>NC_052049.1:131115346-131462846 GCF_903992535.2 Arvicola amphibius | reverse complement strand
TAGAAGGCAGGGAGAAGAGCATGTCACAGCGAAGGCCATCTCTCACACCTCTGACCCGCTTTAGTAAGCGATAATCCACCAGAAGGTTAACTGCACCAAGTCAAATGATGGATGAGACCACTGTCATTTTAAGATAAATGTAAGATGAATTATTGAGGGCTTCTATGTGCCAGGCATTGTTCTAAGCACTTTATACCAATTAACACGTCTAGCCCTCGCAGCACCGCCACGCCAGATGCAGTGTTATTAATCCCTGATGTACAGTTTCAGAACTCTAGAAAGTAGCTATTAAGCTTGAGTCCAGCAGGCCAAGCCAGGCGGATCGGCTCCAGAGTCCCCAACCCTTAAACGCCACACCCACCTCCTCCCCCGCCCCAGGCATCCCCTGGAGTTTTCTCGCTGGATCAGTTAATTATTGTTTTTCTCTTTTTGTTTTGTTTTTTTCTTTTGCTACATTTTTAATTTACTGTGTGTGGGTGCCCTCATGCACACGCACATACCAGAGTCTGTGTGTGGAGGCCAGAGGACAATCTGCACGAGTCAATTCTCTCGTTTCGGCATACGACCTTGGAGATCGAACTTGAGTTGGCGGGCTTGGTGGAAAAAAAAAACCTTTACCCACACTGAGCCATCTTCCTTGGCTTTGGCCGTCATTTCAAAGAATGTTACCCAGTGTGGAACTCAGCAGGCTCTGAGCATAAATCTGTAACTGAAGTTCTGGTGTGGCCACCAACCCAGGTGGTCATTCCAACAGGTGAATAATACTACATCCAGGCTTTCCTCCAATACTTGATAACCAAGCACCTTGGATCCCGAAGGTCGGGGCTAGTCACATTAGAAACTGTCCAGGGAGCTGGACAGTAGGTGAGAGTACTCTCTGGTTAGTCTCTCTCTCTCTCTTTTTCTCTCTCTCTCTCTTATTTGTCAACTTGTCACCAGCTAGAGTCTTCCAAGGTGAGACAACTGAGAAAATGCTTTCATCAGATGGGCCTGTAGGCCAGGCCAGCAGCCTGTGGAACATGTTCTTGATTAATGATTGATTGATGTGGAAGGGTCCAGGCCACTGTGGGTGATGCCAGCCCTGGGCAGGTTTTGGGTTAAGAAAGCAGGCCAGCAGGGTGTGGTGGTGCACACCTTTAATTCCAGCACTTGAGAGGCAGAGGCAGGAAGATCACTGAGTTCGATGCCAGTCTTGTCTAAAGAGTGAGTTCCAGGATAGCCAGAGCTACACCGAGAAACCCTGTCTTGAAAAACAAAACCTCCACACACACACCCACTACCCCCCAAAAAAGAAAGAAGAAAGAAAAAAGGAAGGAAGAAAAGAAGGAAGGAAGCCACGGGAAGTGAGACAGTGAGCGGTGTTCTGAAGTTCTGCTTCAGTCCCTGCCTCCAGGTTCCTGCCCTGACTCCCTTAGTGATGGACTGTGTGACCTTGGGTGTGTAAACTGAATCCCTAAGCTGCCTCTGGTCACAGCGGTTATCACAGCAACAGAAAACAGACTAAGAAGACACTTGCTGCTCTTGCAGAGGTCCCGAGTCTGTTCCTTCTGCTGACCACTGCTAGGTAGTTCATAGCTGCCTGTGACTCCAGCTCCAGGGGATCTGAAGCCTTCTGGACTCCATTGGACATTCACACATGTACACAGACTCCCCATACACATAATTAAAGATAAAATAAATCTTAAAAAATGAAACTATTGCCAGGCAGTGGTGGCGTACATCTTTAATCCCAGTACAAGAGCTAGTCTAAAAGCTGGGCTACAAGAGCTAATTCCAGGACAGCTAGGACTGTTACACAGAGAAACCCTGTCTTGAAAAAAAAAAAAAACAAAAACAAAAACAAAAAAGGGAAACTATCCATTAACTTAGGGAGAGTTAACCTAGCTGTCCCCAGCTTCCACTTTTTATCTTTTTCAAGATGAAGTTTCAGCTTAAAACTTTACTTAGTTAAAATAGACATGCCATTAAAATAAAATCATTTTTGGAGAGAGGAAAATAAATTTTGAAGTGTTAATATTCTTTTGGAAAATAATTCATTGGGAGGTGGGGTTACTGAGACAAGATAACCCAGTTTGGGCTTGAACTTGAAATATTCCTGCTTCAGCCTTCTAAGTGTTGAAATTATAGACCTGGGTAATCAAGTCCAGTTCTAAACATACATACTCGCACACACACAAAATGTATGTATATATGTATTTATGTATGTATATTATATTATATATATACACACACACATATATACACTTTTTGTTTTGTTTTTCATGACAAGGTTTCTCTGTGTAGCACAGAAATTCCTCTGTCCTGGAATTTGCTTCGTAGGCCAGGCTGGCCTTGAACTCATAGAGATCAGCCTGCTTCTCTCTCCCAAGTGCTGGGATTAAAGGCATGGGCCACCACCGCCTGCCCTCCAAACACAGTTTTATTGTAGTAAAAATACACATATAATATAAACTTCACTATTAGGTACCTCCTTCTATACTATGTTGCATAATAATTATCTCTATCTAGCTCTAGAATACTTTAACCAGCTCTGTAGGAAATGTCAAAGCCATTAAGCAGAGCCTCCCCACAACCCCTCCTTGGCCTCTGACAACCACTCATCTATTAATGTGTGTGTGTGTGTGTGTGTGTGTGTGTGTGTATTTAATGTACATTGGTGGTTTTTTCCTTTTTTATTGTTTGTTGAATTTCTTTTTATTATTTTTTTTATTAAAAATTTCCACCTCCTCCCCGCCTCCCATTTCCCTCCCCTTCCTCCCACTCCCCTCCCCTTCCCTCTCCAGTCCGAAGAGCAGTAAGGGTTCCCTGCCCTGTGGGAAGTCCAAGGTCCTCCCCTCTCCATCCAGGTCTAGGAAGGTGAGCATCCAAACAGGCTAGCCCCACCCCCCCAAAGCCAGTACATGCAGTAGGATCAAAACCCAGTGTCATTGTCCTTGGCTTCTCAGCAGCCCTCATTGTCTGCCATGTTCGGAGTCCGGTTTTATCCCATGCTTTTTCAGTCCCAGTCCAGCTGGCCTTGGTGAGCTCCCTGGTGTGGGTTTTTTTTTTTTTTTTTTTTTTTTTTTTTTGTCAGCTTGTAGGAACTTTATTTTCCTTCCACCTTTTTCCCTTTGCTCGGGTGTCTGCAGAGGAGCTCAGGACCACTCAGTAGTGGCTCCAACCCACTCGGTGGCCTGCGCTGTGGGAGCTGCTGACCAATCCTCTGTGGCTGGCTGGGCACTCCAGTCTTCAGTAGGGAACTGCTGGATGGGCACTGAGGGCACCTGCACACCCTCAGACTAGTCAGCCACCTCTGGCTGAGCAGCAGTGAACTCAGGAGCTGGTGCCATCCATTTGCCCTGAAATTCCTCCTTGGTCAACGGCCCTCTCAGCAGCAGCAGCCTGTTCTTCTTTCTCAATCTCCTCTGAGTCTCTGTAGAAGTAAAGATCAGGCATAACCTCCCATGGGTGCTCACGGGAGATAGTGCCACGCATGCGGAGTATTCCCGGACCAGCATCCACCACATCAGGCCCACTGAGTGAGCTCCCTTGTTGTTACACGGGATAGCTATGTCCACGTAGCTCAGAGGTGAGTCTGTGTTACACAGGGCAATGGTGGGCAGGTTCACATAAGACGCCTCTGTGAGGGGCTGTGAGGATCCTGAAGGCTGCCTGGATCTGGTTAGTGAAGGTCCCTGGGGTGAAACGGCCAGCAATCGGAGTGGCTCCAGTGGCGGCAGCAAACTTCAGCACCGCTCGCTGCCCAGTGTTGCTGGAGGAGATGACGCTGACATCAGCAGGGTTCTCAATGGCAAGAATAGCCCGCTTTTCCTTTTGTAGATGTACTGCTCCATCTGAAAGTCGAGGTTGGTGCCACCTAAGTGGGTGCCTGCAGCGAGGAATTTGAGGACATCCTCCTCTTTCATCTGCAGGACGTCAAGGGCTCCGGACCTTGTGTAAGTTTCCCTTTAAGTTACATGGGGAACCAAGAGCAATGCCTTATGGACCCGTCCCGGGGCAGCGCGGAAAGGGTGTATATTGGTGTTTTGCCGTGGGTGTTGGCTCCCCTGGAAGTGGAGCTACAGACAGTTGTGAGCTCCCATGTTGGTACTGAGAACTGAACCTGGGTCCTCTGGAAGAGCTTTCCTTTCCTACTGTCTTCAAAGCTCATCCAAGCTAAAATTCTCAGTGCATTTCTTCCTACCGTTGAACAATAGTCCAGTATTGAGGAATTAGCAAATTGCTTTCCAGAGTAGCTGTACCATTGTGCATTTCAGCCCGCAATGGATGCGGGCTCCAGTTTCTCCATACCCTCCACAACACTGCTATTTTCTGTTTTAAAGTGGGTGTGAAGTTGCTTTTCACTGTGGTTGTCGTTTGCATTTTCTCAATGACAGCAATACTCTTTTCTTTTCTTTCTTTTTCTCTTTTTTTTTCTCTCTCCCCCCTCCCCCGTTGTTTTAGCTCAGGCTGCCCTTGACTTGATGCATAGTCAACTATGACCTTCAACTTCTGCTCTTCTTGCCTCCACCTCCCAAAGGCTGGGATTACAAATGTGTGTCACCATACCAAGTTTTATATTGTTCTGTGGCTTAAGTCTAAGCTTTGTGTACACCAAGCAAGGTCTAACTGAACTACAGTTCAATCCAGAGTAGCAGCAGCAGCAGCAAGTCTTAGACTAGGCCCTGAAGTGCATATGATGAAGGAAGCTTGCCGAAAGCAAGCAGGCAACCAGGGTGTACCTGCTTTTTCTCTGCTCTTGATCATGACTGAAATGTAACCAACTGTCTCTAGCTCCTGCCGCTCCGACTTCGGCACAGTCAGGGAACATAACCTAGGCTTCTAAGCCAAACCAACCCCTTCTCCCCTGTGTGGCTCTTTGGTCCTGGTAATTTTATCACAGCAGCAGAAATGAAGCTAGGACAGACTTGTTTTCTGGTTTTCCTCAAGGGGCCAGGCTTGCTGGCTATCATCGCCGCATTGGGCGGCTGAGGCAGAAGGATTGTTCTAAGTTCCGGGTCAGCCTCGGCTACACTGTGAGATCTTGTATCAAAACCAATTAAATCAAAAAGTTCACTCAACGCAGACAAGCCTCAGCCTCCGTAAGGTCCCACTGTGGTAGCCTCTCCAGTGCTGGGATTACCGTTGTGAGCCACCATTGCCAGCCAGGTCCGGCCCTGGCTGCCTCTTAATGGATTATTTTAAGAAGGATTTACCGGGTCAACTCAACCTCCAACCTTTACCTCGAACGTTCAGTGTACTTTTCAGGTTCCAATCCAACAAGATCTCTCCACAAATAGCTCTGTGGCCCTTTTTTTGATCGTTATACTCTTTTATCATATCATAAACCCAGCTCCAACCCTCTCCCCAAAGTCACAAAGCCAATTCTGGTTGCCTGTTGGTAGAAAGAACTCATCTGGGGCCAGGAATGTCGCTCAGTTGGTAGAGCACTTGCCGGGCTTGCACAAGACGACTGGGTTTAACCCCCAGCACCACATTAAACCAACCATGGTGGCACGTACTTTTTATCGCAGTAGGTAGGGAGTAAGAAGTCGGGAAGTTTACAGCCATTCTCAGCTACTTAATGAATTCGAGGCCAACCTGAAATACATTGAGACCCGGCCTCCGAAAAGCAGGGCTGGAGGGATGGCTCAGTGGTTAGGTGTGGGTGCCGCTCTTGCAGAGGACCCACATCAGGTGTCTCACGGCTGCTTGCAATTCCAGCTCTAGGATCCAAAGCGTCCTCTGGCACTTGCACTCACACGTGCGCACACGCACATAATTAAAAATAAAATAAAGCTTTATTTCCCCCCCCCCCACACACACAGAAAGTAACCCCCAGGGTCTTCTGGCCCTGACCTCTGGGAGGAGAGGTATCTCCTTGCTGGTACGAGGCCTCCTGTGTCCTTCTGTCCTGCGGGGTTGCTGCAGGGCGGGGGGTGGTGGTGGGAGTATTCTAGAACGCCCTGTGACCCAGTGCAGGCAGACTGTCCAGCAGAAGTCTGTCTTAGATCTCTTCAGCGTTCTGGACATGCTGTTCTTTCGAGGTCAGACCCCTTTGCCTGTCGCTCTTCTGCCAGGAAGACAGGCAAATACTTCATGCAAACTGGGGTCATTTTAGTGAATCGGGGCCCCTCTGCTTGGAATCTGGTTTCCATGTTCAGAAAAGGGAGCTGAGGGGATGGAACTCTCGAGAAGCTGAGACTTAGAAAAGCTGTGGGCAGAGACCTAGGGATAGGAACGTGAGCCTGGGCGTCTGAGTGGGTGGCGAGGGGCGGGGACGGAGGAACAGGCTCCCAAGGCCCCTCCCGGTTGCCTAGGTGACGAGATGTGGGAGGAGGACCCAGAAGTGCCGGCTGGGTTTATCCGGCATCTCAGATCTTAATTCCATGGAGTGGCACCCACTTCAGCCCCTTTGATCCAGCAGCTCAGCCTCCAGGGGAGAGTGGGGCGGGAGCGCTAACACAGAGGAATTCTTTTCCAACCTTTCAGCTCGGTACTCAGGGTTCTGCCACCGCTCACAGAAATAGAATGTCAGCCCTGGAAAGGGAGTAGAGAAAGTCTCCTGGTTTACGCGGTTTTCAGATCCTTGTTTCAAAGGAAATCTTACCCTGAACCCCATATACAGAGCAAACACACCAGGGAGCAATGTGCAAAAAGTGCTCTAGATCTCCGTTTGTCCGTCTGGGGGGAAGTCTGTGTTGCTTATTGCTACCGATTTGCTCAATACTACCCGGCAAGTGAATTAATTCATGGCAGTCTTGGGAAGGGCCTTCCAGTGGGCGTCCCAGCGAGAGGAAGCAGAGCCCTGGGGGAAGCGGGGAGAGGAGGAGTGGGTGGGGGGCGAGAACAGGTCGACTGGCCCAGGAACTCCCATAGCTGGGGCAGCATGACCCGTCCTTTTGTAGAGGAAACTGAGGCTGGAATGGGCAGTGGCTTGGTAGGGGGTGTTGTCCCTAAAGGGAAAAATATCTTCTATGAAGGAGATAGTTTGAAGTGGCTGAATGTTTGGTTGGCTCCAGCCGTGATGCTTAGATCAAATTCAGGGGTGCCAGATGGCGCTGGGGCGGAGCACAGGCCTGGGAATCTCATCTCTGTTACTGGAGGCCCCATGACCTTGAGGGATTTATTTTAAAGAGGCAGAGGGATCATCCCCTAGTTTGCAAGAGGTCCAGAGAGTAATAGGATTAAATGGTCCTTCAGAGTGGGTTTGGGGTTTTTTTTTGTTTTTGTTTTTTTATTGTTTCTAAATGTCAGGGCCTCCTGGGCAGGGGGTAAGCACACTGGTTTTTCAAGACTGAATTTGGCAGTGGGTTTTTAAAACCTCTTTATTTTTCTCTCATCTTTCATGGCTAATTGTAAAGTGAGACTCAATTAAGAAAACATTTAAGAACAGAAAATAAAAGGGAAAAAAATACAGGGACATAATTTCGGAGACAGCCGGTGTACACTTACTTTTAGGCTTTTTTTCTGTTTTGTTTCTTTGTATAGAATACTTCATGCTGTAATTTAAAAAAATAACCTAATGAGTAATGTGTAACATCGATTAATCTTAGACTATTAACGTGCAAGTCTGTGAGATGGTTCAGTGGATAAAGATGCCTGCCACCAAACATGGACGCCTGAGTTTGATTGATTCCTGGAAACTGCATGGTGTTAGGAGGGAGCTCACTGCAGAAAGTTGTCCTCTGACCTCCACACGTGTGCCATGGATCGTAACTCTTCCCCCCGCAATGCACAAAATAAATGCATTTAATATACGTTTTAAAAAGAATATTAAAGTTGGGGGGCTGAAGAGATGACTAAGTGGGTAAGAGCATTGGTTACTCTTCCAGAGAACCTGGGTTCAATCCTAGTACCCACATGGCAGCTCACAACTGTCTGTAACTCCAGTTCCAGGGATCTCCTCACACAGACAAAGGTGCAGGTAAGGCCCAATGCACATAAAAGAAAAAGAGAAAAAGAAAGCCGGGTATGGTGGTGCAAGCCTCAGTCCCAGCGCTCGGGAGACAGAGGCAAGCGGATCTCTGTGAGTTCAAGGCCAGCCTGGTCCTTCCAGGACAGCCAGAGCTGTTACACAGAGAAACTCTGTCTTGAAAAACAAAACAAAAAGCAAAAAAAAAAGGGAAAGAAAAGAAAAAAGAATATTAAAATTAAAAATCGGCTTGAGCATTAACCTGTGCTTCTGGAGTTCAGGTTAAGAGAGGGAGAAGGGATCATACAAATAAGGGAAGGGGTCAAGAACCTGATAGAGAAAACCACAGACTAGCTGACCCAAGCTAGTGGGAGCTCATGAACTCTGGACTGATAGCTGGAACCTGAATGGGACCGAACTAGACCCTCTGAATGTGGGTGACAGTTATGTGGCTTGTTCTGTTGGGGCTGGCCTTGAGTGGCGGCACTAGGACCTATCCCAGGTACATGAACTGGCTTTTTGGAACCCATTCCCTATGATGGGATACCTTGTTCAGCCTTGATCAGGGAGAGGGGGATTGAGGGGGGAGGACTTGGTCCTGGCTCAAGTTGGTGTACCAGACCTTGTTGACTCCCCAAGGAAGGCCTTACCCCCTTTGAGAAGTGCATGGGGGATGGAAAAAGGGGGAGATGGGGGTGGGAGAAGGGGAGGGAGGGGAGCTGGGGTTGGTATATAAAATGAAAAGTAAACTTTTTAAAATAAAAAATACATGAAAAAAATTTGCTTGATGAGCTTTACGATGGCTCAGTGGTTAAGAGCCCTGGTTCTTCCTTTCAGAGGTCATGAGTTCAATTCCCACAGTGGCTCACAACCATCTATAAGGAAAAAAATCTGCTTGGGACCTCCCCAAAACTACAGGCTGTTCTATGCTCAAAACTTGATGGTAAGACCGTATTGCAGGAGATACCACACATATTGATCCCAAGACATGGAGGAATCAAGTTGTTGCTGACCAGGAAGCTCCCTCCCTCCTTACTAGCTTTCACAGTACTAGAAGGTGCTATGGAGGTCACAGTAGGGAAAAATGCCATCATCAGTCTTTCCCATCTGTGAACTGCAATAATGACCAGTGTGGCAAGACATGCTTATGACACAATAGTGGTACTAAGGTTACAGGGGTGACCAATTGCTTTCTGATTGTGTTTTAGGCCCACTCTATAAGAGGAGACATGCCTCTGTACTGTAAATTTGGCCAAGAACCCATGACTGGGGAGCTCACTGGCATAAGAGTGAAACTACTATTTATTCTGCTAAATAACTTTACTATTAAACAGCCCTCCAGATTTACATCTCTCTGCCCAGATATTAGTGCAGCTCTAAGACCTTATCAGAGAAGTCTCTAGGCGCAGTGGACGGTGGATAACAGAAGCTCGAAGTGCAGAGAGTGTCAGTGGAGAGCTCACCCACCAGTGGAATCCCTCCCTCCCTTCCCCTTTCTCCCTCCCTCCCTCCCTTCCCCTCCCTCCTTTCCCCTTTCTCCCTCTCTCCCTCCCCCTCCCTCCCTTCCCCTTTCTCCCTCCCTCCCTCCCTCCCCCTCTCCCTCACACACACACACACACACACACACACACACACACACACACAGGACGGCACAAAGACTGTAAGAACCAAAGATCAGGGAGAAAGGGAGGGCGTGCGTGAAGCAGTGTCTTCTGAACATGACACTTTTACATACTCACAGGCTCTGTTGCTGGGTGATAGCTTTAGGGTTTCCAAAGATTCATGTTCTTTCTAGTCCCTCTCTACCTCCTGCTCACAGATGAAGGCACGGGCTCTCAGCTGTCCCGGCCACCGTGCCTCGCTCTGCCATCCTGGACTCTGTCCCTCTATCCCCCATAAACGCTTCCTGCCTTGGCCATGGTGCGTTGCCATAGCAATAGGGCAGTAACCACGACAGTGGGTGCCGGGACTTAAACTCAGCAAGCTCTTCACTGACTGAACTATTGCCCTAGCCTGTTCATTTATTTAGACTAATTACATTTATGGATGCTGAAATACATAAAATAATAATAAATAAATGTACGTTCGTTTGCATATAGTGATATAATGTTTTTTCTCTGATGTTTCTCTTTTTTTTAGCTCATTTATTTTTGGCAACCATCCTAGCTATGGGGACCTGCCTGGCTGTGCCCTCCTGCCTTGGAATGACTGATGTGGACACCTACCCCTGGCCCTCTGCAAGGGCAACAAGTGCTCTTACCCCCTGAGCCCTCTCTCCAGACCTTTCACTAATGTTTCTACGAATCTTTCCGGCTTTTTTTCCCACTGACTTTTTGCTTTCCAGTGCTAGGGGTTGAGCCAAGGATCCTGAACACCTCAGGCAAGTGCTCTCCCACTGAGCGACACAGCCAGCCCTCTTTCGTTTAGCCATTATTAGTATATGTCCACTCCCTGCTCACACTGTATCGCTTTTCCCACCCTTTACCCTTTTCTCTTTATCTCCTCCCCCCTTCTTATGGCACACACCAGTTTCCATCACATTTTCTGATATATATATATATATACAAAAATATATATTATGCACATATATATATACACTATAGACACATATAAATGATGCATAAATTACTTTCTTCTTTTTCTTCTGTTTCCTTGACTGACTTCTTCCCATGTATTTGCTTTTCCATATGAATCCATTTAAGAACGTCTGTGGAAAGTCTTTTGGATAGTTTGATTGTAATTACATTCATTTTGAGCTCATATTTTGAGATATATTTGATAATTGAGTGTTTTTTCTTTCCAAGATTTCAGCATACCCATTTATTATGTTTTTAAGAATGCATTTAGTTAAATTTTCAAGTCACCTCTATAGTGATCCTTCTTATCTTCTGCTAGGGCTTAGTCCTAAACATCTGCGAGTTTTGGTCACTCGTTTTTCTATTACATTTTCCAGTTGTGCTTACATGTAGGAAAGCTGTCAGTTTCGGCATGTTGGTCCTCTTCATTTCAATAGTTCATTCTGGAGCAGGGGAGTTTGGCTTTGGGTTTTACTAACAATGTCTTTTTGTTGTTGTTTGTTTGTTTGTTTGTTTTTCAAGACAGGATTTCTCTGTCACTTTGAAGCCTGTCCTGAAATTTGCTCTGTAGACCAGGCTGGCCTCGAACTCATAGAGATCCACCTGCCTCTGCCTCCCGAGTGCTGGGCTGCTGGGATTAAAGATGTGCACCACCACCACCTGGCCAACAATAACGTTTTATGTACGCACTTATCCTCCACAGAAAAGGAAAAAACTATGACAGAATTGAAACTAGGAAAAGAGTAACCCTTACCTTCTCTTTCTCAGCCTGCGTGTCCTTTTGTTCTGCTCTCTCCTTTGTCAGCTCCTGACGCCGCTCTCTCTCTCTAACTGCTATGGTAACTGTTGACAGCTGTTTGCACACGGATCCATTCGAGGCGAGGATCTGAATTCGATGAGGAAGGTGATTGGTTTTCCTTTCTGATTTTGGGTGACTTTGCTCAACATTACACTTTCTAAATCCATCCATTTTTCCTGTAAATTTCATTTTTCTTTTACACTTGACTAACATTCCATTTTGTACATGGAGCACATTCTCATTATCCATTCATCTGTTGTTAGCTTATAGATTGGTTCAGTCCCTGCTATTAATAGAGCAGCAATAAACATGGATGTACAAGGCTCTCTACAGTAGAGTATGGAGTTCCTTGGGTCCCTGCCCTGGAATGGTGTAGCTGGGCAATATGGTACTTCTCTTTTTAAATTGTTTTGAGGAACCGCCAAACTGATCTGCAGGATGTCTGTACTAATTTGCATGGCTACCAGCAGTGAACAGGGCTCCTCTTCTCCGGGTCCCCAGCATTTGTCCTCAGATTTCCTGGTAATTGCCATTCTGGCTGGGTTAGGAAGTATCTAGAGTAATTTTAATTGCAGTTTCCTGTCAACTAGGGATGGTGAACACTTGAAAAACAAGTAGATACTTGCTATCTGTGTTTCTTCTACAAAAACTGTCTATTTATTAGCCCATTTGTTGATTGGCAGTTCTATTCTTTGTATACTCTGTGTTTTTGTGTTTTGTTTGTTTGTTTGGGTTTTTTGTTTTGTTTTTCGAGACAGGGTTTCTCTGTAGCTTTGGAGTCTCTCCTGGAGCTAGCTCTTGTAGACCAGGCTGGTCTCGAACTCACAGAGATCCGCCTGCCTCTGCCTCCCAAGTACTGGGATTAAAGGCGTGCGCCACCACCGCCCAGCTACTCTTGTTATTTTAACCCTGTGTCTGAATTATGGCTGTAAGGATTATGTCCTATATTCTACTGATAATTTGCTCTGTAGAAACTGTTTGGTTTCATGTAGATGATACCTTACTTTGTGTCTATTTCATTATTTTCTACTTTTTTTCTTTTTGAGACAGGGTGTCCTGTATCACTGTGTAGTTCAAGGATGACCTTGAACTTTTGGCTGGAGAGAAACACCATAGCCAAGGAACACCAGGAATGGCTGGCTATCATCTGATGCTAGAAAGAGCGAAACTCCTCCTTCACAGCCTTCAGAGACCACAGGGTCTTGCCCACAGTGTTGGCTTCAATCTTCAGCCTCTAGAGCTAGCAGACAATGCCTCTCTGGTTGTTTGACACACAGTTGTGGGGATGTGTGTGTATGAGAGAGAGGAAAAACAGAGACACAAAGAGAGACAGAGGGGGGAAGATTGGGACTGTTTTAGTTAGGGTTTCTATTGTTATGAAGAGACACCATGACCACAGCAACTCTTATAAACATTTAATGGAGTGGCTTACCGTTTCAGAGGTTTAATCTGTTATCACTGAGGTGGGGCATGGCAGCATGCAGGCAGACATGGTACTGGAGCTGAGAGTCCTGAGAGTCCTACCTCTTTTTTTTTTTTTTTTTTTTTTGGTTTTTCGAGATAGGGTTTCCCTGTAGTTTCTAGAGCCTGTCCTGGAACTAGCTCTTGTAGACAGGCTGGCCTCGAACTCAGAGATCCGCCTGCCTCTGCCTCCCGAGTGCTGGGATTAAAGGCATGCGCCACCACCGCCCGGCTCGAGTCCTACCGCTTGATCAGCAAGCAGCAGGAAGTGAACTGTCTCACTGGGCATGGCTTGACCATATATATATATGAGGCCTCAAAACCCTTCTCCACAACAGTGACTCACTTCCTCTAATAAGACCACACCTATTCCAACAAGGCCACACCTTCTAATAGTGCTACTCCCTTTGGGGACCATTTTCTTTCAAACCACCACAGGGGGGGGGGAGAGGGAGAGAGAGAGCGGGAGAGAGGGGGGGAGAGAGAGAGAGCGAGGGAGAGAGAGAGAGAGAGAGAGAGAGAGAGAGAGAAGGGGGGAGATGGGGAGCTAGACAGACAGACACACTCGGGTTGGGGTGGGGTGGGGATGAGGAGGGAAAAAGGGAGGGCCGGCAAGAAACCAAGGCAGAGAAAACATGCATGCAGTACTGACAGAGACCAGAAGAGGTCACCAGACATCAGATCCCCTGGAGTTTGAGTTAAAGGTGGTTGTATGCCACCTATTGTGGGTGCTGGGAATCCAGCTCAAGTCTTCTGTAAGAGCAGGAAGGCCTCTTAACTGCTGACTCATCTCTCCTGCCCTGATTTCAAAACAATCTTCATCACCCACAAATGAAATCCCGAAGCTATTAGCAGGCATTCCTTAGTCCCCTTCCCTACAGATCTAGACAGCCATTATTCTGCTTGTCCTGCCTATGGATTTTTGCCTTCTGGGAAAACCACCTATAAACAGGACCATATGTAACATTGTGTCTGACTTCTATTGCTATGTTCTTTTCACGTTTACGCATGTCTTCGCATGTCTTCACGCTCCACTCCCTTTACGGCTAGACAGCAGACCGTCATATATTCTCTTTATTCACTCTTCATTGATGGACACTCACGTCGTTTTCCCTTTCCAACTGTTAGAATGCTGCTGCTATGAAGGTTTATATACAAATTTTTTTGTTTGAACATATGTTTTCCATTTTCTTGGATGTGTACCAACAGTTGAACGGCTGGATCATATACTAACTCAGTAATTCAAGGCTTAACATCTTGAGCAATGGCCAAAGTGTTTCCAAAGTGGCTGCATCATTTCAGAATCCCAGCAGCCATGCATGAGGTTTCCAGTTTCTTTACATCCTTGCCAATACCTATTATTGTCTGACTTTAAAAAAAAAAATAATAGTTGGCCCAGAGGGTGTGAGGAGGTGTCTTCTGGCTTTGATTTGCATTTCCTAAATTACCAGTGACAGGAACTCTTCCCATGGGCTTATTAGTACTCAGTTTCTTTGGGGGAAAAAAGTGTGTGTGTGTGAAGATGCCCCCCCACCCCGGAGGCCAGAAGAGGGGGTTGAGTGTTTTGGCTCTTCTGGGGCAAGAGTTACAGGTGGCTGTAAACTGCCAGATGTGGCTGCTGATAACCAAACACAGGTCTTCTCCAAGAGCAGCACATGTTCTTAAGTGCTTTGCCATCTCTCGAGCCCTTCAACATCCATTTTTATTCATGTATTCAAATATGATTCTTAAAGAATTTATCAGTATTTCTGCCCTTACTCAATTAAGGCAAAGATATTAATATGAAGCTTAAAAAAGCAAGCTAGCTCTGTACACATTCATCTGCTAATATTTGAAATCTCAGTCCCTGGAAGTTATTTTATAATTTCCTTTGCAGGAAATTCTTATTTGCATAAAATTAAAATTTCTTACATCCTTCATTCAAGGTCAATTTTGTTTGTTTGTTTGCTGCTTTTTGAAGCAGGGTCTCACTCATGCTGGACTGGAACTAACTTGAAGCCATCCTCCTGCCTCAGCCTCCTGAGTACTGGGTTTTCAGGTGTGACTCACCATACCTGACCCTATCAATAGGCTTTTAGAGAGTTAAGCATTTGGGGGGTGCTGAGCTGATGCTGGAGGTCAGTCTTTCACAGCAGGGCAGTTTGGCTTTATAGCTCCTGAAGTTTGGACATATGCCTTTTCCTCTGTGACCTTCAGGCAGGCGCACTATCTTGAGTCCAGAGGGTAGGGTTTTTGCGATACTGAAGATTAAACCAGGACTTTTGGTAAGCAAGCACCCTACCACTGAGCTACATACATCCTTACCCTTAGATGTGGGCTAAAAATAATTATCCTAATTCTCTCTCTGACTCGCTTGCTTGCTCTGTTTTTTCCAGGACAGGATTTCTCAATGAAGTCTTGACTGGCCTGGAACTCACTATGTAGACCAGGCTGGCCTTGAACTCAGAGATCTGCCTGCCGTGCCTCCGGAGTAAAGGTGTGCGCCACCACCACCTGGCTTATATATGCTTTTTTTTTTTTTTTTTTTTTTTTTTTGGTTTTTCAAGACAGGGTTTCACTGTAGTTTTAGAGCCTGGCCTGGAACTAGCTCTTGTAGACCAGGCTGGCCTCGAACTCAGAGACCTGCCTGCTTCTGCCTCCCGAGTGCTGGCATTAAAGGCGTGCGCCGCCGCCACCACCACCTGGCTATGCTTTTTTTTTTTTTTTTTTTTTTTTTTTGGTTGGTTGGCTGGTTGGTTGGTTTGTTTGGATTTTCAAGACAGGGTTTCTCTATGTAACAGTCCTGGCTGTCCTGGAACTCAATCTGTAGACAACACACAGAGCTCCACCTGCCTCTGCCTCCCCACTTAGCTTTTTTTTAAATTTAAATCATCCTTTACTTTGTGCTGCATCCTGAAGAATTCCTAGAATTCATCTTCCACTTCCCTAATTTCCTCATTAACTGTGTTCATCCTGCCATCTTTTATTTCAACAATTTTACTTTTCCTATCAACTTCTGAGTTGTTTAGTGACAGCCAGTCATTTCTGTCTCATCAATGAAACCCTCTCATTGCCCTGAGAACTCATACTTCCAGCCTGGGTCTCTATCTAATTAATCTTCTTGGTCTGTTGGCTCAGCTCCTTTATCTCCTCCTGCACACGGTGATCCACGTAGAGGTGTGTCCATTTCTTTGTTGGTTTGTTTTGTTTTCCTTTTGTTTTTCTGTGTCAGGGTCCCAAGAATTTCATGTCCCACACTTAGCCCAGGCCCAGCACTGGCTAGGTAGACAAGGATGACCTTGAACTTCTGATCCTCTCACCCCCTCCTCCCAAGTGCTTGGATTACAGGTGTGCACCACCATACCCGGCTTCTGCAATCCTGAGCACTGAACCTAGGGCTTGTGTATTCTAGGACAGCACTCTGTCAAGTGAGCTACGGCCTCAGCTGGTGTGTGTGTGTTTCTGCAGTTGCTCTGTCTTGTGGGCTGACAGCTGCCTTTGGCAGTGCAGCCTCGGCGGAAGGAGACACCATGCAGCCTCTGGAACTTGCGCTCCTATTTTGAGAGGCAGGGCCACTGCTGGACAGGAACCATAGCAGCTGCTCTCTCAGGCTTGGATGTTTCTCATTCTTCCCAGAGTTTGACACCCTTTCTCCTCATTGTGAGTTTGTAACTCCAAGTCCATACACCTCAGGGTGACATAGAATGCTAGGTTGGCAGGCTGCCTGCTCCGACTGAATGGCCTTGTCAGTTTCCTTTGGGGTGTGTGTGTGTGTGTGTGTGTGTGTATGTGTGGCTACATGTCACATGTGTATAGATGCATATGAAGGTCAGAGGACCACAGGCATTGTTCCTCGGGTACTTTCCACCTTTTCTTTTTTAAAATATGGGGTCCCTCACTGACCTGAGCTCACCGAGTAGACTAAACTCCCTGTCTAGAGAGGACCTGGGATCCACCTGACTCCAGTTCCCCAGCTCTGGCATTACAAACAGCACGCTGTCACATCTGACTTTGGTGTTTGTTTTCATATGAGTTTTGGGACTGAGCTCAGTCAGGTCCACTTTTTATCTGAGTCATCTCCTCAGCCCTTGTCGTCACCTCTGCACATGACACAAGGTGGCCTTGCTCCTCCCCATGGGCGGCTGCCTTCAGCCACTCCGGTGCAGACTCCTCTAATCCATCCAATCCTTGCTTTCATTACCATAGACCACAAAGAAACTCCTGCTTGGTTTTGATTATATATTATCTTTCCAAGGATGGGAGTGGGCTCAGTCTGCTGCAACATTCTGTAATTTTCCTCCTGATAGTCTATTAAAAACACATTTCTAGCCTGGGGTTGTAGCCCAGTGTTTGCTCAGCCTGCATGAGGTCCTGGGTTTGACCCCTCCACCCCACTGCCTTGAAAAACATTATTTTTTAAAAAATTACCTTTCAGTAGTGTGTGTGTGTGTGTTCCTCACCTGTTCCCTGACAAAGCCTAAAGGCACAGACAGTATTTCAGAAAGCAAACCTGCTGCTCAATGTTGGTTTCTAGAAACCATCATTCACTAAAAGTAATCAAGCCTTCCTTTTAGAAATGGTTTTCCTTGGAAAGACAGGCAGAGGATACAAGACAAGGCTGGGGCTTTCCATGGGATGACACAGAAGCGCTTTCCAGACAATATGGCCCTATAGCAAAGGGACACACAGCTTGAACACGCTGAAATAATAAGTAAAGTCCACTGAAACATCAAATAGGCAATGATTACAACTCATAAAACAAAGATAAATCAGAATCCATGATGAATGAATAAATGAACTAGGCATAGTAGTAGATGCCTGTAGGTCCAGTACTCAGAGACTGAGGCAGGAGGAGTATGAGTTTCCAGGGTGGAAGGTGGGAAAGGAGTGAGAGGAATGGAGGGAGGGAAGGGGGAGGAAGGAAGAGAGAGAGAGTTCTTCCATAGAGCAGACTATAGCTAACTGATGGAACTTTTTTTTTTTTAAAATCACCATTTGAAATCAGGTGTGGTGGTGTTCACCTTTAATTTCAGGACCTTAGAGGTAGAGACAGGAGGATCAGGAAATCAAGATCAGCTTTGTCTACATAGTGAGTTTGAGGCCAACCTGGGCTACATGAGATCCTGAGTTTTGGTTTTGTTTAGTTTTGAGAAAGGGTCTCTTTATGTAGTCCTGGCTGTCTTAGAACTTTTGGTATAGACTAGGCTGGCTGCAAACTCACAGGATCCTTCCTGCCTCTGCCTCTGAAGTGCTAGGATTTAAGGCGTGCACCACCATGCCTGTCTGAGAGCTGTTTTTGTGTACAGGAAAAAAAAAGAAAAGAAAGGAAGGAAGGGAGGAGAGAAAGAATAGAAAAGGGTTCTGAAGTTACGGGCAGTCAAGAGCACTTGCTGCTCTTATAGAGGACCCAAGTTCAGTTCCCAGCACCCACGACTGCAGGCTCACAGCTCCAGCTCCAGGAGGATCTGATGCCCTCTTCTGGCTTCTGAAAGCACCCACACGCATGTGCATATACTCACACACATGCCATAATTATGTAAAATGAAGAAAGTCAAGCTTAATTGATCAACAATTCTAAACTAGTGAGTAAAAAGTTAACACTTTCAGTAGGAGAAAGTATATGTAGCATGCATAAGGCCTTGGGTTTGATCCTTACACACACCCACATGCATACACACACTTCACAAGACACAGATGATTAACAATCTCAGAGCACCCCCATAAGATCCTTATTGATTATTCAGGGAAATACACATGTTTACAGTGAAGAAACCTGGCAGCCACCCACCACCCTGAACAATTGGAGTAATTGGAGTTATGCATGCCCTGCCTCGAAAAGGACACACTCTGTCTCTTGCTCACATACCCGACAAGAAAGCACTCCTGGAATCTAATCATGAGGAAACACTAATGGCCAGCCCAGTTTGAAGGACATTCTACGGAATGTGTGTCCTTTGCTCTTCAGAGTTCCTGGATGAGGGCTGGAGAGATGGCTCCGTGCTAAGTGCGTTCGCTGCTCTTCCTTCCAGGTGACCTGAGTTTGATTCCCACTACCCAAACTGGGCAGCTCACAACGGCCTGCAGCTCAGCTCCAGGAGGCCTGGTGACGGAACACGTGCTGAGCACGTGCCAGGCCCGGTTTCAGTCCTTAGCACCTGAACCTGTGAAAATGTCTGGGATGGAGAAGGAGAAGAAAGGCGGGAAGCTCCCTGCGTATCAAAAAGGCACGACGACCCAGAGCTATGTGTGAGCCTAGATGTTCACAGTCAAAGGAACAGGAAGAAATGCTAATAAATACATCTTCCCCCTTGCTGGGAAGGTTATCTGGGGGACAGTGCTGACCTGTCTGTGTATTCAATAATAGAATTGTATCATTACCCATTTCCTGATTTTGGTTATTATTGTATAAAAAGTCTTTGTTTTTAGAAAAAACATACTGAAGTATTTAAGGATAAACAAACCACATGGACATGTGCATTTTAAAACTTTTTTTTTATTATCGGGGACAGGCCCTTACTGTATAATCTAGGACTTAACCACATAGCACAGACCAAGGCCTGCAATTCTCTTGCCTCAGCCTCCCGAGTGCTGAGATTACAGACATGCACCATCATACTAAACTCAAGAAACTTCTACATAAAGCCAGGAGGCGTGGTCCACGACTGTTTTCCTAGCACTCTGGAGGCTGAGTCAGGAGAAATGAGAGTTTGAGGCCAGTCTAGGCTACACAGTAAGACTCAAAATTCTGGAAAACCTAGACTGGAAAGACAGCTCAGCAGAGCTTGCTGCTTTTCTAGGGAATCTGAATTTGGTTCCCGGCACCCACACTGGGTGGCCCCTCTCTACCCATAACTCCTGCTTGAGAGGATCTGATGCCTTCTTTTAAAAAAAATATTAAAGACCCAAACCAAAACAAACAAAAGCTCCTATGAAAACATCACTTGAAAGGCCTATGGAGTGTCTCGCAGGCTAGGTGCTCTGTAAATGATTGGCAGTGACCTTCATGCTTGACATGTCTAGTGTTTCTCATTTTCCTCTTTTCCTCTCTGATAAATAAAACTGAATGGACACTTAGATTCAATATTTAGCCTATATTTCAGAGGTTTTCCTTTGGACACTTTCATAGAAATATTAGTTATTGCCCAGAGGTCTGCGCATTTTAAGGTAAGTCTTCTTGTGTGCTGAAATGATGCTCTCACGGTCCTCGCATGGTCTCATTTAGCTGAAGATTTTGCTAGTAGGAGTAGGAAGGGGGCTCGGCTGGTGGAGCAGGGAGCACGCTCAGCGAGTGGAAGGCTTACTGAGCATACTCAAGGCCCTAGGTTGAATCCACAGCAGCAAAAACAAATAATCTTTTAAAAAGATATTAGAGGAACTGCATATCTGCCTGCATAAAATGAAATTAAACACATACCTCTCGCTCAGCACAAAGATCAATTCAAAATGACTCTAAAGCCTTATTACAAGTCCCCAAACTCCGAAAGTGCTAGAAGAAGAGATGGGGGAAACACTTCAAGGGGTTGGCACAGACAAGGACTTTCTGAAATAAACTCCAACAGCATAGACACCAATCTGAGTCATTGACGAAGGGGGTTATGGGAAATTAAAAAGTTCCTGTGCATGCACACACATACATGCACACACAAACCAACACCAGAAGCACACCAGGGTGAAAGGCCAGCCTACATGGACTGGGAAACAGGTTTTGACAACTGCACTTCACACAGGGGATTAATTTCTAGAAAATGTAAAGACTTGTGAAAACTCAACACTACCAACCGATAATCCACTTGATGGACTGACGAGCTGAAAAGCAGTTTTCCGAAAAAGGAATCCAAATGACTGACACAGACTAGTGTGTGTGTGTGTGTGTGTGTGTGTGTGTGTGTGTGTGTGTGTTTGAACATGCTCAGCATCAGGAAAATTCTGTGAGTTTCTGTCTTACCCTAGTCATAAGGGTTATCTATCCTCCAGAAACATATAACAGAGTTGAAGAGAGGGATCAGCAGTTAAGAGCCCTGGATCCTCTTCCAAAGGACCTGGGTTCAATTCCCAACACTCCCATGGCAGCTCACAAGCCTTTATAAGTTCAGCCCCAGGTGATCAGTACCTCTCTTCTGGTCTCCCATGGTACCAGGCATGTAACTGGTGCACAGACATACCTGCAGGCAAAACATTCAAACATATAAAATAAAATGCAAAAAATTTAAATAGATGCCAGATTCAGAAAGGTGAATCTGAATCCTGTGTTTTCTCTAACATGAATCTAGATTATATATATGAAGTACACGTGTACCTCTATGTATGTGCCCGTGTGTAGGTTGTGAAACTAGAAAGGGGCTGTGAGAGTGGGGAAGAGGGCTTAAGGGGCTGGGAGAAGAGGGCTGTGTAATACATGGGAAGGTAAAGGGGGACCTATCTTGGGGAAGAAGGGGAACCACACAGGGGAGGGGCTTAGGTGAGGGGTCTGGGGAAGGAGAACAGAGTACAATGAGCCATTGGTATAAAATGCCAGAATGAAATGCACTACTTTTTACACTACCTAAAAAAGTAATAAAATAATTATGAACAATTAGCTAATTTGAGAGGGCAGGTCACTTCCTATTGCTTTAGTTGGCATGCCCCTAATCTTTAGACAGGTTGTTGCAGATTTGGGATGTTTCTTTATGGTTCCAGTGGGGAGTGGAGATGACGAAGACAGTCATATTTCTCTCCAGGGTAGAAATAACTTCTCTGAGGTCCTGCTCAGTGCTTCCATCCCAGAGCCTGCTGCCAAATCATGTCCGACACAGCTACGTTACATACAAGATTGAATTGACAATTTATTTTGGCTCTTCAAATGAGAAAACAAAATATCCCCAAGGAAGCAAAAAGAGTTGGTGACGGGAGGAGGCTGCTTTGCTTTGCCTGTGAGTTTGCCTATTCCCCTAGAAATACTGTGTGTGTACATTTATAATCTATTGTATTATATGTATGTATGCATATATATATACATAGTATGTGTGTAGTCTAACAAAATACTGAATTGTAATGCAATGCAATTACAATATAAAACAAGAGACTCCAATATAATAATACATAATGGAATACAATATAGTAGTATAATATAGGCCAGCATGCTATCTGCAGGTATGGAGATGATTTCCAGCTCTGTGACCAGCTGTCATTCTTCGGGGTGGTATATGTTCTAGTCAAGGCAGCAAGACCTGGCTCTCACCGGCAGGCAAGGAGGTGAAATCCAGACCAGAGTCTTGGGCAGTCATCCTTGCATTGCTCAGCACCCTGAGCCCCACCTCTCCTCTGAAACCCACCCTGTTTTCTCACCTATATTTGTTACACTTGGAACTCCCTTCCCCCTTTGGTCCTAATCTAACCTAATCCTCCGAGTCCACTTAGCCGCCACCCTTTCCAGGCAGCCTTCTCTGAGCTCTGCTTTTGGGCGTGCGCAATATGCAATGTTAGACTGGACCAGGGGTCAAGGTCTCTCCTCCGGGTGATTGTACACAAGTTGGTCTGTGACCTACTTTCCCAAACAAAAGCAGGTCCAGCTAGGAGCGTGACGTGGGAGGAGTGCTGGCCTGGGAGTCGGGAAATCAGGTGTCCACCCAGCCGTGTGACCTTGTGCAGTCATTCCTCTTCCTGGGCCTCGAGCAACCCATCTTTAATGTGGAACTTGGAGGTGATCTCTAACTTGAGGATATTTCTGTCTTATACATCAGCCTCTGGCCCGATGTGAACTGTCCTGGTGGCCCAAAAAGGTGGTCGGAATAAGTCTCAGACATTGTATCTGAGAGAAGAACCTGGCTGCCAGCTACTGTGACAGATGAGCACTCTCTATCTTCCTGAAGGCTGTAGCATTCCAAAAAGGCATTTCCTGCGTGCTGCCTTTCCCTCCTAGGGTCCATGAATTATCTCACTGATGCACACTTATTTACATGTGGCCTATCTTGTAAAGCAATCATAAATATAAAGGGCAACTCCAGGCACAGTCCGGAAGATTAGCTGTCAGAAGATAAAGATGAGTCCATTTTCTATGGGAATATAGATATGTAAATGAAAAGGAAAGGGCAGAGAAATTTGAGCAGAAAACTGATAAAAATGTCTTCCTACTACAGAGTGTGGTGGTGCACCCCTGTAAACCCAGCACCTGAGAGGCTAAAGAAGATGTCACACTAGTTCAAGGCCAGCAGTTTGGGGCCACATAGGGAGACACTGTCTGATCTCATGAGTGTATGAGTGTATGCACACACGTGCACCACTCCAACACACACACACACACACACACACACACACACACACACAGTGCATGGAGAAAGTGGTGTAGGAGGTTAAAAAAATACAAAAAACAAAAATCTTCACCCCCATCAACATTGCTCAACTTTCCAAGAAGAATGTTATAATGCATAATTTGTATAAATAGAAATTAAATGGTAACACATACACAGAGTGCACGGAGAAAGTGGAGTAGGAGGTTAAAAAAATACAAAAAACAAAAATCTTCACCCCCATCAACATTGCTCAACTTTCCAAGAAGAATGTTATAATGCATAATTTGTATAAATAGAAATTAAATGGTAGTCAGTAATAATTTAAGAGCTGGAGAGATGGCTCATCTATTAAGAGTGCTTGCTGCTCTTGCAGAGGACCCAGGTTCAGCTTCCAGAGCTCATTTAGGATGACTGACTCTAACGCCAGGACACTTGACGTCGTCTTCTGGCTTCGCTCGGCACCATACGTATGTGGCATGCTCTCTCTGTCTCTCTGTCTCTATCTCTGTCTCTGTCTCTCTCTCTCTCTCCCTCTCTCTCTCTCTCTCTCTCTCTCTCTCTCTCTCTCTCTCTCTCACACACACACACACACTCATGAATCCCTGAATATCTCCCCACCTCCACACTGCACCTGGGTGGTGATGGATGCTGGGGATCTAACTCAGGTTGTAATACTCACACAGAACTTTGACCAAAGGAACCACCCAGCCCCCTATATCCTCCTACCTTAGACAGAAGGAAATGATATTTTTTTCAAGGTCGGTGTGTCCAAGGGCATAGAAGGAAAAGGCAAAAGTAGGACTCACCCACAGGAGGCTGGGAACGGTGTCTATAGTGCACCACCTTCCTCCATCATATCCTCAACCGTCCCCAGCTGACCCACTAAACACAAACGCCCCGCTGCTTGACACATCTTTCTTCCATGCGCAACTCCTTGCCACTAGAGCGTCCTCCCTGGAAACTTCCCATTCTTCAACATCTAGAGCAGACCTCAGCCCTTCTTCTCTTTCCAAGAATGCATGATAATTACTTCCTCTGAACACTTTCCATAAAGAATATTCTATAGAGAAATAGCTCACCCTGACTAGATCCTGAGTTCTGCAAGGATCTGGAATTTATCTCTATCATCTTTATATCCTGAAGCCCAGTACTGTGCAGAGGACACAGTAGGTGCTCATTAGATATCTGTTGAGTGGACTGGTAATATCTACAAATTTCTTCTTATTCTAGGCACACAATTGTGGAATATTATTTTAACTGGGCGAAGATCTGTTACATTTGTTTATACTACTTTCCTTAATGATGTAAAGATGTGTTACATTTGTTTCACCTTGCCTGCCCAAGACACCTGATTGGTCTAATAAAAAGCTGAATAGCCAATATCTAGGCAGGAGAGGAATAGGTGGGGCTGTTGGGCAGAGAAAAAGTAGGAGAAACATAGACTTGAGAGAGAAGAGACAAAAGAAAAAGAGAGGAGAGAAAGAGGGAGAAAGAGGGAGATGCCTGGGGTCAGTCAGGAAGTCACCAGTCAGAAGAAACAGAGGTAAAAAGCCCTGAGGCAAAATGTAAATGAAGAGAAACAGGTTAATTTAAGTTAAAGAAAAAAAGCTAGCCAGAAACAAGCATAAGCAAAGTCCAAGGATTCATAACTAATAAGTCTCCATGTCATGATTTGGGAGCTGGTCGGAGGCCTAAAAGAAAAAGCCTGGTACACATAATAACATATATTCCTGACCCAGGATAATTTCTCATTTCATTGAAAATATAAGAAACAACAGGACTGGGGATGTAGCTGTGTTGTAGAGAGCTTGTCTAGTATGGGCTTGATCTCCAGTACTGTGCAGGAGCAAAGATTAGAAGGAAGGAAGGAAGGAAGGAAGGAAGGAAGGAAGGAAGGAAGGAAGGAAGGAAGGAAGGGAAGGAACAGAAGAAAGGGAAAGAAAGAAAGGGAGAGAGGGAGGGAAGGAAGGGAGGGAGGGAGGGAGGGAGGGAGAGAGAGAGAGAGAGAGAGAGAGCGAGAGAGAGAGAGAGGAGAGAGAGAGAGAGAGAGAGAGAGAGAAGAAAGAAAAGAAAAAGACCTATGGAGCAATTAGAGAACAAAATGCATACATCCAGATGCCAAACTTAAATCCTCAATGCTGGACCAGCAAGATGGCTCAACAAGTAAAGGAGCTTGCCGGGCAAGCCTGACAACCCAGTTTGTTCCCTGGAACCCGTACAAAGGTGGGGAAGTGAACAGACCCAGAGGTGGGATGATGGGCTCCCTTAGTGGATTCTGCAGCAACCATTGCACAACACCACTAGTGGAGCAAGTTAGGGAAAGGCTGTACCATCCACACAGTCAGCAGGGTGGATCTCCATCAGGAAATCTTAGTCTCCTACATTTGTTTTTCTTCCATGCTGAGGGTTGAATCCAAGGTCTCATACATGCTAGGTGAACTATCAGTGAGCCAGCCACACTCTTGCCTTCTGAAGAAATCCTTCTTTCTTCTTTCGGTCCTTCATTCCTTCTTTCCTTCTCCCCACCCCCTCTCTTTTGACAGAATTTGACTAAACTACCAAGGCTGGGATTATAAGCATACACCATCATGCCCACTGGAATCTCATAGCTTCTTTAAAGTAGTAAGTTGGATAATAAAAATGATTTTTACAGGGAGGCCCAGAGGATGAGCTTCCATCTATTCCAACTAATGTTCTTTGTGTAAAATGTAATTTGTTAGAGGTTCATTGCAGTTTGAAATATATAACTTGCAAGTATCTTAATACATGATTCAAATTTTAATCATTAATAACAATATCCATGATTGACAGTTAAAATTTGATAAGCTGTTTAATTTTTTAAAACTGACATCTCTATTTTTTTTAAAATTATTTATTTTTATTATGTATACAATATTCTGGCCAGAAGAGGGCACCATACCCCATTACAGATGGTTGTGAGCCACCATGTGGTTGCTGGGAATTGAACTCAGGACCTTTGGAAGAGCAGGCAATGCTCTTAACCTCTGAGCCATCTCCCCAGCCCTCTATTTTTTTTTCATAAAATAAAACATGATGGGTGGTTTGCAGGACGGAAGCAACCTCCCAGACTTCTGATTGACAAGGTCATTGATGGTCACCATCACCTCCTCCTTTATGTGCGATGGCCCTGCTGAGACATTGCTTGAATTCTTTCATCCTCTTCCCAAGTCTGTAGACCTGTCTGCATCAGTCCCTTTCACCCTAACATGGGCTGTCATATGAGAAACATGGAGCCCTTCTTCTGAAGAGAAGAGAAAGTACAAAGTGCTCTACCGAGACCTGGAGGGTGAGGACACCCTTAGATCCAGTATCATGTCGAGTGAGGAAATTTACATCAGGTGGTTCAAATGAAAAATATCTGAAAAAAAAATGTTCCTGGAAATATGAGCAATGTTGGGAATCTAGAAGGGATGACGGGATACTCAGAGCCTAGCACCATTAGGAGGGATGGAGGGAAAGACTGAGAGATGTTTAAGTCTCTAAGGTTGATGGGACCCAATATAAGTTAGGAAGAAAGGAGCATCTATCAGGAGCTGTGTAGCAGTGGACAGAGGTGGCTACTGTTGAAGGCGGCTGTGGCATCAGGGAGGAGGACAAGAATGTCTGGTCATGCTCTCTTCCTGTCGTGTCGCAATTTCCTCTGAATTCAAACAGGGAGGTTCATGAGACTCCCGGGAAAACAACTGGTAAACGTTAGAAAGTTCCTAAAACGAACAAGATTTACAAGGTCCCTCCCTCCCCAAAGTTACCAAAGCAGTAAACCTCTGTCGGGATTGGGGTGGGGAATCTCCAAGCAGCTGACCTGTTGAGCAATCTGCCCTGGCATGCGGAGAGCTGCCTGCGGGGTTGCAACTCTCCTGAGTCATCAGCCATGTGGGGTGGGCATGGGGGTTGCAGCTGCCTCTGAGTCATCCCTAATCCTATAAGTAACCCCTCACCCATACTCCTGAAATAACACCAGGAAACTCAGCAGCTCACCAAGTTTGACTTTGGTAGCATCATTGCTTTAGTCCCCTGTCTGCGGTGAATAGACATTTGATCTCCAGGGAAAATCGTGCACACAAGTCAGACTTCAGGGCATGAGATATAACAGGCAGAGAACACCAACCTGATACCCCTTTGGTCCTGCCCCCCAAACATAATGATCCAATTCAAAGGAAACATCCTGAAAGCCATGTCCTCTGGCTACTCTGAGACAGCCCAGTGAGGTCCCCTTCCATGACAGCAAGCAGTCCAGTAACAGCAGCCCCAAGGGCTCTTCCTCCTGCCCTGCCCCACTGGGCCTGTTCCTTTCTCCTGCATCCTGGGACACCCTGAAAACTCAAGTCCACCGCAGGCTCTGCTTTCAGGAGGAAGAAAATGAAGACACCGGTCAAACTTGTCATCTTCTCTTCCTCTAAAATGATGATCCATAGGTAGATGCATTCATCCTTTCAGAATGGCAAAGGAACCTCTCCCCAAATTCCCACTCTGACATTGCTGAGTTGGGTGGATACCGGTCCACAGAGCAACCCTCAGCCATGGGCCTGTGGAATCTACAGATCAGGACTCTTAGAATCATAGAACTGTCTAAAAAGTGTTTCTCCATCTTTTATTGCCTCCCTGAATAGCTCTCTTGGACTCCCTCCACTCCATCACCCTCCCTATGAAATTTTAATACTGCAGATATATTGCAAATGTACTTAGGCTCTGTGTGTCTGCTTGGTAGGTGCTCTCTCATACACTGCTGACATTTCCTATTTTCAGCATTGGTAGCCGATGATGCAAGGCCCCTCAGCCCTGAAGAGTGAGCAAAAGGCAGCTAATGACAGCCAGGCAGCGCACACAGGCTACCGCTAACAACAGGCCTTCCTGCCACAGCCATCTGTTCGTCACAGGTTTGTAGCATCGATGTTGAGTGTGTTCTGGTTATCTTCCATGAACTTCATGTCAATGCGCCTCATGTGAAACCCAACAAAAATCCAATGAGAAAAATAAAATGAATGCTAAGTGCTCTGATTTAGGTATTGTTTGAATGTCCTCTCAGGTGTCACACAACTAGAGGCTGAGTCTCCAGGCTGGTAGCATTGGGAGGTGATAGGACCTGCAAGAGATGGTAGCTAGCAGAAGGCCCTTAGGTCAGTACTGTCAGGTAGGTCTTATGGGACCCATTGACAGTTCTTGGGAGAAGGGTGCTAGGAAATGAACAAGACTGCTCCCTTCCTCTCTGCTTCTGGGCTCAAAACATAATCTCTCTCTGGTCATGCTCCGTCATCTGCCATCTGCCATGCACTGTCCATCATTTGTAGTTCTTGGAAAGCGTTATTATGAAGTGAATATGCCTGCCCCTCCCTCCCTGCTTCCTGGTTCAATATGCAATTTTCCCTCTGCTCATGCCCCACACTTGGCCATCCACCATGGGTTCAAAGCCTGCACCATGCCGTTTACACTCTCGGCCTCCAAAACTGGGAGCTACATAAATCTTTTGCTTATAAAGTTCCCCTGATTTGTGGATCCCTTATGATAAAAAGCTGACACTATGGGATGAGATTTTTGCCTGATAGAATTGAGCTCGGGATTGCTGCTCATCTTGGTAGTGACACCTAGGACTTCCCCACTCCACATTTTCTGCTCCTTGGGTATGATGAGGAAGCACCATTGAGCTTCGTGCCATCATCCTACGGAAGGACCCGGAAGACAAGGGGACCAGACATGTAGGGGGGGCTAAAGAGCTGACTGAAATCCAGATGCTCAGTCTGTAGGTGCTGAGTTGATTTTAATCACCTCCGGGACTTGCTAACCAACCAGACATGGACCTGGGCTCCTCCGGCTTTGGGGCACTCTGGCCCTTAATTTCTGTCGGGGGAGAAAACAAAACCAACAACAAATGTCCTTTCTGCTCTGGGATGTACTGCAGTAAACTATATCACAATGGCTCTCCAGTTCCATTTCTGCCAGGGCATATGAAAAAGCAGAGAGCTAATTATATGATCGTAATTACCTGAGAATTATATGTTTCTTGGCTTTTCACTAGCAGATACTACTGTTTTCGAACGCTTCATTGTTCTGCTCAGTGACAGGAGTCACACTGTCTCTATTCCAAATGTTCCCTCCTGTCTCCTGATTAGTAGACTTTTCAAATGGGGCTCCAGAGTGGAAGGCCTCCTGGGTAGGGAAGGGAGGGTGTGACTCAATCCACGCTGGAGGCCCCGGAAGCCTCCCTCGCCCACAGACCCCTCACTCCTGTTTTAGTAATGAAGTGTTCGTCATCCTCCTGCTCAAGAGCAGGGCACTCCTCTCTGCCCTTGGATCCTGGAGAGCGTATCCAACAGGAAAGGCCCTCATCTGCCACCGGATATATTTATATACCCTTCAATTACGTGTCTTGCTTAATTGTCCCCTTTTTCACCAGCTCTCTTCTTACGACAGAGGGAGCCTTGCCTGTAATTACAGTGATGAAATATTTCTATGCGCTTTTAAAAGGGGAGCCTAAACTGGGTCATAATGGGGAAACTGGAGGTCAGGGTGCAGGGGTCACTGTTGGATTCACTGTGACAAACTGCTCCCCAAAGCTTCTGCCGTGTGAAGGCCCTGTCCCAAACGACCAATGGGCACCTCTTCCTGCTGCTGCTGTTGACACCAGCAGAATCGTTGGGCTGGAGCGATGGCTTGCAGCCTCACTCTCTTGCTGGCTAAGCTTGCCTCGCAAACACGAAGAATAAATGGCCGGTTGTGACGGCAGGAGGTTGTGATCCCAGCACTAGAGAGGCAGAGGCAAGACCCCAGAAGCCTCCCTTGCCCAGGGATCCGTTACTGTCGCTGTCACTGGGAAGCCTTCTTATGAGTTCCGGGCCAGAAAAGGACCATGTCTCAAAATAAAGTGGATAGCATCTGGGCAACAACATTCAGTGAGGACTTCTGCATGCACACACATGCATTCTCTCTCTCTCTCTCTCTCTCTCTCTCTCTCTCTCTCTCTCTCTCTCTCTCTCTCTCTCTCTCTCTCTCTCTCTCTCTCTCTCCAACATCTGTGGAGTATTTTATAATGCAGGCAATCAACTCTTTTTCCATGGAGTGCCTTACTTACCCAGGGGACTTGGCCATAATCACCTTACTGTTTCAGTGCATGTCCCTAACCCCCTCAGAAGGTTGACAGGCACACTGATTCCAGTCCTGTTTATGATTCCACATGTGTTGAAGGACAGCTTACAGGGCTTGAAGCTCCTCCGTCTGTTGCTCACGGGAGAGCAGAACATGTTTGTGGAGAGCCCTGTATGTCCCCGCACTAGGAAGTGGTTATTGCTTATTTGTAGCTCAGGATGCTCTCACACTGTGCCTTTGCTGTTCCAGTCACTTGGAACAGCATCTTCTTATTTAAGAGTTCCATCAGCTTTGACATGAATTCTACTACCTTGGGGGCCTTGGGGAGCCCCTGGTGATTTCTTGTTTCTCTGACTCCTCCAGCCCCTGCTCCCTCGAATCATCAGCTTCTCTCACTGAATCTTGATGTGAGACTGGAAAACAATTTATTATGGGCCTGACTACTTCATTTAAGAAACAGATCTAGGGAGCTGGAAAGATGGCTCTTTGGTTAAGAGCATATATTGGTTTTGTAGAGGATCAGAGTTTGGTTCCTAGCACCCCGATCACAACTGTGTGTAAATCTAGCTCCAGAGGATCTGACATACCTCTGACCTCTGCAGGCATACACACACACACACACACACACACACACACACACACACACACACACTTGTACACATAAAGAGCAGTTATTTTAAAAAGAAATAGATCTAAAGGTCTTTGCTTGGCCTGACAGAACATTTCCCACCACACCTGTGGTAGGACAGATGTTACATGTGATTACCAGTTTCCCAGAGAGTAGTACTGGCTGCTCAGAGCCATTGGTCTGATGGTTTAGTCACCTCCCCCAGGCTGTGGATAGGAGTGTGGGGACCAGCGCGGCTCATATCAAAATGTGCACGACCTCAGGCTAACTTGACCTGAATCCCCCAGTGCCATCCATGTTGTTGTTTGACTCTGCATTCCCCAAATACTAGTGCAATAATTTCAGAGTAGCCTTTTTATTTCACTGAAAAAAAGAGACAGTGTCAGGTCTGATCAAAGCTAAGTCAGCGCCATATCCCTACTCTAGAGCTGGTTTCAGAGTTTGTTTTGAGAAGGGTCTCCTGTATCCAAGGCTGGTCTTGTACTCATTTGTTTAAAGATGACCTTGAACTCCAATTCCTCCTCCTTCTTCCTCCTGAATACTACCGGTGTGTGCCACCACATCTGGTTTAAGTGGTATGGGGGATTGAACCAAGGACCTCAAGAATGCCAGGCAAGCGTTCTACCAAGTGAGCTACATCCCCAGCCTCGGTTTCAAAACATTGCCCATGTATTTGTACAATTAGGAGAGTAACCTTTAAGGTCTAGTCAGTTTAGGAAGGAAAACTTAAAATTCCAGCAGGGCTGAGGGAGGATGTGTTAAAGCAGAAGTGGGGCTGGACAGTTGGCTCAGTGGTTAAGTGTATCAAGCTTTCTCATAGGACTTTTGTTGGACTATCGGCCCTCTAAATACTGACCCAGACACTTAATAGTATTTGTGAAAGCTTGGTCTTAGCTTAGGCTTGTTCCCAATTAGTGTTTATAACTTAAATTAATCTATTAATCTGTTTCTATTGATCAATGTCTGCCACATAGCTCTTTACCTCACCTCTATTCTGTATGTCCAGTTCCCTGTATGTCTAGATGTTGAATCCTAAGCATCTCAGATTCTTCCCGAATTTTTTTCTCTCCCCAGAAGTCCTGCCTACTCTTGCCTACCTACCTATTGGCCATGCAGCTCTTTATTAAACCAATCCAAAGGTGTCTTAAGCAGAGACACATTTCCCCACAGTGTACAAAAAAGATTATCCCACAACATTTCCCCCTTTTTGTCTAAATAAAAAAGAAAGGTTTGAACTCTAACACAGTAAAACTGTATACAATAAGAACAATTATCAGATAATAATTACATTCACAATGTACAGTCAATTTGTATTTGGCAAATTTGAAGAATACTCTATTATCCATCCTGTCTTGGTGACTCCAAAGTTTTATACCTAAACTACTTTCTTTTATAACTTATATTACCAGTCTAAAATATACTTTTAGACTTTAAAATATTTTCTTAGATAACTTAAGTTTTTATATCTCTCAACCTTATAAACTTTATATATCTTTTGCAAATTTCTTATCTGAATTAGGCAACAAAAAGGAGATAGTTGGCTGCCTGGAGAGTCACCCAAGATTCCCCCTGCAATGTTGGGACATCCATCTTTGGCCTACAGGCCTAGAATAATTGACAGACTTTTCTGTGAAGCAGGAATTCTGAAGGACTGTTTTACCTTGTCTTGGCTAAGTTTGACAGTCATCTTCTTTTGTGTCCTGCTTGTCCAATTTGGACAGCATACTATCAGCAATCGAGGCAAAGGTAGTTTTTTGTCCAGTGGTTAACTTTACCACAAATGAAAGCAAACTCCATATGGAGGTTCTTCAATGCTCACAATCTTCTCTGCAGTAGATTGGTGCTGCCAGGAACCCATATCTCACTGTCATAAAATGCCTTATATCATTAAAATATCTTAAATGCCATATTCTGTATGACTCTGAAGTGTTTGAAGACCACCTGTTTATCTAAAAATACATCTGTCCTTGAAAGCATCACTAACATGACACAAGTTTGATTGTTATAGATGACTAACTACTAATCTGCATTTTTAATTATCCAAAACAGTTTATAATAATATCTTTCAAGAACTAGATCTTTATATTACATTTTTAAATGAACTGTACAGGTATAATATCTTAAATAAGAGTAGAAACATATATACAGTATGTTATAACAAAAATAACTTTAAATAAAAAAATAACTTTAAATTTGTGTCAATATACAAAAATACCTTAAACAGTGTAGAAACATATATACTGCTGTAGAATATTCCTTTATGCTGTGTGAATATATGTAGTGTGATTTCTAAATGTTCTTAACAACAAAAACTCGAAATCAGATATTGGGGTAAATACTAAAAGATCAGAGAAATAAAGGAGCCAGGCACTAGAAAGACTTTTTACGTCTACCAAATCTTCAGAACCAAGGGGACAAGATCCTGTCTCTACAAATCCTCAGACTGAATGGGCTGAGCTTCTGTCTTCTCTTACCTTATATTCCTCTCTTTGCCGAGCCATATCCCTACCTATCTCTACCTCTCTCTATCCCCCTAGTGCTGGAATTAAAAGCATGTGCTTCCCAAATACTGAGATTAAAGCTGTGAGCCACTACCACATAACTCTGTTTCTTTTTAAGACTGGATCAATCTTGTATAGCCCAGGGTGGCCTTGAATTTACAGAGATCTGTCTGCCTCTGCCTCCTGAGTGCTAGGATTAAAGGTGTGCGCCACCACTGCCTGGCATCTATGGCTAACTAGTAGCAAGCTCCATACTCTGATACTCAGGCAAGCTTAATTTGTTGGATCACAAACAAAATATTACCACAAATATATGCCACTGTGATTGGTTTAATAAATAAACAGGATATAGTTAATAAATGAACAGGATATAGTTAGGTGGCAAGGCCAAACTGAGAATAATGGGATGAGATAGAGCAGAGTCAGAGGAGTCACCTGCCAACATAGAGGGTTCAGGAGATGAATGTGCCATGCTAATCAAGGTACTGTCGTAGCAGAATGTAAGTAAGGAATATAGGCTAATTTAAAATGTAAGAGCTAGTTAGTAACAAGCCTGAGCTATTGACCGAGCTTTTATAATTCATATTCTGCCTCTGAGTTGGTTATTTTTGACCAGGAGTTTGGGACAGAAAATGTCCGTTTGCAATAGACAGTATGTTAAAACAAAAATAACCTTAAATTTGTATCAATATATAAAAATCCATACCAATGTAAACTATTTGAGACTAGTGGTTGCTTTTTAGTTTAAAAGCAGATTTAATAATCTACCCTTTATCCTATCATTCCTATATCATATGTTGTAACAAAAATAACGTATATCTTGTCTGGGTGTGATGGCATCTTTAGAGAACCCTGAGAAAAATGGAAGAGTGGTCAAGTCCTGGGAGAGTTAGCTGTATCATCTGTTGTCCAGTCTCCACATAATGGGACAATGCAGGGCTTATCTCAAGTCCTGGCTAGAGTAGTCTGTGAGGCTGAACCACCTTAGTTAGCCATTCTGAAGTTGTTCTTGATGTAGCTTTTTTGAGGAAACTGCAACAGATGCATTCTGAAAGGCTGAATCACCTGGGCTACCTGTCTTTATTGATTTCTGGTCCTTTGGTTTGAAAACAAACAAAATTTTAAAGGTAACATACATATCTGCATTAACACAAGCATGGAATGTGTGGTGTGCATCAATCAGCTAAAGATGATTCTCTGTTTGTGTAGGTTGTATAGGTAAAAGGCATCTGTCAACTTTATAAGTCCATTTGAACTGTATAACTAAACTGTAATATAAATCTCCATCCATGCCATATGAAATGACGGCATGTAATAATAAGTCGTGAGGACTCTGTGGTCGACAAGACTTATCCCGTCTCCTCCCGTCTCAGACTCTTCCCACTAGTGGGATCAGCAGGGATGTCACCTGTCTTGTAGTCTTCCTTGGCTGCTTCCTTTGTGTCTCCCTGGCCGAATATGATCTTTATTAATTTTGAAGGAATCCACAGCTTTTCTTTTCCTGTGGAAACAAAGGTATAACCTCTCCTGCAACACACACATTTCCTGGCTTCCATTCTGAGGTTAGCAGTTTTTCTACAATTCAGTGTCTCTCAGCAGCTATTATTTTTGCTCACTAGCATTTTAAAAAGTTTAAATTGATAAAGCACTATATATAGTCCAAGCTCCCTGTGTTATATTTCCCATCCTTACACAGCTTATTCTTTTTATATTACTCTTCCTTTAAAGACTTTGTTTTTCAATAATTTTTTCTATGACTGTCTTTACCCATTTTCTTTTCTTTCTTCAGCACCTAAGCACATTTTGAAGAACATTGTACCTGTTTAGAGGTTCTGCTCAGTCTACACCTGGCCTTACTATATGCCTGCAATGTTCTCTGACCATGTGAACCAAATCTTAAACAGCTGTGCCACCTGCTCAGGTCCACGGCACCTGAAGGGGCCTTTGCTAACTGTCCCAGCTCTGGGAAGCTGTTGTGTCCTTGCCGCATGGGCATTCCTACCCAGTGCCTAGTGGTCTGCACAGCAGAGCATCTTAAAGGAGCCGTGCCCTATACACTGCAAGCACTGGAACCATCTGGGAGAATGCTGTTACTTGGATGTGTGTCCAGCTCTGTGTTTGGAACTTTTTTCTCCCAACTTTCACAGACCCTTTGTAGATATACGTGGCTCCACATTGAAAGCCAATAGAGACTTATGAAAGCTTGACCTGAGCTTAGGTTTGTTTCCAATTAGCTTTTAAATTTAAATTAGCCTGTTTCTATTAAACTACATTCTGCCACGTGGCTCTTTGCCTCTCCTTCATTGGGTATGTCTGACTCCCTCCATGTCTGGCTGGTGAATCCCTTGGACCTCAGATTCTTCCTGAGTTCCTTTCCCTCTCCCAGAAGTCCTGCCTATTCTCTCTTGCCTAGCTATTGGCCATTCAGCTCTTTATTAAACCAAACAGAAAGCATCTAAGGCAAAGACACATTTTCACAGTGTTCAGAAAGATTATCCCCCAAGAGTGAAGAGCTCTTACTCCTCACATAGAGGACCCGAGTTTAGTCCTAATCACCTATGTGACAGTTCATATCCACCTTAATTCGAGCTTCAGGAGATGCGACCCCTTCTTCTTGCCTCGATGGACTCCTGAATATACATGGTACACATAAACCCATGCAGGCACACACATGAAAGTAACAAATGAAGCAATGTACCTTCAAAGGCAGGAGGAGGCAGGAGGAAAAGATCTCCAGCCCAAGGCAGCTGATAACAAACAGGACTGACCAGAGAATGGTTAGGAAATGGTTTTCTTCTACCTCGTGGATTTGGCAGAGTTGACACAAACATGGATGGCAATCCAGATAATATAAATGAATGACCCAGCCTGAATGTACAGCCAGCGGGAGTAGTGGGGATTGTGGCTAATTTAGAATTATCCTAAAGGAGTCCAAACTTCCATTTTAAAAACAGCACTGGTAGCTGGGCGGTGGTGGCACACACCTGTAATCCCAGCACTTGGGAGGCAGAGGCAGGAGGATCTCTGTGAGTTCGAGGCCAGCCTGGTCTACAAGAGCTAGTTCCAGGACTGGCTTCATAAGCTACAGAGAAATGTTGTCTCCAAAAAAATAAAAAAGGAAAAAAGAAAGAAAAGAAAAGAAAAGAAAGAAAGAAAGAAAGAAAGAAAGAAAGAAAGAAAGAAAGAAAGAAAAAACAGTACTGGTTAAATAGGAGATGTTTGCAAGCTTCATTTGGCTTTAAGGCTTTAGAGTTAAAATTCTGTCAGCTGGAGAGATATCTGTGTCTGATTCAAACATTATCTATTAGAGATGGGGCTTAGCTCAGTGGTAGAGGAGTGGCCTTGCATTGAGAGGCACTGGGTCTGACATGCGCATACCCACATACACACACTTGCACACACAGAATCTACTGATTAATTATAAAAATGGAGCACCTAAGGCTAGGGATGTATCTTGGTGGTGGAACACGTGCCTAACTTGTGCAAGGCCTTGGGGTCAATCATTAATGCTTCGAGGAAGCACCCCTAAGATTCATAGGATGGTATGGGACACAGTGCTATGTCCCATTTGGTCTGTCCCACTTGCTGTCTAGATATCATCCCCCCCCCTCCAAAAAAAACCCTCTGGCTGCAGGAATGTTATTGCTGGAGCTGGAGAGATAACTCAGTGGTTAAGAGCACTGCTGCTCTCCCAGAGGACCTGGGTTCTATTCCCAGCACCACATGGCGGCTCACAGCCATCTGTAACTCCAGTTCCAGATGATCCAACACCTGCTTCTGGCTTCCAGGTGCACAGACATACATAAAAATTAGAAAAATAGTAAGCATTGTATTGATAAACCTGTCATGGTGAAACACACTTGTAATCCTAGCACTTGGGAGGCTGAGGGATGAGGATTTCTAGGCAGGAGTTCGATTCCCACATGGGCTACATAGCAAGGCTGTTTCAGAAAAGGGGGTGGGGGGCACTAAAGTGTTGGTTAATCAGCTAGAAGAGTATACTGCTTTTGCAAAAGACTGGAGTTCAAATCCAGCACCCTGTTGAGTGGCTCACAACTGCCAGCTCCAGGGCATTTAACACCTCTGCCTTTCTTGGAATTTGCCACATTCAGAAAAATGTGCACACACAAAATTAAAAAAGAATAATTTTTAAAATGATGGGTGCAGTAGTCCAGGTTTGTGATCCAAACTCTTTGGAGATGGTAGAGGCAAGGAGATCCACGGGTTCAAGGTTATCCTTGGCTAAACTAAACTTGCTGAGTTTAGTTCATGACCAGCCTGGGCTACTTGTGACCATGGATGTGGGGGATGGGTGGAGAAAGGAGAAGTAGAGGAAGAGATGAGAAAGAGAGGAGGAGGAAGCTAAATAAATAAGATAAGGATTGATGAATACGACACCAGACACTTTGGGATGAGATCAAACCTTGGCTTTGAAGTCGGGGATTTCTGAGAACTGGGAGAACAAGGCGGGTTTGTAGGGCAGAGTATAGAAGAGGGAGGAGCTTCTCAGAGTAGCAGGAGGCAGGGACACAGAGTGAGGGACTGGCAGGGCCCCAAGTAGAACTGAGTTGTGCAATGTAGAGCCCTGGGGAGGGTTTCACTTCTTGTTCCACACCCTCAAACTCCTCGAGAAAAATCACATTTCATGGGCAAGCTTATACTGCTTTTCACTGCTGCACGGAGGGCTCCCCCAGTTAGCAGAGCCCCTGGTTTTGGCTCCAATGATGCGGTAGAGAGTGAAGGGAGGGGTGGAAAGGTGACCTGCTGCTGCCTGGGGAAACCAGCTTGTTCTCAGAGTGTCTACAGAATGGAACCAGGTGGTCCCAGAAAGTATCAGGAAGAGCCTGGGGTGCTGGAGTGCCCCCTTCCCTCTGGAGGACTGTAATCCCACAGGGAAAGCAGATGAGGAGTGGACCAGCTCAAGTAGGCACCCAGCCTCACCCTTCCTAATCCTCCAAAGGAGCTGTTGCTTATAAACACAGCAATTACCCACAGGAGGCCGATGACTCAGTTCAACGGCCTGTAAAATGCTCAGAAAAAAAAATAGGGGCCCCATAAATGCAAAAATATCATCATGAGCACTTTCCCCAGAAACATCTTCCATCCTCCTTGGATGCTGCCTGTAAGGCTCAGCTGGACTGATTTCTGTCATAAAATGAAACTCACCTGGCCTGGGGAGCGGGTGTTCTGGTCAGACCCCAGACCCTTGGAGAGGGGAGCACTCGCGTTGCCTCACCTCTCCCAGAGGACCAATGGTGCCCAGCAGCTAGAAGTTCACAGAAGAATAATCCTGACTTCCCATCTTAGCTTATGAATGGTGACCTAACCTCTGAGCCTTGGTCTCCTTACCCCGCTCCTAGGATGAGTCCAAGACTTGGTATAATCATCCTTAGGAACTCCAGATACTTTGAGCAACATAAAGCCATTTACAGATGGATTTACATAATGCCCCTCCCTATCGTCAGGGCATCAGTTCCAAGACACCCAGTGGATGCCCTGTAACGCTGAACTTACACACTGTATCCTATTTTTCTTGAGCATACACACTTAAGATAAAGTTTAATTATATATTAAATAAAAATAATAGTAAAAAATTGGCAATAATAACTAATGATAAATTAGAAAGATGAAGTGATAGACTATAATAAAAACTATTTCTAATTTATGAATCAATTATCTCTTAAATTGCCCATTGATTGTTGTCTGGCCATGAGTGACTGCAACTGGAAACATGAAAGCAGACCGGTGGAGAAGGGGACCCTGTACACGGGTGGAAGTGGGGAAAGCTGTGTGAGATTCTCACACCTCCATTGTACTTCAGATAGAACCCAGCTAGTCCAGGAAGGGACAAATGCCACCTGTTTCCTAGGGCCTTGGGCTCTGGACCTAGGACAGAGCTCCATGAGAGCTACTGCTCACAGGTCAACCAGCATGGTGAGGACAGCTGCCAGGGGCCTGGGAGTGCCTCCTCCCCTTCCTCCTTTTCCTTCTCCCCTCCTCCCTTTTCTTCTTCCTTCCTCCTCCTCCTCCTCCTCCTCCTCTTCCTCTCCCTCTTCTTCCTTCTCTGCCTCCTTATCCCCTCTTCCTTCTTCTTTCTCTTCCTCCTTCTTACTTCTCTTCTTCCTCCTCTTCATCGTCTCCTTCTACTACCACTTCATCTGTTTTAAGACAAGGTCTCACTATGTAGCTCTGCCTGTCCCGGAATTCCAGTATGTGGTCAGGTTGGCCTCAAACTCACAGAGATCTATCGCTTCTCTGCCTCCTGAGTGCTGATATTAAAGATGTGCACCAGACTTGGCAATGGGTCTTAACTGAAGGGATTTGTGTAGGGAGAGGGGTATGGGCAGGGCTGTGTGTGTGTGTGTGTGTGTGTGTGTGTGTGTGTGTGTGTGTGTGTGTGCGCGCGCGCGCCTAGCTGGGTGTCTTAATTTTTTTCCACTTGTGACCTCTTTTGCCTTAGAGATGTTTGCACATCTCTGAATTTGCAGCTATGTAACATAAGTATAAGAAGCAAAAATTCATCAGTAAAGAAATTTATTCCTGGGCTGAGGAGAAGACTCAGTGAGTAAAGAGCTTACCATGCCAGCCTGAGGACCTGGGTTTGGGTCCCTAGGATCCACACAAAGTCCAACATGGTAGAATGTGTGTCTGTGGTCCCAGCCCTGCTATGATGTGCTAGGAGGTGGAGGCAGGAAAATCCCCAGAAGCTCTGAGCTAGCTAGCTTAGCATGCACAGCAATGAATAACAAGAGACCGGGAGGTTGTCCTCTGACTTTTCTACACGTGTGCCATGGCATGCAGGCACCGATAGGAGCACACATGAGTTAAAAAAGATACACAAACAGAGAGAGAGAGAGAGAGAGAGAGAGAGAGAGAGAGAGAGAGAGAGAGTAAAAAAATACTCTAAAACAATTCTTTAAGACATGCACATATGCATGTGTGTATATGTTTATGTATACATATATACCTCAGAGTCTCACCATTTGTAACCATTTTACCCTTTATTAAAGATGAAAGCAGGTTGGCACATTGATGAGATGGGTGTGCTGGGTGATATTTACATAGAGAATTGAGTCTTAAACCAGCTATCGTGGCACATGCATTTAATCCCAGAACGTAGGAGGCAGAGGCAAGGAGTGGGGTCTCTTGAGTTTAAGGCCAGCCTGATCTATAGAGTTAGTTCCTGGACAGCCAGGGCTACACAGAGAAATCCTGTCTCAAAACAAAAACAAAAACAACAAAAAATAAACCTTGGTTGGCTGATACTACAGGACATGGCTCATCATTGACATTTTTTTCCAGAGTTGATTAAGATTTGATTTTGTAGGAGTCGGTGTTAAGAACACAGATTCACTTAAATACATCATATAAGAATGAACATTTCAGAAACTGTTGGCCATTCTGCCCTAATTTCAAGCCAAAGTTCATGTGAAAATTTCTTGTGAATTTAAATCAGAACCGAGGCAGTAATTAAAAAATATTTTATTATGTGTGCACTTGTGTTTGTGTGCAATTGTGTGTGAAGGACAGAGAACAACTTGTGGGAATCATTTCTCTCCTTCCACTCTGTGGGTCCTGAGCATCGAACTCAGATCCTCATGTTAGGCAGCAAGTACCTTTACCCATTGAGTCATCTTGCCAGTCCTCAAGTAGCAATTTGTAAAAGCGAACATTCTGGCCCAATACAATGTAAAGTCTCCTAATTAGATACCTGTGTGCTTAACAGTGGTGGTACTTTTGGTATCTCCATAATTAAATCCCAGCAGTGTGTATTGATGTCGTGTGGCATGCAGTATGTTCAAAACAAGGCACGGGGTTGTGTGAACTGTCCAGAACCAAGGTTGCAGGGCAGTCATATGATGCCACATGGACAAATGATGCCCTATATACCTTGGATGCATTCAATTTTGAGTTAACGTTTGGTAATTGTGCTTTCAAAGATAATTTACTACAGTCAATTTTTGTGCCCCCCGCAACCTTAAATTATACCACTTCAACCAGGGTCATACCCCACAGTTTCAAATCTGGGTCCCCAAGACCAAGTACAACCTCTGGAGTCTGGTCACTGACATCAGCTCATGGACCCCTGACTACCAGCCACATTTCCCCCCTTCCATTGGTTCCCATCTGTCCCAAAGAGGAAGTTCCTCTCTTCGTGACATCCCCAATCCTCCCGATCCAATTTGACTGACCCACATTTATCACACACCCTGAGAAACACAGGGAAGTTGGGGGGTCTCTGTGAGCCATCTTGATCCATTACTTACAGAATCATGAGGGGTGTCGCAGAAGAGAGGGGTGAGGAAGCAACATGGGTACTCAGTGGTGCTGACTCTGCCATTGTATGATCTATCTGCCCCCACCATGGGAGCCCAGATTTGGAATCTGTGTTCTAGCTATAAGCCCTTTGCTTTGTCCTTCTGGCTCTTGATTTTGATTTTGTGCCTGGACCCTGGGCTTGGTTTAGATGTCTGGCTATAACCTTGTCCCTGCTATAACCTCAGCCTCTCAGGTGGTGGCCCTGCTGTCCTGGTTCAAAGGTCAGATGGCTCCTCCTCGATGTTCCTCCATCACTTAGCCTTCTGTTTTGTTTTCATGACTGGGCCCCTCCTAGGATTGTGAGCAATTAAAGATAGAGAGTGAATGTCAAACATATTTCATAAATGAGTGCATAATAAATTATGATCTGTCTGATCGAGGAAGGATAATCACTTGTGATGCTATTATGAGTAACAGAGAGAGTTATTTTTGTCATCTTTAAATTCCATGCCAAGTATCCCAAGAGGGAGGAAGAAGGGCCTCTGTATGACTTGCCCCACCTTAACCAAGGAGCATTTCAGAGTTTTTTTTTTTGTTTGATTGATTTTTGTGTGTGTATGTGTGTTGTGTGTGTGTACATGTGTGTATGGTGTACGTGCACATACATGCATGTATGCATGTGTGGTGTGTGTGTATGTGCACATGCATTCATGTGTGCACAGGTGCATGTAGAATTTGACATCGGGTGTCCTCCTCAATCTCCCTCTTATTTTTATTTTAATTATTATAGGGGAAAATATGAGCATATGAGCATAATACCCCACTTCCACACATTATGAACTTGAGCTTCCTGCATTTGAGGAAATCACAGGAGCCAGAATGTCCCAAGTACAATGGAGAAGCCTCACCTTGAGAAACCACCTTTGTGGTCATAACACCTTCCATGCCTGGTAAGTATCCAAACTTGTTTTTTGAGACAGGCTCTCCTCTCTCTCTCTCTCTCTCTCTCTCTCTCTCTCTCTCTCTCTCTCTCTCTCTCTCTCTCTCTCTCTCTCTCTCAGATGTGTTTGTTTTGTTTTATTTATGTAACTTTTGTTTGCCTGTCTGTATGCGTCCTGCATACGGTATGTGTATGGTGCCTACAGCTGGCAGAAGAGGCAGTCAGAGCCCCTGAGTTATAGATGCATCACATGGGTGCTGAAAACCAAACCTGGATCCTCTGCAACAGTGTTCTTAAATGCTGGAACCATTCTCCACCCCTGGCAACAGTGTCTTTGATTGAACCATGAGCTCACTGGTTAGGGCAGACTAGCTGACCAATGAGTTCCAGGATCCTCCCATCTCTGTCACTCCAAGGCTGGGGTGATAGATACATGCTAGCCACACTCTGTTTTTTTTGTTTGTTTTGCTTTGTTTTTAAACAGAATCTCATCTTGTATCCCTTGATGTTCTGAACTGTCTATGGACACAAACTGACAGAGATCACAGAGATCCCCCTGCCTCAGCCTCCTGAATCCTAGGATTAAAGGCATATGCCTCCATGGGACCATACTTGGCTTTCACCTTTTTTGTGGATGCTGTGTATCCTCATGCTTTCACAACAGGCACCTCACCAACTGAGCCATCTCCCAAACCCCAAGACCTCATATACGCTTTCTCTACAATTTGACCACCTTAGCACAGCCTGCACCAAGATGAGTTTGTCGCTTACTTATGCATTTCAAACCTTAAAGTGGTCATGGCTCCTCAGTATTGCATCATGTTTCCACTATTGCATTTCTTCTTTTATTACTACTGCTGTAGGTTGTGAGTTAGGACCATAAAGTAAAGAAGAAAAAAATCATTTCCGGGCATTTGCAGTTCTGAGAAGCTGGAATGGGGCTCTCAGAAGCTGGCTGGGTACCACAGGGAGGAGGAAATGTCCCTCCACGTTGCCAGTCTTATCAAGGCTCCACAGCTTCTTGCCAAAATTTTAGGAAAATGATGTTCTACTCCCCGGGAGCTATGCCGTATGTGTCTATAGGTGGGAAGTCTTTCAACAGTATTTTCACTATAAATACTTGGCACGTGTTTTCATTGGATTAAGTCTGCCATTTGAGCTCCATATTGTGAAATCCTGACATAGGGCTATTAATCACTGGATGTAGTGAAGGAGCCATGGTCAACATTAGGGAGCCGGTGAAGGTTTATAGCATAAAGAATCCCCTATGAGTTGTGGGATTCACTCCACAAGAACAATTGGCAGCTTTCTGACTGTGAGATTTTTCTTTTTGGAATAATGATAAGTAAGGAAAATGGAAATGGTTTTTGAAACATGGTAGTGAGTGCATTTAATCCCAGCACTAGGAAGACAGAGACAGGAGGATCTCTGTGAGTTTGAGGCTAGCCTGGTTTACATAATGAGTTCCAGGCCAGCTAGGGCTATGTAGTGAGATGCTACATTAAAGGATGTGGTAGTTTGAAAGAAAACAGCCCCTAAAGGGAGTAGCACTATTAGGAAGTTTGGCTTTGTTGGAGTAAGTATGGTCTTGTTGGAGGAGTTTGTCACTGTGGAGGTGAACTTTCAGGTCTTATATATGCTCAAGCCACACCTAGTAAAACAGACCACTTCCTGTTGCTTGCGGATCAAGGTGTAAAACTCTCAGCTCCTTCTCCAGCACCATGTCTGCCTGCGTGCTGCCATGCTTCCTGCCATGATGATGATAAACTAAACCTCTGACGCTGTAAGGCACCCACAATTAAATGCATTCTTTTTTAAGAGTTGCCATGGTCATGGTGTCCTTTCCACAGCAATAAAAATCCTAACAAAGACAGAAGTTGGTATCAGAGACTGGAGTATTGTTGTGATAGGTCTGACCATACTTTCCTTTGAAGGAATATGGATCTTGGGATTGTAGATTAGGAAAGCACTTGAACACTTTAAATCATGCTTAATGAGCCATCCTAGTAGGAGCATGGAAGACAGTGGTGCTGAGTGCGATCTGATGAACTGTGGGGCCTGGTTCAAGAGGTTTCAGAGGAGAGGAGAATTAGTGTGTGGCCTAGAGATCAGTCTTAATGATATTTTGGTAAAGAATGTGACTGCATTTCGTCCTTGTCTGAAGAGTCTACCTGAGAATAAAATGAAGAGCTTTGGATTAATTCCATTGGCAAAGGAAATCTCAAAATAACCTAGTATAGACTCTGTCATGTGGTTATTAGTGTTAACTCTAATGAAAATTTATAATGAAAAGGAGCAAGGTGAGCACGGTAAATTATAAAATGTATAATTTGAGGAGAAAAGGAACACCAGGAAATGGAATGGAACGTAAGCCCTGTGTTGAAGGAGATAAACAGATTAAGAAATGGAATAAAAGGAGTGATGACCTTAGGTTAAGATCCCAACCAGCTAAGGTTCCAACTTGTTGAAAGGAATTTTTAAAAAGCTTAAAACAGGGTGTGGTGTTACATGCTTTTATTCTAGTACTCAGAAGACAGAGACAGGTGGATCTCTGAGTTTGAGGCCAGCCTGGTCTACAGAGCAAGTTCCAGAACAGCCAAACTTAAGCTGTGAAGGAAACCACTGAAAACAGAAAGCTGCTGAAGATGGAATTGAACAAGGGGGCCATGTTCCAGCCCCAGCAAGCAGCAGAACTTGGCAGCTTCGGCCAGGTGGTTCTGACCTTACAGCTAAAAGACAGAATAAATGGGTTATAGAACCTTTCTCTGTGACTAAAGAAAGCCACTGGGACCAGGCATGTGTCAGGGGTGTCCCTGCATGGAGGCCTAGAGAAGCCATTGAGTGAAGCTGTGAAGGTGAGCCTGGATTGCCTTGGAGACCCCAAGGTGTTGGAGATGCCGGAACTGTGGGATACCTGCTTAGGAAAGCTGATAACAGGGAGTGGAACCAGCCCAAGAGAAAGAAGTGTGTTTCAGTCAACAAAACTAAAAGGAATTGGAGATCTGAAGAGCATTTGACATCAGACATGGAGATGCAGAGTTTGGAGCTTGCTCAGATGTTTTTCAGTCTTGCTCTGGTCTCACTATGCTCTCTTCCCTATAGTGTATATCCTGTGTCATTGTATGTTGGGAGTCTGTGATCTGTTTTTTTTTTTTTTTACTTTGATTTTATAGGGGATTACAATTAAGAGATTGCATGGATCTCAGAACAGACTTTGAACTCTGGACTTTTAAACATTGTTGAGACTGTGATAGACTAAGGGGACTCTTGAAATTGAACTGAATGCATTTTTGCATTATGATTTTGCTACAAGTCTTTAGGGGCCGGAGGTGGTTTTTAAAGAAAATGGCCTCTAAAGGGAGGGGCACTATTAGAAGGTGTGGCCTTGATGGAGTAGGTATGACCTTGTTAGAGGAATTGTGTCACTGTGGAGGTGAACTTTAAGGTCTCATGTATGCTCAAGCCACGCCCAGTAAAACAATTCTCTTCCTGTTGCCTGTAGATCAAGATATAAAGCTCTCAGATCCTTCTCCAGCACCACGTCTGCCTGTATGCTGTCATGTCCCACCATGACGATAATGGACTGAACCTCTGAAACTGTAAGCCACCCTATTAAATAATTCCTTTATAAGAGTTGCCATGGTATGATATCTTTTCACAGCAATAGAAACCCTAGCCAAGACAAAGGGGATGGGGGGGGATAGAGCTGGGGAGATGGCTTACAGTCAAGAGCACTTGCTGTTACAGAGGACCTTGGTTCAATTCCCAGAACTCATGTGGTGGCTCATAACAGTCCATAATTCCAGTTCCAGGGAATCCAATACCTTCTTCTTACCTCTGTGGGCACAAGGCACACATGTGGTTCACATACATACTTTCAGGCAAAACATGCAATACACATAAAATAAATAAATATACCCAAAACTTGTAAAGCTAATAAGGAATTTCAACTATTCTTTTAAATATTTACTCTAGGCGATAAGGCTGGGCTCGGTTGGTAGGGTACTTAGCACAAAGCCCTAGGTTCTGGCACTATCCCTACATAAACTGGGCATGCTGGTGACATCTGTAACTTCATTTACCAAATGGTGACCTTTGGGAGGTAGAAGAAGGAAGATCAGAAGTTCAAGGACACTATCAGTTAGGTAGTGAGTATAAGGCCAGCCCAGGCCATACTGAGACCTTATCTCAAAAACAACAAAATAAAATAATAAGAATGGTAAAAGAAATGTAGTTAGGTATATGTTTAGATTCCTTTGAAACAACTGCAGTGATTTCATTCAGACAATTAAATTTGTTTATAAGAATGGCGGGATTGCTGTTTTGTTTTGTTTTGCTTTCATTTGGTCAAGGAGTACGTCTATCTGGAACAGATAAGACAAATTCTAAATTTAATTGTGCTGTCCCTTAGTCAAACAACTGATCATCAAAGAGCAGTGTCCACTGCTTACTCTGGCCCCTGTCTGGAAGGATGTAGAGAAGATCAAGATAGTATTTCTACATTCTATAAATCTAGAATCTACTCAGATGTCATCTTGTCCGAATTTGCCTACTAATCAGATAGACCTGGGCTCAAATTCCAGTTCTGAATTTGGCCACAGAGTAGAATTTTGGTAAATAAACATCCTTGAGCTACATCCTCATCTGTCAAATGAAGGTGCTAACAGCACCTACCTGTTGAGGTGACCATGAGAATGGAACAGAGAGTGGGCTCCTTTTCCAGGCCACATGTACAAACACTTCCCACTTGCCTTAGTCCTTAGCCTATGGAAGCCCAGTGGTACTCCACCTACACGTGTTTATTGCATCTTGCACACTAATCATAGATATTTTAAAAACTAATTTTTCGGGGCTGGAGAGATGGCTCAGAGGTTAAGAGCATTGCCTGCTCTTCCAAAGGTCCTGAGTTCAATTCCCAGCAACCACATGGTGGCTCACAACCACCTGTAATGGGGTCTGGTGCCCTCTTCTGGCCTGCAGGCATACACACAGACAGAATATTGTATACATAACAAATAAATAAAATATAAAAAAAAAACAAAAAACCCCTAATTTTTCACATTTATTGGCCGCTTGATTTTATGGGTGTGTACATGCCATGATGCCTGCCCTGTTAGCTTGATAATGTGGATTCGGCACCCGGAATCTCTGTAAAAGCCATAAAAGCAAGAGACAGTGACAGAAGCAGGCTTCCCAAAGGCAGGAGCTCAGGGAGTGTGAGGCCAGCCTGAGCTACATGAGACCCTACCTCAAATTTTGAAAAGAGAAAAGAAAAAGTCCTTTGACGAAGCAGTAAGCCAATACTGTGTTATTAGTTTTATTAAAATGCCGACCCTTGAACAAAGCATGCTGTTAAAAATGCTGGCCCGAATGAAGAGATGGAAAATCTGAATAAAGCTGAATACCAAAGAACAATGGCCGTCCCAAGGAGATCTTGCGCAATAGTTTTGAGTTTCAAACAAAATTACCCACTTTTTTTCCCCTGGAACACTGTTTTCTCCCTGGACAAATTCAAGACTGACGAAAGTGGGTTGTGACTCAGAGCTGAGGATTTGGCTGACATCTGCTAAACAGAGTGAGTCGGTTACCTAAGGGACACGACTTGATCATCTTTGTTGCCTCTGATAAAATTCAAGCTTTAAATGAGAAACTTTTAGCAAACTTGTATTCGCCATTGGTCACTGGGCGCCATTCTAATACTTAGTGACCTTTGTCAGGAGCTCAGTGGAGAGAGCAGCAAGAGTGATGTTTGGTGCTGCACAATGAAATACGTTAAAGCTGGTGAGATGGCTCATCAAGGTAAAGACATTTGTGCCAAGTGTGATGACCTGAGTTTGGTCCCTGAGATCCACATGGTAGAAGGAGAGAACCAGCTCCCACAAGTTGTTCTCTGACCCCCACAAGAGTACTGTGGCATGCATATCCCCACACATACATCATATACACATGCAATAAGTAAGTAAATAAATGTAGAAATATATAAAGAAACATATGTTAATGTTTGGGAGAGGTATGTAATTCACTGAACCAATATTTTCAAATTGGCAAAGACCCAACATTACAACACACGCAGGAATAAAAAGATTCATTCGCAGTACAATCTGGAAGGGCGTGGTAGCATACACCTGTACTCAGGAGGTTGAAGTAAGAGGACCACATGATAGGAGAAACTTGGGCTGGCCGGGAACTCTCAAAGACCACCCGCATCTGCTTCCCTAGTGCTAGGATTAAAGGCGTGCTCTACCAGGTTTGGCTCCTCAACATTTTAAGACTATGAAAGAACCTTTGACCAGGAGCACTGCGAGGAGTTGCCCCAGTTTCTGATAAACCTACTTTCCCTATCTCCTCTCCCACTCTGTTCTCTGGGAGAGTTTACTGCGCACATCTCAGCCCTTGCTACAGGGGAGTGCTTGCGTTAGACCTTGGTTTCTATTTCGTTACACTTAGCACAAAACACAGTTCTCAAGGTTTTTGAAGCCTGACCTCCACCTTTTGTGTATAAACTGCCAACATGGCGGCACCATGGTATGGTTAAAGGAAGGTTTTTATTATATATATGAGAGAGAGACAGAGAGAGAGAGAGAGAGAGAGAAAGAGAGAGGGGGGAGAGGGGGGGAGAGAGGGAGGGGGGAGAGAGGGAGGGAGGGAGGGGAGGGAGGGAGGGAGAGAGAGAGAGAGAGAGAGAGAGAGAGAGAGAGAGAGAGAGAGAGAGAGAGAGAGAGAGAGAGAGCAGCCAGAGGCATCTGGAAGAGTCCAGAGCAGAGAGAGAAAGAAGTGGACTGAAGATGTCTGCAGACTGGACATGGCCAGGGCTGTCTGCCAGAGAGGGGAGAATAGCAGAGGTTTAGAGAGTAGAGAGAGCACAGTGAGAGAAGCAGGGGCAGAGCAGAGAGTGAACATAGTGGGAAGACAGGGTTATAAGGCTATGAGTAGCAGCTGGGAGAAGGGAAGCCTATGAGCTGGAGAGTTTAGGGTAGAGGAGAAGATGAGGAGGGCTAGGGTGTCAGCATGAACCTTGCTATGTGTAACAGGCCCTTGCATGCAATACCAGCATGCATTCTGACAGGTGCACAGGTAGCCACAGGACCCTTCTGCCGGGGGAAGGGAAATGACTCCCTTTGGTAAAGGAGAACCAGTTTCACAAGTTCCCGAGGAATGCTAGCTTTTATCTAACCGCCAGAAATCCTCTTAGAGTCCGGGTTGAGCCCATTTCTGGATATTTGGACTGCCTTTTGGGATTCGGGGATGAAGTTTCCTTAGGACCTGACATTCTGAAAATATCTAAACAGATTTTTGATGTTGATACCATCTCTGTTGTCAAGGAATTTATGAGCTAGTGGGAAGAGCTAAACTATTTTGCAGACATGTAGTATTTTGGAAGTTATTTATTTTGTAAATCACATTTATTTATTTTTGTGTGTGCGTCTCTGTGTGTACATGACTGTGTGTGTTTGTGTGTGTGTCTGTGTCTGTGTGTTTATGAGTATGTGGGTTGGCACATGGAAGTCGGAGGACAACTCTTCAGAACTGGCTCTTCTACCATGTGGGTCCCCAGAAATGGAACTCAGCTCATCAGACTTAGAGGTGAGTGCCTTTACCTGCTGAACCATGTCATCAGTGCCTAAAATGTATTTCTAAACTATCTTTTTTAAAGGAATATATATATATATATATATATATATATATATATGAATGAGAAAAAGTTTCACTGTAGCTCAGGCATGACCAAAGCTCACCATGTAGCCTCAACTGACTTTGAACTCACAGCCTCAGAAGTACAGGGATAGAGGATAAAGCTTAGGGCCAGAAAATTCAAGGGCAAAGTTCTGGAATTACAAGTATAGTTCATTGTATCTGGGAACTTTTTTTTTTTTTTTTTTTTCATGCTTCCGAGGCTGGTTTAAAACTCATTCTTCTGTTTCCACTTCTCTAGTACTAGGATTATAAGTGTGAGCCACGAAACTCAGTTTGGGTCTGTAATCTTGCATGCAAATGTAAAACTTCAGCTATAGGTCACGTTTTCTGAAGTGGCATCTAGGTAGCAGGGAGAAAGACAGGCAGCCAGCCACTCAGGAGAACAGAGAACAGAAAGGCACACCCAAAAAGCCTTGAGGATATTCCTTGTCCCTGACATTTTTTTTTTTAAGTCTTATTTATCCCAGGATGTTCAAACTTGCTTTCTAGTGGAGGATGGCCTTGAACTTCTGATCTTCCTGCCTCTACCTTCTGAGTGCTGGAACCTCAGGAAAGCAATATTATGGCAAGTCTATGAGGTGTTAGGGATCACACTTTAGGTTTCATGTGCTGTCTACTTGGGATCACAGTTTGGACACACACCTTATATATAGATCCATGATAACATTCTGGTCCTCCAGCCTGTGGTGATACAGGTGATGCCACCTATGATTTTGTTCCTTGTAAATTTTCTTCTGTGGATTTGCTTTTGTTTTCTTTCCCTTTGCCTAATACGATTCTAAATAGAAAGAAGGTCGTGCCTTGATGAGTAAGCTACTAATTGTTAGAAACAGCCACATTGGAGACCCTGTGACATCTGGTGACTTTTCAGGTGTCGTCAGAATGTGCATCAAAGAAGCAAACAGCAGCAGTCTGGCTGAGTCTGGTTGCCACTCACTCATGGTTGGCAAATGTTTCTTCAAGTTTCCTCTCTAAGCCCTCTGCTTGTGGTTGGAAACAGTCTGGCCATTTTCCAAACAGCTAATTTGTTCTAACGAAGTTTTGTCTCTCCCCTCACCTTGTCTCTTGACTAATTAATTGACCTTATCCGTACACAGAGATTGGCTAAACCTTTGACTGGTGATGGAAACTGAGAGGTTGGGCATAGTGAATGTTAGGTTCTCTAAGGGTATCCACTTGAGGGGGATATTGGGAACCCAGCCTTTTCCTGTCTCTCTTCGCTCCCTGACCACCATGAGGTGACCAGATTTCCTCTACCGCATGCTCCCATCATGACTGACTCACCCCTGGCCCCAAAGCAATGGACGCCAACAGGCTCTGAATTGAAACTTCTGAAATCATGAGCCTGAATAAAACTGACTTCCTTTTATAGTTTATCTTGGCCATTTTGTCGCAGCGATGGAAAGCCAGCCCGCACACTGGGAGAGAAGGATGAGGAAAGACATGTCCACAGACCACTGTCTAACAGGACAGATGTACTGCCTGTGACAGTAACACTCAAAACCGCTGGAGCTGGACAGGGTGGCCCATGCCTTTAAGGCCAGCCCTAGGGTGAGTTCAGCCAAGGCTACACAGTGAGACCCTATCTGAAAACAAAACAAAAGAAACACATCCTTTCGCAAGGGCACATCTCACTCTGAAGGGAAGCTCCATAGAGGGAGCAACTTTTAAGCTAGTTTTTTTTTGTTTGTTTTTGATTTTTGTTTGTTTTGTTTTACTTCTAGGGACAATGCAGTCAATGGAAGGGCAGGTATAAGGAAGTGTGAAGAAGGCGTGTTAGCATGACAACATTTCCTGGGAAGATGGCTCCACACATCTACTCGTTCCCTGTGATCTCAGAATGAGCCACCACCAAAGCCCAACTTGGTGAACTCTGAGTTTTACTTACAGGAATATGGGTGAGGGGTCACTTACAGGAGCAGCAGAAATGGCTCACAGACAGCTGTATCACCAAAGCCCATCTCAGCATGGGTGATCACTCACAAAAGCTGGGAACCTGGAGCTCACTGCATAGCCTGAAGACAGCTCAAGAGGTTCGAGAGTGTCCTTTCCAGTTGCCTCAGTTGGTCTAAACCTCTTGCAGGCTGCTCAGCTGGTTCCTGTTTCTTACAGGTAGCTGGTCTGGTCTGCAGTGTGGCTTATCTGATTTTTCTTGGAAGCTTTTTTTTTGGTCTGGGAGTCTTCTTGGCAGCTGGGCTACCTGGGAACCTGGGATACAGGACCACTTGCCTCAAAACAAAAAACGAAAATGAAAGAAATAGCCAGAATTCCCAGGGGTCCCTAGTTTTGGTCATCCTCCCGAATAATACACATATCTTCCTAACAGCAGCACAAATGACAGTGTGGGTGGGGCTGGAGTTGTAGCTCAGTGGTAGATTCCTTCCTTAGCGTGCATGAAGCTGTGGAACCATCCATAACCTACAAGAAGGAAGGACAGGAATGAGAGAGAGAGAGGAAAGGAAGGAAGAGAAACAGAGAGAGAAAGAGGGGGAGGGAGAGGGAGAGAGATGGCTGGCATAGGTGTGGTGGGACTTCTGTAATCCCAGCATTTGGGAGGTGGAACAAAAGAATCAAGAGCTTGAGGCCTGTCTCGACTACCTACCCAGTGAGTTCAAGGCCAGTCTGGGATACATGAAACATTGTCTCATACTATAAATAAATAAATAAGAATTAGAGAAGGAAATGGCAATATTGTGTATCAGAGGGTCTAAAGATATTGCTCAAAGGAAGAGTGCTTGCCTAACATGTGCAAGCCTTTGGGTTCAATCCACAACATAAACAAAACACTAGGATGGGTCATGCTTGAGCAATGGCGTCAGGAGAAGGACTATCAGGTTAGAAAAGGCCTTGACACCCTTGGCAGTACACCCTCCCAGGCACTCACAGTGCATTTACTCCAGCAATTGTGACCGGACCCTAAGAATTTCTTAGTGGCTTCCCTTATGAGTTAAAAATGCTCAAGATCTCACAGGCAAGCGAATGTCTGCCATAAATCAATCTGTATCTCAATCACACCACCACTTTTTGTTGTTATTATTATTACTACTTTTTGAGACAGAGATTATAGCCCAGGCTGGTCTCAAATCCACAATGAGGCTGAGGATAACCTTGAACTTCTGATCCTAACTCCCACTTCCAAACACAGATTACATGTGTGTGTCAACTTGCTCATTTTATGGGGTGATTAGGATGGAACCCAAGTGTGATGGTTTGAATGAGGATGGCCTCCATAGGCTCATATAGCTGAATACTTGGTCCCCAGTTTGTGGGCTTATTTGTTTGGGAAGGGTTAGGAGGTGTGACCTTGTTGAAGGAAGTGTGTCACTTAAGGATGGGCTTGAGGTTTTAAAAGGTCACACTGAGGCATGATTAATAAAAACTCAGAGAGAGAAATTGGAGTCCAACTTGAAGGTCAGAAAAGTTAAATAGCCAGTCACTTGCTCTTACCTCGACCTCAGTCCAAAATGGCGATCCTGCCTCCCGGAGCCTCAGAATGAGACTGAGAGTTGCTTCCTCCCATTTTATATTCCTCTTTAGGACTGGGATTAAAGGTGTGTACGGCTAGGATTAAAGGCATGTACCTCCAGATTCTATGGCAGCTAGTGTGGCTGTTGGGATTAAAGGTGTGTTTTGTTGCTACCTGGTCTGTAAGGCTGAGCAGTGGAACTATTTTACTTTCTAATCCTCAGACAGCTTTATTTATTAAAATACAAATGAAACGCCACTACATCCCACTATTCCCTGTTAAGTTTCTCTCTCTCTCTCTCTCTCTCTCTCTCTCTCTCTCTCTCTCTCTCTCTCTGCCTTGTGGTGGTTGTCTCAATATTCAAGCTCTCAGCTATTGCTCCTGCACCATGCTTGCCTGCTGCCACGCTTCCTAAAACAGAAACACATGCTATGAGGGCTGGACTCAGCGGTAGAGGATTGACTAACACATACAGTGTCCTGGGCTGGATTCCCAACATCACGGGGAACAAAAGAAACACCAAAAAGCCAAGTTTGATGTCTTCCACCAAGAACCCCCAGTGGCCACACAGGGCTGGGACTCAGGTCAGCCTCACTGTCCTTCCCGTACTCCATTGTGCTCTTCAGCCTTTCTCTTAGACCTGGAACATCAACTTGCAGGACCTGCACTCCCCGACTCCGCCACCTACATTCCCTGGGGAATCCACCACTTGATTGGGATCCAGGATTCCCCTAGCCCTTTCATTCCTGTCTCCACAACCTATTCTTTGTTCTACTGCAGCCTGCTTGCCGGTCTCCTCCCACCACCCTACCTTCATTCCCTGGGCACTCTGCTTCTTGGTGCAAACCCTGGTTCCCTAACTCTTTCCAACGGCCCCTTTCAGCCTGTCCCAACTAGGCCATCTCCACTGAGCTGCCAAAAGCACTCTCTACTAGGAACCCCACATCCACCACACCTGCCTAGGATCCAAAGAGGACAATAGCAACGAAAGAGTGGAACTGGAACCCAACAGGCATAGACACTAAGAAACACCTCAGGCATAACTCCAGATGCTTAGACCCAAGCCCAAAACCACAGACATGCACAAGCCATGACAATATGCCTCCACCAGAGGCCATAACCTTGTTGCAGTAGACCTAGAGAAATGCAAAATAGCTGAAGCATAAGACAAGAACTTTAAAATAGCAAGTATGAATATGTTCAAGAACCTTGTAGTAGTTTGAATGAGAATAGCTCCCATAGGTTCATATATTTGAATATTTTGTTCAGGAAGGAGGTATGACCTTACTGAAGAAGTGACTCATTGGGGTGAACTTTGAGGTTTTAAAAGCCTATGCAAGGCCCATCCTTGCTCTCTCTGCCCCAGCTTGTGAATCGAATGTAAGCGCTCAGCTTCTCCTCCAGTGCCACGCTCACCTGCCTACCACCATGATCATGTACTCACCCTTTGAATCTGTAAGCAAGCCAATTAAATGCAGTGAAAATACAGGGATGGACAACTAGCACTAAAGGCCATTTGTAAGTCAAATGGAAACTTACTACTGTAACTTCCTAAAATATACACATATAGGAAAGAAATCTAAATAGAGTCACCTGTAGACCGAGACTGCTTGTTCATTTCCCTGCTGCCCAGACCCAAATAATAACACAGAAAGAATATTCATTACAAGACTGGCTTTTTAGCTCAGGTTTTTTTTATTAACTAACTTAAATTACCTTAAACTAATTCATTTCTATTAATCTGTGAATCACCACGAGGTTGTGCTTACCAGTAAGGTTCTGGCTGGTGGCTGGCATCTTTCTCCTTCGGCAGCTACGTGGCAGCTCTTTGAGTCTGCCTACTCTCTATATCTTTTCTAGCTTGGCTATATTCTGCCCTACCATAGGCCAATGTGACTTTATTAACCAGTGGCAATAAAACATATTCACAGCATACAGAGGAGAATCTCACATCAGTCACCAAATAGTAGGAAAGAAAATGCCCCAACTAGACATCTTATGCTACTTTGGAAAACCTCCAGTGCCAGGAATGGTTATTTTGGCCAAAGGCAGCCTATGGAAACTCACAAACATCACAGGCCATTGTCAAGGCTTTTGGTTACCGTCCACAACCAGATAATAAGGCCCTATTGCTGAAGATACAGCTTACATATGCCATCAAACACAAAGAGGTTGAGCTGGTAACTAACTATAAGTTTTACCCCCACTGGCCAGCATTCACAGTATTGGAAGGTATTCTGCACTCTACCAAAAAGAAAGGTAATTTTCAGTGTCATAAATCTACAAACCCTGTGAGATATCCTGGTACAATAGTGACACAAATGTCATGTGTAGTGATGAGACAAGCAGGCCTACTTTTCGTCCCACCTGGCTTCCGCACGGCTAGCTTAGTCCTGGAAATAACAACACACAAACTGTATGGTCCATTAGCTCTAGCCTCTTACTGGCTAATTCTCACATCTTGCTTTAACCCATATTTAGTAATCTGTGTAGCACCATGAGGTGGTGGCTTACCAGGAAAGATTTAGCATGTCTGACCTGGCGGCTGGCTCCATGGCGTCTGTCTCGGAGAGGAGAGGCATGGTGACTGCCTCACTTCCCTTCTTCCCAGCATTCTGTTCTGTCTACTTCACCCACCTATGTTCTGACCTATCAGACCAAGCAGTTTCTTTATTAATTAACAGATGAAACAACAGATAGATAGAAACACTCCTACATCAGTCATGGGAGTAACTAACCAATTTCTAATTGGTTTTAAGACTCGCCCTGTGAGATGGAACCCTTATACATGACTCAGCTAAAGTGGTTAAGAACCTGAAAGTAGATAGATCGTCGACCTAGGGGAAAACCTAATACTATTCTGCTAAAGGAACATAACAATCAAATGACTCCTAATACTGCTGAGTGAGTGCCCCACTCAGCCTACATCAGAGAATGGGAATCAGCAAATGGGAATTTACACAGAGACCCATAACTGGACAACTGGCAGACAGTGGGAGACTTTAGAACACAGAGTCCTCAGTGGAATGTCCTCATCAAAGTCCTCCCGTTCAGGTTCAGGAAGTAATGTGAAGAGAATAAGGAATGATTGTAAGAGCCAGAGGTGATGATAACTCCAAGCAAACAGTGTCTTCCCAACACAGCAGGGACAGAGGAGGCATGCCCAAGACCTGTACAGGTTTAAGCCGGACAAAGTCCAGCACTGAGATGCGGTAGGGGACACAGGTTCCCATACCTAACTAAGAAGTTATCTGCTGTTAATACCACTAGCAAAGGAAAAATCTGTTTTTTTTCCCAATGGAGTCTCTCTGGATACATTAAGCACACTTCCATGTAGGCTCTATGCCCAGGAGTAGTTGGACAGCACAAAACAAACTTGATGGGGATTTTAAAGTCTTTTTTTTTTTTTTTTGCCTCATTTTGTTTTGTTTAGGCATTTTTTTTTTTTCGAGACAGGGTTTCCCTGTAGTTTCTAGAGCCTGTCCTGGAACTAGCTCTTGTAGACCAGGCTGGCCTCGAACTCAGAGATCCGCCTGCCTCTGCCTCCCGAGTGCTGGGATTAAAGGAGTGTGCCACCACCGCCCGGCCTCGTTTAGGCATTTTTTGGTCTTATTTGTGTTTTGTTTATTTACTTTTATTTCCATTTTTGTGTTTGTGTATTTGCTCTGTTTTGTTTGTTTTTTTTTAAAACATAGAGAAAAAAACATGAAGCTGGTTATGTAGGGTTGTGGGGAGGATAAGAGAAGAATTAGGTGAGAGAGGAAACAATGATCAAAATATATTGTATGAAAATATTTTTCAAAAAAAAAGAAAGAAAAGAAAAGAAAAACAAGTTTGACCTTATAATAAGGGACTACAGATTCCTTCCTGATGGTCTAGAGCCTGGGAGAGTCTTCAGCGGGTTGGGACTTACTGAGGCTCACTGGCAAAACTACATGGCAGCATCTCAAGCCATTTAATTTCACAAACACCCACACACTATTATAGAGGAAAAATTTAAAGTAAAAAAAAAGGAGCCTAGATAATTGCCATACATGTTTCTACAAACTTGAAATGGTAACAACTTGCCTGTAAACACCTCCCTTGAAGAATCAGTCAATAGAATGTAAAAACACATAGCAAAAGAAACCATTAGCCCACAAAGCCTTTAAAGAGACCATAATTTCTTGTGAACCCATGACAAACTCTGAAGACTGGGATGGAAAAAGTGACATACATTTTACTTCATGTGTTTTTCTCTTCGTTCATTTATTTAGAGTGCAATAGACCAAAGCCAGGGCTCCACACATGCTTGGCAAGTGTTCTGCCCCTGAGCTACATTCCCAATCCAAACTGACAACTTTCTAAAGGGGAGGACAGAGTAAATGTCTGTGAAAAAGAAATGACCTCTGGCCTAGGCTGTCTTATCTGCACAATGAAGACATTGTTCTTGACTTGGGTTTCCATCTTGACCTATGTGGTAAGCACAAGGTCACCTTGCCTTCCTTACTTTAACTAGAACATCTCTGCTCTCATTGGTTTATGTTGGGTGGCCATGGAAAGTGTCTGTCTTAGGTTTTCTGTTGCTGTGAAGAGACACTATTACCACAGCAACTCTAATAAAAGGAAGCATGTAATTGTGGGTGGCTTACAGTTTCAGAGGTTTAGTCTCTAATCTCTAATCCCCTATAAAACCAAAATCAAAAAACAGATCACAGACTTCCAACATATAATGGCATAGGATATAAATTACCATTCCAAAACATAGGGAAGGGAGCATAGCGAGGAAATACTAGACCAAAGAAAGACTGAAAAACAGCTGGGCAATCTCTAAAATCTGCATCTCCACGTCTGATACCAAACCTTCTTCAGATTTCCAACTCCTTTCAGTTTTGTTGCTGAAACATATTTTTTCCTCTTTGACTGATTCCAATCCCTATTAGCAGCTCTCCTCAGCAGGCATCCCACAGCTCTGGCATCTCCAACACCTTGGGGTCTCCAAGGCAATCCAGGCTCAACTTCACAGCTTTACACACAATGGCCTCTCTAGGTCTCCATTCAGGGACACCTTGACACATGCCTGCCCCCAGTGGCTTTCCTTAGTCACAGAGGAGGGTTCCATAACCCATGCACTCTGTCCTTGACTATAAAGCCAAAACTACCTGGCCAAAGTCGCCAAGATCTACTGCTTGCTGGGGCTGGAACATGGCCCCCTTGTTCAATTATATCTTCATCAGCTTTCTATTTTCCATGGTTTTGTTTATTACCTAAGTTTGGCGTTCTAGAACTTGATCTTTAGACCAGCCTGGTCTCAAATTCAGAGATCCACCTGCCTCTATTTTCAAAGTGCTGGAATTAAAGGCACGCACTGCCACACTCAGCTCTAATTCCCTTTCACAAGCTGAAACCGTACCTGGTATCTTGCCCTCAGGTCACCACTTCCTTTATTGACATTTCTTAATGTTTATCTCCTCCAACACAGGATTTAGCTTCATTCCTCTTCTTGACAAACTGTACATTTTGTATTTTTCCTAGCTCAGCTTGCTCCTGTTTGCTATAGATCTTCCTTAGAGTTAATACTGATAACCACATGACAGATTAAATACTAGATTGCCTCTGCCAACTGAATTAATCCAAATCTCTTCATTTGGCCTCAGGCAGATTCTTCAGACAAGGGCAAAAAGCAGCCACATCCTTCACCAAAATATCACTAATGATCTCAAGGCAATTTACTAAAATTGTTCTCCCCTGAAGCCTCTTGATCAAGTCCCCCACAGTTCATCAGATCACACTCAGCACCACTGTCTTTCATGCTCCTACTAGTATGGACCTTTAAACAGTTTTCAAAATATTACACTGCTTTCCTAACCCAAACTCCCAAAGTCCAAATTCCTCCAAACAAAAGCATGGTCAGGCCTATCACAACAATATTTGAGTCCCTGGTACCAACTTGTTTCTTAGTTATAGTTTTTATTGCTGTGAAAAAATGCCATGACCACAGTAACTCTTATAAAGGAAAACATTTAATTGTAGGTGGGTTACAGTTTCAGAGGTTTAATTTATTACCATCATGGTAGGAAGCATGGCGGCACCCAGAAAGGCATGATGCTGGCGAAGGAGCTGAGAGTTCTATATCTTGATCAGCAGGTAATAGGAAGTAAACTGAGTCTTTACTGAATGTAGCTTGAGCATAGGAGACCTCAGAGCCCACCCTTAGAGTGACATACTTCCTCCAACAAAGTCATACCTACTCCACCAAGGCTACACCTCCTATGAGCTTCCTACCACCTCCTATGAGCTTATGGGGGCCATATACATTTAAACTACCACAGTGTCATTTGAGGAAAAGAATTGCAGAGTACAAGAGGTAAAAACAGCAACAAAAAAAACAAAACAAAAATGATGGGTTTCATGCCTACTGCCCCTCAGAATGCCAAAATTCTGGGAATCACTCTAACATGTCCCTGGCTTGTTTTTTTATTATTATTTTTAAAAGAGGGTCTCATATAGTGTAGGCTGACCTCAAACTTACTAGGTAGCCAAAGCTGGACTTGAATGCCTGTTCCTCCTCCCTTCATCTCCCAAGTGCTAGGATTGTAGGTCAGCACACCAGGCATGCACCTGACTTATAAAACACTCAAGACTCAAGGATGCAAAACCACAATTCCTGCTCATAATAAGATCACCAGCATAAGATAAGCACGCTGTGTGGAGGGTGGAAGAGAGAGATGAAACCACACAGATAAAATCAGTGCTAGCACAATGGTTGTTGATCAAACGTTTGGAGAGATGACCTTGAAAGTTGTTTGTAGAAGATGATTTAGAGTTAGTGTTGAGTGAGAAACAGGTGCTTCCTGAGTGTAGAAGGAGGCAGAGAAGGCACTGGAGGCGAAAGGACGAGAGTGAAGATAGTTATGGAGGCCTTGTGGGAAGCTGGGAGAACTGCAGCCCTACATATGCACACGCAGGAGGAGTGGCCAGAAGGGGGGGAAGAGTGATGCCGAGGGAGGGACAAGATGAATAGACCATAGGAGTACCCTCCAAAGCCCCAGCTCTCCTGAGTGTCACTGGGCGAATGTAAGAGTTTGCAAAAACATAACCATTGGAACAATAAGCTTGTTTAATCATCGACCACCAGACCTTCCTTCTATTATTTTGTAACTGAACAGGGTCAGATGAAGGACAACTGTGTTGCTAAGACAGTGGACAGGGCCTCACTGGAGCCTACAAATGCCAGTCACTGGCTCTACCCAATATTGTGGAGACTGGCTCAGGACTCTTTCCTGTTCAAGCCAAACCAGGGCCAGGACTTTCCCCTAGGTCTAGAGAATGGCTATAGGCTGCCTGACCAGGTACCTTTCAGCAGCAGGACTTTCTGATGACCTATTAGCTGCTCCTCTGAGAGAAGAAGGTCATCCTGGCTTGAAAATCCAGAGTCAGTTTTCCCCAAGACAGGGAAGGGACTGAGTGGGAACCAGAGTGGTAGATCCTTGGCCATCCAGTGGCTCACATTGTCCCCGACTAAAGGTAGCTAGGAGATACTGGACTTCAAAATTAGTGTCAGCAAAGTGGGAAAGATCACTGTGCTCTGTTGGATTTGGAGGGACAGAGTATCTCAGCAATGACCAAAATGAATCCATATGTTCAGAACGTGTTTTGATTTTTTAAATTATGTTCATTTATTTATTTATCATATGTATATGCACACATGTGTATATATGGTGGCAACACAAATGCCTGCATGACATGTGGAGGTCAAAAGACAACTTGTGGGAGTTAGTCTCTCCTGCTATGCAGATCCCAGGAATCAAACTTAGGTCATCAGGCTTGGCAGCAAAAGCCTTTACCCACTGAGCCGTCTTGCTGGCCCACAGAACTTTTAATCTCCTAGACTTCCTGTAGGATTCCAGAAAGGAACACTAAGCTCCTCTCTTAGAAAAGGGATGCTCAAAGTCACTCTAACTTGCCCTGGAAAGCTAATGAGACTTGATGTACTTTGTGTCTAAGCACTCCGGAACAAATGTTTGCTGCTGCGCTGGACTTGAGTGAGTATAAAGCATGACCAGACCTGCACTGGAAAGAAAAAAAAAAGACCACTTTGGCTGTTGAAATCAGGTGTGGGAAGGGAGAGGCTGTCTTGGGGAGACAATCCAGAAGCTATTAGGGTACCCTAGGAGAGCAGGAGATAGGGAAAGAACAGCAGCTACTGAGACGTGCTTTGGAGTCAGAGTCAGCTGACCTTGCAGACAATGAAAAACAACCGCTGGTAGTTGGTACAGGCCAGCAGCATATAATGAAGAGGTGGAGGCAGGAGGATTAACAATTCAAGGCCAGCCTGGGCCACAGCTCTACAACTCTGCTGCCAGGATCAATCAGAGACGCCCCCAGGGTCCATGCAGTTCTTGGTGAGTTGCCCAGCACAATCATTGATCCAAGTGTCCCAGCACCAGTCCCAGGCCAAGGGTGGAAGCTCAGGGGAGCACAAAAATATGACTGTCTGGACTCATCCCACCCTTTAATGATGTGTGTTCCCACCAGAGTTTTGAAAACAGGTGATGAGAGAAGACTTCCCCCCTCCCAATGCCCAAAAGACATGGGCACTGGAGAGGTGGTTCAACATTTAAGATCACTTATTGCTCTTGCAGAGGACCCAGGTTTGGTTCACAGGATACACCCCAGGCAGCTCAGATCGGCTTGTAACTCAAGTTCCAAAGAATCGGGTGGCCTCTTCTGGCATCTGTGACCCTGCATGTATGCGATGCACATAAAGTTATCCAAGCACATGCACAGAAACATAATATTAATATTTTTTAGAGACAGGTTCTCTCTGTGTAGCTCTGATTGCCCTGGAATTTGCTATGTAGATCAAGATGTCCTTAAACTCGTAGAGATCCGCCTGACTCTGCCTCCTGGGATTAAATGTGTGCACCACTATACCCAGTTACAATTTTTTTTAAAACAAAAGGAGAAAGAACAACAATAAATCATGGGCTCAGAGTGTAGCTCAGAAGTGGAGCACCTGGTTAGCACGTGCTCCACTCCCGGTGCCAACACTACTGCTAATGACAACAACAATAAATGTTAAGGGGAGCCAATAAGTATGGCACTAAAACAGAGGTTTGTACCTTCAAAGTCCACTAGACTCCCCTGGGAGACTGTTTTTTGTTTTATTTTTAGCTTCTTCCTCTGGGTCAAGGCCCAGGCCATATCTCTTATCAACTGCATCTGAATTGCTGTCTGTGGTACCCAGCTTTGTGTGTTTGAAAGAAACCAAAATAGAGAACCATTTACATTCAGTAAATTTACATTTGGTAAACAGAGGGAGGGGGTGGTATCAAGTGAGATAGGACCAAACAGTGCTTTGTGGTTATGGTATAAAATCGGTGGAGAAGCTGGAGGAAGAGCAAGTTCAGGCAGAAAACAATGAGTTCGGTTCGGAAAACGCCGACTTCTGTGGAAGGGTCAGATGTCCTAGAGGTGGTGGCAGAGAGTGGGACCCAGGGGGAGCTGAGAATCCTAAGACTCCGGCATGGGAAGAGGCGGCTGCTCTTTGAAAGAGGAAATCTTTGAACAGATGTTATGGGGAATGAAATGGCCAGTCTGTTCATGTTGTGACAGGATGTTGTCATCCAGAGTTTATCCTTGGGAACTGCACAATCAAGTTGCAAAAGAAGAAAAAAAAACCTTCATGATGACTTTCTGGCTTTCTGCTAGGTGACACTCATAGCCGTGCTGGGCTATGAGTGGCCATTCAGACTGTGGGTTGGAGGCTGGACTTTCTAGAGGCTGGAGAAGCCAGCACCTAAGAACTGCTGCTTCAGTTGCTAGGAATGAAGGGGTAGATGAGACTGCTCTATTTCAGCTATAATACAAACTCTGGGTTTGTATTTGAATTTGACTAGCAAACATTCGTTTTAGTTGGTGGTGTGCTGTCACATACTGGTTTACCAAAGCAGATGGTGAAGTTTATAGGAATTCTGCCAGTGACAGTTTTTATTAAAATTAAATTATACAGCATTGGCAAGATGGCTCAGCAAGGCAGACAACTTGAGTTCCACCTCCAGGACCCGCAGGGTGGAAGGAGAGAACCAATTCCCACAGGTTGTCTTCTGCCCTCCAAACACATCCTGTGGTATGAACACACACACACACACACACACACACACACACACACACACACAAATAAATGTAAGAAAAAATTAAATCATGCAAACTTAAATATATTAAATGCATTTTATTTAAAATAAAGGTACTAAATACTAATTTGTTATCTCCTCCCACTTTAGTGCTGGTAACTGAACGAAAGGCCTTGGGCTTGCCAAGCCTATATTCTACGGCTGAACTGCACCCCAACCCACTTCCTTTTTTCCTGTGTCCTGGCTTCATTTGCTGCCTGACCCATATGGTAGAAACCATCACTTGCAAGCTCTTGAGTTCCTATGTTCTGAACACAAACAGCTCACACTGAAACTAGCATTTCTCAGTGTGAGTCCAGAACCCCAGGTAAGGAGTTTATAGGCTCGGCTTGTTCAGACATTTACTCTGGATTTGACCAAGGTTTCTTTTATAAATACAGATGAGGCGATTGGAGAGATAGCTCAACGGTTAAGAGCACCGGCTACTCTTCCAGAAGACCTGGGTTCAATTCCCAGCATCCTAAGCAGTTCACAGTTGTCTGTAACTCCAGTTCCAGGGAATCTAACATCTTCACACAGGTGAACATGCTGGCAAACACCAATGCACATAAAGTAAGATAAAACACAGATTGGGGGATCCTGAAGGGCAGAGCAAAGAGAGCAAAAACAGAAGTCTACATCTCTTACTTCTGTTTGTGCTCAGAGTTTACTCACTACTCTGTCAAAAGAAAAGTTGGTTTTAAAGGGGCTGTCTCCATTGGTAGAGTGAGTGCCCAGCATGCCCCAAGGCCTGGACTCGATCCCCAGGGAAGCATAAACTGGGTATGGGGCTCACACCTATAATTTCATGGGAAGTAAAGACAGGAGGATCAGGAGTTCCCCAACTATGTAGGAAATGTGAAACCAGCCTGGGCTGTGTGAGACCATGCCTCAAAACAATAATCTATATGTGTGTCATATATGTGCATGCACATATGCATGCAGCTGCCTCTTGAGACCAGTCCCATAAAGCACTATGGGAGACCTTAGTGCTCTGATTTTAGCATATAACAAAGCCAGCATACCACCTGTCTGTGCTAGCTCTGCAGAGAGGAAAGGCTCTTGAGAATGTTAGCCTAAGTGGCAAACTGTAATTTGTAATGGCCTAGCTGTTTATCAGGGTAGGTGGCTTGGATTCAATCTAAGACTGTTTTCTGTGAATAACTGCATCTCTCCCATTGCTCACTGTTCACCATGTCTACAGCTGTTAGATCTCAAGCATGCTTAGGCCAGCTGGTTCAGGGCCTGGGTGACTTCTAAGTTCATTATCTTCTCTCTGGTCTACCCATGGTAAGAAGGGGAGCTCAGCACATATCTATCAACATGAGTAGGAGCTAGAACTGAGTTTAGGATGATTTACTATTTCCATTAGGAGCTGTGCACATCTGAGGGCGGGACTGTAGAGAATCCAAATTCCAGATGCACTTGGCCATCACATGACTCTGACATCTACCGTCCTTGATGTCTTCTAAGTAAAAAAGTTTTCAGTGCCTGAATTGTGTGTGAAACCCTATAGCACCCATTCATGGGCAACATTCAGACTTGATACAGTATAAACTATATAATGCTTATCATTTACTCAAAGACATTTTAAAGTTGATTTTACTTATTATGTTTCTTTGTTTATGTGTAGGTATGCCTGTGTGTATGGGTGAGCAGTGTGGAGGTCAGAAGACAACTTGTTGAAGCTGACTCTCTCCTTCAACCACATAATCCCTGAAGACTGAATTCAATTTGCCAGACATGGCAGCAAACCCCTATTCCTACTAAGCTCTGGATGGCCCAGGAAATAGTTTCCAAGAATTTTCTTAGGACAAGGAAGGACCGTCAAAGGACTATCAGGCTTGTTTTGAGCCTAAGCTTTAATTCCAGGAGGCTGGTGACTAGCTGTGTTTGATTTAAGGCATAGCTATATTACTAATTTTAGGAAAATAGCAGTTTGCCTCAAGACTATTAAGGCCAAAAACGAACCTTGGATGAGTCAGAAGTCATATTTGAAGTTTTTTTTCTTTTAGAAGATATTCAGACCTGGCATGGTAAGGCACACATGTAATCTTTACATGGGGGAGGCTAAGACAGAAGGACATCGTGTTCTCTGCCAGCTGAACTTATATGGTGTGACTCTGTTCCCACAAAATAAATCAAACAAACCAGATAACCAAGTACAAACAATCCTCTACTTACAATAGGGTTAAATCTTGATAAACTCATTGTAAGCTGAAAGCGTTTAAGGGATGGGGAGGTGGCTCAGAGGTTGAGAGTGGTCACTGCTCTTCCAGAGCACATTTTCAGTTCCTAGCATCCACTAGGCAACTTACAGATTGTAATCCCAGCTCCAGGGGATCTGATTCCTTCTTCCAGCTTCCATGGGCTCCTGCACTCAAGTGCACAGACATACACAACTAAAAAATAAATCTTAAAAGAAATGCCTTTAATACACATAACCTACCAAGCATCATACTTAGCCATAGCCTACTTAAATGTGCTCAGAACACATATGTTAGCCTCCAGCTGGGCAAATCATTTAACACAAGGCTTATTTTTAAATGAGCATGTCTTATATCTTATTAATTACTGTACTGAAAGCACAAGAGAGAACAAACAGGCTGGATGGGTACATTTTGAACCACTGTAAAGTTAAAAACAAAAATTTAAATCAAACCAATCACAAAGAGCTGGGGGAGGGGGGCTCGCTGGTAAAGCCTTGTCTTACGAGTTAAAAACTTGAGTTTGAGCCTAAGATCCTTTGTATAAACACCAGGAATGGTGTCAGGGAAGAGGAAGAGTATCCTAAAGACTAGCTGGTGAGTCTCTCAACTATGATGAGATCACTAGTCTCAAGGATGAAGCCATTTTTGAGAATGACACCTGAAGTTGTCATTTGGCCACCACACAATGTATGTAACCAGCACACGCGCGCGCACACACACACACACACACACACACACACACACACACACAAAATCCTAAATGGAATCCAGAAGGGATTTCTATTCAGTACAAACCGCACTTTGAACTGTGCAGTGTCTTCTTTTTCTGGGCTCACAGTTTACGGTCCTGTCTCAGGATGCCGGGCAGTGGCAGTGAGCCATAGCTCTTGAGTCAGCCATGCCGTGTCACTAGGGGAACCAGTATGTGGAACCAGCCGATACTTTACCAGCATGTGTGGCTAAACTCTGGTGGGAGTTCAGCAGATTAGCAAAATAAGAGTGTGCCACTCTCAATGAGTCTCTTTTTAAATAATACTTCTATTCGTTCTTTGAGAATCTCGTACAATGTATTTTGAAAATATTCACTCCCCCAACTCCTCCATAACCACTCTCTCTACCCTCCCATCCTGTCCCACCCAGCTTTGAGAGATTCCTACTCTTCCTCCTCCTCCTTCTCCCCTCAAGTCCCGGTTTTTGTGGCCCCAGATAAACTTGGGGGCAGAGATTGCCCTGGTGGACTTACTGGAAGTCACATAATTAAAGAAAACTGACTCTGACTTGGTGTAGGAGGTCCTTTTGTCTTTGTGTTGCTTTCATTGGTTAATGAATAAACTGCCTTGGTCTAATAGGGCAGAACTTAGGTAGGCAAAGAAGACAGAACTGAATTCTGGGAGGGAGAAAGCAGAGTCAGGAGACACCGTGGACCCACCGCTGGATTAGCCAATAAGAGGCTAGAGCTAATGGGCCAATCAGAGATTTAATTAATACAATTTCTGTGTGGTTATTTCAGGGCTAAGCTAGCTGGGCGGCCTGGATGAACAAGCATGCCCTCTCTTTGCAACATTGACTCTTCCAGTAGCCATCAAATGCCAAAGAGTTCCTCAGCTAGTAGTGGGGTTTCATGTTGACCTTCTTCCTCTATGCCTGGATTTTGTCTGGTTTGAGCCGCATAGATCTTACACATGATGTCACAACCACTGTGAGTTCTTATGCGACTTCCCTCATTGCATACAGAAAACACTGTGTCCTTGATGTTATTGACCACCTCTTGCTCTGAGAATCTTTCCACTCTCTCTTCTACAAAGACCTCTGAGCATTGGAAAGAGGATATGCGTGTCCCATTTAGGTCCAAGCTCTTCACAGTCTCTTATTCTCTGCTTGTTGACCATTTAGAGGGTCTCTGTGTTAATTGGCATCTCCAATGAGAGTTGAGAGATGGTCTGATCTATGAACTGAAACAGTCTCACTCTATAGTACAGACTGGCCTTGAACTTGGGTGACTCTCTGGCCGCCAACTCCTGAGTTCTGAGATTACAGATATGAGCCTCCACAGCTGGCTAACTGGGGAAGACTGAAAGGGGAGAGCGGGGGGGGGGGGGAGGCAGGGGGCTGATGACTAGGAGATCACAATGCTAATCTGAAGAGTATGACCTCCTGGGGAAGGACCGTGTCACTCAGATGCTTAGACAGGATGTGGTCCAGGAAGCACCTAGGAGGTGCCACCTTCCATTGAGTTTAGATCAGCTGGGTGTGGTGGCACATGCCTTTGATCTCCTGTCTCTGAAGGCAGAGACAGATACACCTCTGTGAGTTCAAGTCCAGCCTGGTTTACATGTGGAATTCCAGGCCAGTCAGGGTGACAGAGACCTGACTGGAAGAGAGAGGTAGGAGGACCAGTAGGAATTTGCCAAGGGAAAGAATAAAGACAAGGTGGGACAAGATGTTCTAGCGAAGGGGAGCAGTTTGTTGCTGAAGCAGGGACAACCTCCCAACCTCCCAGAACTGACTGTCCTCAAAGGTCCCGCAGGGCCTGGGGCTGTGGTTAAAGTGCTACTCTTGATATGCTTATTGCTATTATTCCCAAGCGGGAACATTTCTGTACAGGGCAGTTTACATCATCTCTATTACTTCTCTCAGACTTTTCAGGGTCTGCTGAGTAGAGAGGTGGAGTGCATGACTCCCGCTCACTAATGGGAAGTCAGATTCCTGCCATTGTCACACAGTTCAGTGAGGCTAGGGGAGATCTGTGGAGCTGGAGCCCTGCTCATCAGCACAGACCCCTTCCCCCACCCCAGATAAGCTGCTCCTAAGCACGGACTCACAATACAGCTTCATAATTTGCAGACCAAAGAATGCTGTTTGCTACTTGAGAGCTGGTGGAGGTTCCGAGGCCCAGAACTTCTGCAGTCCTGCAGAATAATCAAGTACACAGGCCTGACCTTGCTTGGTCAATTTGTTAGAAACCATGAGAGCTTGACCAGAAGATTCCCAGACCTCTGAGGCTCAATTATACCCCATCCAGCAGACTTAACCTCAGTTGGCAGTGTCGAAGGGTCCTTTCTTCACCAGCAGGGACTCCAGGCTCTCACTCAGTGGAGGACAGGACTGGTACCACTCATACAGCCAACTGACCCTGTCTACATGATCCGCCCAGTCCAACAATGCTGTTATCAGCAATTGCACCACATTTGGGGATCAGGACATCTTTACAAATATGCCTACACTCACCCAGTCTGGATCATCCAGCAGCTACCCCTTCCTAGGGACTTGCAATCTACCAGGCAGAACCAGGCTCCTTGCTGATCTGGGGCCCCTCAGGACTTTCCACTCCCCCCCCACACACACACCTTTTGCCTTCACCAAGGAGCTTTGCTTCTTCCGTAAACACTATCTGTACCAGTAAATAACTCTCCTTCCTCTACAAACCCCTTAATTTTCCTTCCAGTGCCCTGGCTTTGCAGAAAGCATGAAGACGGGTTGCTTTGCTTGCTTCTGCCTTCTGCACTGTCCCAGCGTTCTCATGATTATAGCCCCGAGCTAACTGTCTGATTAAAGGAGAGGCCAAGGTACCAAATCACAAAATATAGAATCCTGTCACACAAACAAGAGACAACTAAGGTTCCCAAAGGCTGGAAGTGGAAGAAGACAAGATGGGGAAGGACCTGCGACTTGTGAAGAACTGTGGATGTTTGCAGACCAGTTAGGCCTGGAATCACAGGGCAGAGTCGGAAGCAGCCCTGTGATGCAAGCACATTGCTAGAACACGGTAGTTAGTGCTTGTCATTCTAAATCAACCTTCAATACCTGTAAGCCAATAACTGCCTCATCTATCCACTGTACTCAGTGAACTGAATACAATAGAAATAAAAATGTATATATCCGGGCTATGGAGATAGATAGCTCAGCAGGTAAAAGGAAAGCTCTGCTGTCAAGACTGAGTTCAATCCCTGGGACCCTCACAGTGGAAGAAAAGAGTTGATTTCCACAACTTGTCTTTGACTTCCATTTGTGAACCATGGTACATGGGCACTCCTATACATATACATAAATAAATGTAATAAAATAATAAATATGTGGAAATATTTATTTCTAATTGTGGTGTTTGTTTTGTTTTGGTTTTGGTATTTTCAAGATAGGGGTTTTCTGTGTAGCCTTGACTGTCCTGGAACTCACTCCGTTGACCAGGCTGGCCTTGAAGTCAGAAGATTTGCCTACCTCTGCCTCCTGAGTGCTCAGATTAAAGGTGTGTGTCACCACCACCTGGCTTTTAGTTGTTTTCTTGAGACAGGTCTTTACTGTAGCCCAAGCTGGCATAGAACTCACTGTGTAGTCTGGCCTTAAACTCATGTAATTCCCCCTTAGCTTTCTAAATATGGGCTGGATGTTGAGGCTGGATGATTCATATGTGTGTGTCTCTGTGTTTAAAATTTACATAACAGCCAGACATGTCATTGTACACCTATAATACCCAGCATTCTTTTACTTATTTATTTTTGAGACAATATCGTGTATCCAAGGCTAGCCCCAAGCTCACTACGTATCCAAGGATGACTTTGAACTCCCAATCCTCTTGCATTCATTTCCTAAATGCTGAGATTACAGGTGTGTAACACCATGCCCAAATGAACTCTTAATTCTCTTGCTTAGATGCTCTCTCTAATCTTTAGTTTCTGTTTTTGTTTTGTTTGGTTGTGCTGGGCATGGGACCCAGTGCCTCACCTATACTAAGAAAATGGTCTTACACTGCACTATATCCCTAGCCCAAATATTTACTTCCAGCTTGGAAGATAGTTCAGTGCTTAAGGGCATGCTGTTCACCCAGTTGGTGGTGGCCCACGCCTTTAATCTCAGCACTTGGGAGGCAGAGGCAAATGGATCTCTGTGAGTTTGAGGCCAGCCTCTTCTACAGAACTAGTTCTAGGACAGCCAGGACTGTTTCACAGAGAAACTCCGTCTTAAAACAACAACAACAACAACAGCAAAAGAGAATGCTGATCTTGCAGAGAACATGTTGGATTTCCAGCACTTGTATGGTAGCTCATAATGACCTATAACTCCAGAGGACTCTTCTGGACTCTGTAGGCAACTGCACGCGCGCGCGCACAGACACACACACACGCACACCACCACCACCACCACCACCACCTCCACCACCACACCACACCACATCACATCACATCACAAATAAAAATTTAAAAGGAATTTCTAAGTTTTTGGATTTATTTTGTTTTACGTGTATTAGTGTTTTGCCTACATGTATGTTTGTGTACCACAAGCATATCTGCTACTTATGGAGGTATGAAGACATTGAATCCCATAGAACTGGAGTTGTGATGGCTTTGAGTCATCTTGTAGGTTCTGGGAACCAAACCTGGGTTTTCCGAAAGAGCAGCAAGTGCTTTTGCCTAATGAGCCATCTCTCTACCTGCTAGCCTGAGGATTTCTTAAACTTGTCTCTTGCTGAAGAATGAGAGAAATACACATACCAAGAGAGTAAGAAATGGTTGGAGTTGGGGGACGTGATGTGATACTAAAACTAAATCAACCATGCCTATATTCTCTTAGAGGTGATCTTAAAGTCTAGATGGGAAAAGGCCAGATTGTGCCGTATGGACCCCGCTGAGTTGTACCTTTAGCATTTGTGGGTTAATGGGGAGAGAAGGGCCAAGAGTCCATGGGAATGGGGCTAAACAAAATGACCCCATGGTCAGAGGAGCCCTCCAGGGAGCAGGGAGCAGACAGAGACACAATGTCCCAAGGACATGCAGTACTCAGAGGTGGACAAGCGGAAGTACCTCTGTTCTGGACCATGAATTTATTAGGAGCAAGACTGTAGCCAGAAGTTGGGGGCTTTGAAAACACCAATCAGTTCCTCCAAGGAAAGTCTGACAAATGTGGACAGAGAGCCCCAGTCATGTGGTCTGAGGGTCAAGACAGTATGCAGGAAGGACAAGGAAAAAAAGAGACAATAGGCAAATGCCCAACCCTGCTACCTGTCCGAGTGTGACCCCCGAAGCTCTTTGTGATTGGACAACACAACCCAAATGGCTTCAGGTTTCCTCAACTAACTTCAAGGATGCTGTCTTCTCCGTGTTCATAGTGGAGTTGTTCTAAGACCTCTACAGATACCCAAACCTCAGGGTCCTCACATCCCCCATAACCATGGTATAATATCCACTCTTATGCTTGTCCTCCTGGATACTGAAAGTCTCTAGACTATGAACAACACAATGTTCAAGCTTTGTTAAATTGTATTGTCTAGGACAGTGGTTTTCAACCTTCCTAATGCTTGACCCTTTAATACAGCTCCTCATGTTGTGGTAGCCTGCCAATCATAAAATTATTTTTATTGCTATTTCATAACTGTGATTGCTCTACTGTTATGAATTGTTATGTAAATATCTGTGTTTTCTGGTGGTCTTAGGTAACCACTGTAAAAGGCCTACAACCCACAGGTTGTGAAATGATGGTCTAGGGAATAATGACAATAAAACATATAAATATCAGACAGGCGATGATGGTGCACACCTTTAATCCCAGCACTCAGAGGCAGAGGCCGATGGATTTCTGAGGCCCACCTAGTCTACAGAGTGAGTTCAAGGTCAGCCAAGGCTACACAGAGAAACTCTATCTTGAAAAAAAAAAAAAGGAAAGGGAGGGAGGGAAGGAGGGAGGAAAGGAGGGAGGGAGGAAAGAAGGGAAGAAGGGAGGGAAGGAAGAAAAGCAAATCTAGTATACAACACAATTTTCTTCAAATATTGTAAAAAAACAAACTTGGCTGGAGAGATGGATCAGTAGTCAAGAGTATGCATTGCTTTTGAAGAGGCCCCAAGTTCAATTCTCTGTACCCACATCCAGTAATTAGCAATTGTTGTAATTCCAGCTGCAGGGGATCCCACACCCTCTCAGGCCTCTGTAGTCTGCGCTCATGGCACATACCTACACAACACACAAACACACACACACATATTTTTAAATTCAGTTACTCGTGTCGGCCCACACCTTTCATCTTTGCACTCAGCCTTCTAAGCAAATTCCAAACCAGTTTGGTCTACATGGTGAGTTCCAGGCCAGCCAGGGCTGCTTAGTGAGATCCTGTCTCAAAAAATTCAGTTGAATCCAAAGATATGGCATCCTGGAATGCCAACTGAATGTTGAGAAGTGATTCTTTTTAGTTTGGCATTGTAGTGCTGGATCACTGGAGGGCTCCCAGGACACTGGCTGCTCTACTGCACCCACCGCAGGGCCCACTCCCTCATGCCCTGAATCCGGGCTTTGTGGATGGCTTCCAGCTGAGAAAGCCAGGGAAGATGAAGAGAGAGACCATGTGATGTGTGGCACAAAACCTCTTCACTCCAGAGGTACTACCGCCAGGCAAGGATGAGGGAGCACCCAGAGAATATAGAACTCAGGGTCAAGAAACTTGAATTTGAGTTCTAATTCTACAATTCACTATTCATAAGCAAGTCATTGGCCCAAGAGTCATTCATTCTCAAATATTCTGTGAGCATCCATGGCTAAGGACTGTGTCTAGCACTGGGTCTCCTGTTCTTTGAGTTTTCTGGTAGTTTTAGTTTTTCTGTTTTTTTCTTTTTAGTTTTGTGAGTTTTTTGTTTGTCTGTTTGTTTGGTTTTGGTTTTGGTTTTTCTAGACAGGGTTTCTCTGTGTAGCCCTGTTTGTGTTGGAACTCTATCTTTGGACCAGGCTGGCCTCAAACTTGAAAATCTGCCTACCTCTACCTTCTAAGTACTGAGATTAAAGGTGTGTGTCACCACTGCTTGGCTCTTATTATTTTTTAAGGATTTGTTTGTTTGTTTGTTTGTTTATATGTGTACATGTGTGTGTGCCAGCATGAGTTTATGTGCTAATAAGTGTGCAGGGCCCTTGAAGGCCAGAAGAGGGCGCCAGATTCTCTGAAACTAGACTTTGAGCTCTGTATAGGTTCTGGAAATCAAGCCAGTGTCTTCTAAAAGAGCAGTATCCACTCTTAACAGTTTCTTTCCCACCCCCTCCATCTTGATTTTGAGGGAGGGTCTCTCTCTTAACCTGGAGCTCACTGACTTAGCTAGGATAGCTTAGCAGGGACTTCAGGGAGCTGTCTACTATTGCATCCCCACCCTTGGACTACAGATATACACCATCTGACTTTTTATGGAGTCTGGGATCAAACACATGTCTTCCTGTTTGCATAGCTGGTACTTTTCTGACTAAGCCATCTCCCCAAGTCCTAGGTCTCATGTCTTTTCAAAATAAGTATGTTAGAGTTGGCTGGGCATGGTAGTGCACGCCTTTAATTCCAGCATTCACTTGGGAGGCAGAGGCAGGCAGATCTCTGTGAGTTAGAAGCCAGCCTAGTATAGAAAGTGAGTTCCAGGACAGCCAGGACTGTTACAGAGAAACCCTGGCTCAGGAAAAAAAAAAAAAAAAAAAGAATGTTGGAATAGATTGTCTCAATCAAGTAATATTGTTGTTAAGCTTGAACCAGGCTCTGGCTTCCATCCCCCAGCCCAACCCCAATGCACAAACAAAAAACAAAAAAACAAATTGTAATCACACTTTCAAAAACAAAATTCCAAGCTAATAATTTTACTGGTGCCAGATATTTGATATTGAAAGCGCCCCAGAAAAATGCAGGATGAATGACCTCCTGAACATCTTAACAGACTCAACCCCTCCCCCACCTTTGTCCCAGAATGCCTGAGACCTCTAAACAACCTTATCACCCTAATCTTTAAAACCTTTTAAGTGTTTACCCTAGTTTTTGAACTCTTTAGAATTTAACTGGTCTGACTTTAAGATTCGTGAGCACATTCCATACTCTTATTTAAACAAGCTGTGGTGAGTACACAGTCCCTTCTTCTTTTTTTTTCTCCAACCCTGGGAGATTTTATCTTAGGGCCAAGCGTCCCTACCTCCCACTGCTTCTCATTGGAACGGCCTTTCAGGGTCGGAGGTCAGTCAGATCTGCTGTAGAGCCATCCGTGGCAGTTTAGGCATATCTAGTAGATGGTTCTGGGTAAACCCAGCATCACCATAATCCAATGTGCACTCCCTCCCGAGAGTGGAATGTTGTGGGTGGGGAGAAATGGGGTCTCTAGGCACAGTGTTTGGCTTGCCATTGCAGATAGTGTGGACAATGATGTTACAGTTGTGAACTCTCATCATCTAAGAATGTTTAGTATTTCTACAGCAATCTTCATAGTAGTATAGGAGACACGAAGGGTAGGGGAAGCTTAGGATGTACCGAGATTTGAGATTTTTTTTATTGGGTATTTGTAGGCATTCAATAAGCAAAAATAACACAGGAAAGTGTACCTACTGTAGATTAGACACTGAACATGATAATGGTGATGTACACAAACATTCTCTCTCTCTCTTAAACACACACACACACACACACACACTAGCTTAATGCAAACACTGAAACTTTAAAGGAAAACTTAGAGAGAACCCTTCAAAATATAGGCATAAAAGCAGGCAAGAACTTTCTGGAAAGAACTCTAATAGCACAGTAAATAGCACCAAGGATTCATAAATGGGTTTGTATGAAACTAACAAGCTTCTGCTCAGTAAAGGAAACAACCAACAGAACAGAATAGAATAGGGAGCACCTCCATAGCAGGCAGGGATTCCCATGGAGAGCACCTTTATAGCCGATAGTGGATTCCTATCAGGAGCACCTACATAGCAGATAGGGAATCATATCTTGAATATCTGAAAAACTACTAAAATTATTCCCTAACCAAATTATCTAATCAGTAAATGGGCTAATGAACCAAACAGACAGTTCTCAAAAAAGAAATGTAAATGGCCATAAAAACGTTTGAAAAAAGCGCTCAGAATTCTTTTTGAATGAGGAGACTCGGTTAGCATAGCTATCATAAAGGAAACAATTGACAGCAGTAAGGGAAACGATTGACAGTCGGGATGCAAGAAATCGAAACCTCACACACTGTGCGTGCAACAGCTGTGGAAGCCAGTGTGGCTGCTCCTAAGGAACTAAAACTACCTCATATTCCAGCTACACAGCCCCTGCATGCATACACATGTATAGTCCAAGGATTCTAAGCCCTCCAGAGAGGTATTGCACACTTGTGTTTATTGCTGCCCCATTCACAATAGCTAAGAAAGGAAACCAGCCTAGATGCCCATCATCAGGAGAATGGATAGTGTGGTACATTGTACACAATGGAGTTTTATTTGGCATAAAGAAAAATTATATTTGTGGGTGATGGATAGAATTGGAAACCTTTATCTTAAGCAAAAGTCCGAATGAGAACAATGAATACTGCATGTTTTCTCTCATATCTAGAGCCTGGTGTGTGTGTGTGTGTGTGTGTGTGTGTGTGTGTGTGTGTGTGTGTGATAAAACTGGAAAGGAGATCTAAGGGAAGTGCAAGGGAGGAAAAAAGAAAATAGTGGAATAGATGTGGCATGAGAAGAGAAACAGACTCTTTAGAGAGAGAAACAGGAGTAAAGGGAGGATGGAGGAGTTTGGTGGAGGAGAGGATCAGAGCAAAGTATAATAACACATATGTATGAAAATGCCATAATGAAACCTATTACTTTGTATGCTACATTAAAAACTAACTTAGGGGACTGCCGCGATAGCTCCGCAGCTAAGAGGATTGGTCACTGCTCCAGAAGACCTAGGTCCAATCCCTGGCACCCACATGGTGACTTACAGCCATTTATAACTCTGGTCCTCCTGGAACTGACATCCTCTTCTGGCCTCCAACGGTATTGCACTCATATAGTACGCAAACACACAGGCAGGCATAACACCCATATACACAAAAGTAAGAAAATAATTTTAAAAATTAATTTAGGGGCCACAGCAACAGTTCTCAACCTGTGGGTCATGACCCCTGCAGGAGTCACATATCAGATATTTACATTATCATTCATGATAGTAGTAAAATTACAGTTACAAAGTAACAACAAAATAATTTTTTTTTGGCTGGGGGTCACCAGAACACGAGGAACTGGCCATAGCATTAGGAAAGCTGAGAACCAGGGAGGTAGAGAAATGGCTCAGCAATTAGGAGAACTTGTTGCTTTTGAAGAGAAAGACCCAGGTTTGGTTCCCAGCACCCACATGGTGGTTCACAACCGTCTATAACTCCAGCTTTAGGGCATACAATGTTCACTTCTGACCTCGATAGGCATCTTGCATGCACGAGGCACAAATACATACACGCAGACAAAATACTCATCCATACAAAATAAAATAACATTACAAGTGAAAACTGTACATCCTCCGGAGTGTGAGGCCGTAGCTCAGTAATTTGCACCTGCAGTGAGAGGAAGAATCTGAGTTCAGATCTCTAGTGACCACATGAAAGCTGACATGGCCACGGATGCTTGCAACCTCAGCGCTGGAGGACAGAGACAGCTGGATCCTGGCAACTTGCTGGCCAGCCAGTCTAGCTGAAGCAATGAGCTTCAGGGTCATGAGAGTCCTGATCTCAAGAATAGGTGGAGCCGGGCGGTGGTGGCGCACGCCTTTAATCCCAGCACTCGGGAGGCAGAGGCAGGCGGATCTCTGTGAGTTCGAGGCCATCCTGGTCTACAAGAGCTAGTTCCAGGACAGGCTCTAAAAAAGCTGCAGAGAAACCCTGTCTCGAAAAACCAAAAAAAAAAAAAAGAAGAATAGGTGGAGGGCTGTTGAGATGGCTCACTGGGTAAAGGCGATTGCCACGAGGCCTGGTGAGCTGAGTTCTATCCCTGAGATCTACATGGTAAAAGGAGAGAACCAACTTCTACAGTTGTCCTCTGACCTACACATATAAATAGTTATCATAAATGAAATATTTTAAAAGTGAAATGGAAATGCTGACACCCAATGTCCTTTGTCCTCTACATGTTCTTGAATGGGACACACACACAATACATATACACTCTACATACACACACTATGCATATATACAAACACACATGACACAACCACACACTCACATCTTACATACACTATATATACATATGCACACACTACACATACACACACTATATGCACTATACATATACATACATACCATGATGAACATAGTGAAAAGATGCATTTTTTGTTTTTGTTTTTCAAGACAGGATTTCTCTGTAGCTTTGGAGCCTGTCCTGGAACTAGCTCTGTAGACCAGGCTGACCTCGAACTCATAGAGATCTGCCTATCTCTACCTCCCGCGTTCTGGGATTAAAGGCAGTGTACCACTGCTGGGCTTAAAAAAAATGCATTTTAGACATGTAAAACTAGCTTAATTAGGAACCCCACTACACCCAAGGCTGTACCAGATAACCAGAACCTGGTGACAGCACTTACTCGAGATAACCAGACACAGGACTAGAATTTGACAACGCCTACTTGATAGGATATAAGCAGACACCAAGGGCAATGACATACTCTGCATATCAGGACTGCAAGGGACACCAGAAAGACTCTACCTTGATCTGCCCTGTGGTTGGAGAGTCTTCCCCTGGATCCTGACTACCTTGAGAGCCTGGACCTGACCTTCAGCTAAGCTATACCTACCACACAGGTGAGCAGCCTTGGGAAGATAGGTTTAGGATATAGTTAAGAGTTTAGAGTGTGAACTCTGTATGATGACCCTCAGCATAATAAAATATAACCTTTGCTATAACAACTATATGCCTATCTTCTTGGTCACAACACACACACACACACACACACACACACACACACACACACACACGCACTGCATAGGGTGAGAGATTAAAATCTAATTTTATTCTTCTACCTGTGGAAATAGTTTCCCAAGTACCATTTGCTGAAGAGGTTGTCTTTCATCCAAGGTGTGTTTGCGACACCTTTGCTAAAACCTAAGTGATGGTAGCTGTGTGGGTTTACTTCTGGGTCCTGTGTTCTGGTCAGCTGGTCTACACGTCCTGTTCGGCGCCAGCACTCTGCTGTTTTCGTCACCGCCTCTGAAGCTGAACTCGGGGCCAGGCATTGCAATGTCTCTGGCACTGCTCTTCTGGCTTAGGTTTTCGGGGGAGGATTATGGAAGGACGTTGGCTCCTTAGGATCTTTTGTGCTTCCATGTGAATTTTAGAATTGTTTTCACTACTTACGTGAAGGACGTTGTTGGAGGTTTGGTGGGGATTGTGCTGAATCTGTACGTGGATTTCCAATATATGTGCATTTCATGCTGTTAATTCTAACGATCCATAAACAGTGTTTTAAAGTTTACAATGTAGTGAGTGTGTGTTTCTGGAGATCAAATTCATGATATTGTGCATACTAGGCAAGCATTATGCTAATAGATAATACATTTATCCTTAGCCCTTATATGTTCCTTTTTTTTATTGATTTATTCTACCCTTTTGTTTTAGCATCTCGTAGATACTTAGTGTGAGTAAAAGTCCTGCCCCTGGGCTTGGATTGTAGCACACAGGCTGAATGCTCAGGAAGCATTGCATTCCATCTAGAGCATCTAAATGAGTGCTCATTCTGGTGGAGGTTTCTGCTGGTCCATGTTGTATTTTGAGTCAATCCCAATGTTGCTTACTCACATGTGAGACCCAGTTACAATGGTCCTGTGCCTACTGTGATGACCCTAAACCAGATCTTCCTACTGTACTTCAACAGGTGTCATTGTATAATTCTCTTCCTTTGACACCAATCTGAGAGACTGGTTACATGCCTTCGTCTACTCTGGCCCCACCTAGGGCTAAGGTGTGATGGCATTCACCCAGGACACATTCACCCATGATGTGAGAAAGGCAGGTCCCAGAAGGAAACTAACGGTGGTCTCTGCAGGGGTGGTGTGGGACAGTGGTCTGTATTATGTCAATTATATTTTAAATAAACACTGATTGGCCAGTAGCCAGGCAGGAAGTATAGGCAGGACAACTAGACAGGAAGTAGAGGTGGGTCAATGAGAACAGGAGAATTCTGGTAAGGAGGAAGCCCATTCTTCTGCAGTCCCAGTGTAGACACAGAAGAAGCAAGATGTGACTGACTCACTGAAAAAGGTACTGAGCCATGTGGCTAACATATACTAGAATAATGGACTAATATAAATTATAAGAGTTAATAAGAAGCCTGAGCTAATGGGCCAATCAGTTTATAACTAATGTAGACCGCTGTGTGATTTCTTTGGGACTTAACGATTGCGGGAACCGGGCAGAACAGAAAACCTCAGTCAGCACAGGGGGAGTAAAAGCAGTGCTGGAGAAGCAAACTCCAATGCCCATCAGAACTGGTGTGACGGACATATTCTTGCTTTTACTGCTTAGTTGGTTTTGTTGCAGTTTGTTCATAGCTATATTTATAGATAATGTTAACCCTTTATATGTATGCATTACAGAGGCATTGATGCCTCTAATACTGGAGTACAGACGGTTGTGAGCTGCTTAATATGAGAGCTGAAATTGAATTTAGGTCCTTTGCAAGAACAGTAAGCAGTCAACTGCTAAGCCTCTGAGCTCAGGAATCATCATGGAAAGGGGGAAAGGAAGATTGTAAGAGCCAGAGGTTGGGGGAGACCTGAGCGAAGCACTGTCTTCTGGACATGAGAGGATCGTTGTATTCATGAAGTCAAAGTAGTTGTGGAAGAAACCACATCTTAGTTATTGTTCTATTGCTAGGAAGAGACAACCAAGGCAACTTATAAAAGAAAGCGTTAACAGGTGACTTGCTTACAGTTTCAGAAGGTTAGCCATGGCCATCAGAGTGGAGAACATGGCAGTGGGGAGGCAAGCAGGCATGAGGCTGGAGTAGTAGCTAAGAGCTCACAGCTGATCTGCAGGTTGGAGGCAGAGAGAGAGAGATTGAGCCTGGTGTGGCCTTTTGAAACTTCAAAGCTCACTCCCAGTGACACACTTCCTCCAACAATGCCACACCTCCTATCCTACTCCAAAATAGTTCAGTATGTTTCAATAAATTCAAATACATGAACTGATGGTGGCCATTCTCAATCCAACCCCCTCAATATATAATTTAAAAATATTTTTACTACTTCTTTGAGAAAATCATACTTGTACACCACCCCCAGTTCTCTTTAACTCCTCCCAGGTCCACCCCTGAACTCCAGCTCCCTCTCAACTTCAAGATCTCTCTCTCTCTTTTTAAAAAATAAACTATTGGCTGGATGATGGTGGCGCACACCATTAATCCCAGCACTCTGGAGGCAAAGGCAGGCAGATCTCTGTGAGTTTGAGGCCAGCCTGGTCTACAGAGTGAGTTCCAGGACAGGCCCCAAAGCTACAAAGAAACCCTGTCTTGAAAAAACAAAACAAAACAAAACAAAACAAAAACAAAAACAACAAACTATTGAGTGGAATTCGTATGCATACACTCATATGTGCAGGGCCATCCACATGGTCATCTTATCAGGGGGCCACATCCCTGAAAGAAAACTGACTATCCCTCCCCTATAAGTCACTGGCTGTCACTGACTCCTCAGCTAGGAGTGGGGCTCAAGAACCCCTCCCTCCTCCAGGCTGGAATGTTGACTGGCTTGATCTTATGCAGGTCTTGTGCTTGGTGTTCATGAGTACTGTGGCCCTGTCATATCTAGAAGACAGTATTTCACACAGGTCTTCCCCAAACTCTGACTCTTATAATCTTACTGTCCCCTCTTCTATAATGATCCTTGAGCCTCAGGGGAAGAGAGTTTAATTTCTTTATAACATCTTTCATTGTATAAAAATTAAAATTTGTGGGCTGGGGAATTGACTCAGCAGCTAAGAGTACTTACTTCTTGTGATGGTTTGGATAAGAATGCCCCCTATAGGCTCACATATTTGAATGCTTAGTCACTAGAGAGTGGCTCTGTTTGAAAGAATTAGAAGGATTAAGAGGTGTGGGCTTGTTGGAGGAGGTGTGTCACTGGGGTAGATTAGAGGTTTCAAAAGCCCAGGACAAGCTCAGAGTCTCTCTCAACACATGAATTATAATGTAGCTCTCAGCTACTGCTCCAGCATCTGCCTGCATGCTCCCATGTTCCCCACCACAGTGATAAAGGACTAAGCCTCTGAAACTATAAGCAAGTCCCCAATTAAGTGATTTCTCTTCTAACAGTTGGTGTGGTCATGGTGACTCTTCAGAGCAATAGAACAATGACTAAAGACATCGCTATTGCAGAGGACCTGAATTTGATCTTCAGCTCACATGTCAGGGAGTTCATGATCACCTATAACTCCAGTTCCAGAGAGATCCAATACCTCTGGGAACTGGGCAAATGCACTCATGTGCTCATACCCACAGGCACACACACGCACACACATACAATTACTTAACAAATAAAAACAATGGGACTGAATAGATGGGTCAGAGGTTAAGAGCATGCGCTGCTCTACCAGAGAACCAGAGTTCCATTTCTGGCACCCACATGAGGTGGCTCATAAACACCTATAGCTCCAACTCCAAGAGATCTAACTCCTCTGGCCTTCACAAACACTTGCACAAACATATCCATACTCACACAACATAATTTTTTTTTTGGAGGCTGGGTTTCTCTGTGACTTGGATCTCCTGGGACTCACTTTGTAGACCAAGCTGGCCTCAAACTCACTGAGATCTGCCTGACTCTGCCTCCCAAGTGCTGGGATTAAAGGTGTGTGTTACCACTACCTGGCTCATAATTTTTAAAATAAATAAATAATTAAAAATAAAAATAAATCACCAGGTGTGGCAGAGGTAGATGAATCTCTGAATTTGAGGCTAGTCTGGTTTACATAGTGAGTTTTAGAACAGTCAGATTTACACAGTGGGACCCTATCTCCAAACAATAACAAAAAAATAAAATAAAAATAGATCTAGTTTAAAAATATTTAATGTATCTATAGTCTAATGTAACTTCTTTTGTTTTGTGGTGTGTTGATTTCCTTCTCTGCCTAGTAATTTTTTTCCGCAATGTTTAAGCATCTGTACATTTTGATCAAATTAAGTTTAGAGGTGTAGTGATAAATAACAGTCCCCTAAAATCTCAATAGCCTACCTCAAAAGTTTGCTTCTGGCCCTGAGGTGTAGTTTAGGCACAGGCAGACAGATCTCTGTTAGTTTGAGACCAGCCTGGTCTACAGCGTGAGTTCCAGGACAGGCCCCAAAGCTAAAAACCCTGTCTTAAAAAAACAAAACAAAATAAAGCAAAACAAAACAACAACAACAAAAAACAAAAACAAAACCTAATGAGCAGAATTAGTATGCTTATACACTCATGGGTGTGGGATGCTCTGGATTTGATTTCTAGTGTCACACGAATACCTCAAAATGTCTTTTCTTGCTCACACCATATGATGGCTTGGCAGAATGCTTTGTTGGCCAGAGGCATTCAGGTACTAGAGTGATAGAAGCTCAACCTAAGACATGTTCTGCCATCACCAGGGCAACTTATTTTAAAAAGTTTTTATTAGTATATATTATACATGATAACGAGTTTCATACCTGTGCATGTCGACTGTATTCACCCGCACTCACAGTGCAGATTATACATGATAATGAGTTTCATACCTGTATATGTTGAGTACATTCACCTGCACTCAGTGTGTATTATGCATGGTAATGAGTTTCATACCTGTGTATGTTGATTGCATTCACCCACACTCATCTCTTCTCATCTCCCTCTTACTCTTGCTGATCCTCCCCTTCTTCCAAGCTAGTTCTGTTTCTACTTTCATGTCTTTTAAAAACATTTTTTTTCATGTTGAATCAATGAATTTAGTAGGTTATTTATAGGAAAGTGTTCAGTGATTAACTGTTATTTACCGTAGCAGGGGCAACTTGCCCTGGCTGTACCCCTGAAGAAAATATCCTTCCTTCCTCCAAGCAGCTATTAACTACCTGTAGACCTTGGCTCACAAGGCCCTGCCCCTCCCTCATCTTTAGTGGAATGTTACTGGGCCCAGTCTTGCACAGGTCTTCTCCAGGTAATTATAGCTGGTAAGAGGTCAAAAAAGCACCTGCCCTGCCCTGTCCTGCAGTATTCTACAGCATGCCACCCCTTCCTCAGGCTCTTATTCTTTCTGCCCCATTTTGCCTTTTTATTTTGCAAGATATTACAGTAAGAAGATTGCTATGAGTTTCAAAAGAGAATTTATATCAGATGTAATGGAGTGTGCCTTTTATTCCAGCACTTGAGAAGCAGAGGCAGACTGCTCTCTGAGTAAAGCAGGTATCTTCCGTTTCCTGAATAGTGGAAGCATTTAAGCTGAGCAAAAGCCTCCCTTTTTCCTCCCCAAATTCTTACATTATGGTTTTTATTTGCTTTTTCTTTTCTTTTTTTTAATATTTATTTATTTATTTATTTATTTTGTTTTTCTAGACAGGGTTTCGCTGTAGTTTTAGAGTCTTTTCTGGAACTAGCTCTTGCAGACCAGGCTGGTCTTGAACTCACAGAGATTCACCTGCCTCTGCCTCTCGAGTTTTGGGATTAAAGGTGTGCACCATCACCACCCGGCTTTATTTTGAAATTTTAATATAATCACATCATTTCTCCCTTCCCTTTTCTTCCTCCAAGCCCTCCTCTATACCCTTCCTTTTTCAAATTAATGCTCTCTTTTTCATTAATTGCTGTTATATGAATATATGCATATGCCTACCATACATACATATTCATAAATATATGCTATGGTTTTAATTGTTTCTGTAATAATAATGAAATTGAGCATCTTTTCACATATCAATCTGGCATTGGGAATACACTTTTTAATGGCATGGCAATTCCAGTCTAATCCATTTCTTTATTGGTACTCTACCTTCTATTTTACTGAAAAAATACCGTAAATTTCAAGTATAAACTAGATTGTTCCTTGGTTAGATGTATGTATTTTCAGTATTTTTTATCTTTATTTTCTTGCCTTTTCTCTTTGTTCACATTGTTTTAGGATGATTAAAAGCTCATAAATTTCATGTATTTCAACTCCTTAAGGTTTTCTCTTTTTTTGGTTAGATCTATTGATAAACTGTTCTAAAAAAGTCTTGAAGGGTTAGAGTGTTTACTGCTCTTCTAGAGGACCTGGGTTTGGGTCCCAGCACCCACATGGTGGCTCATAATCATCTGTAACTCCAGATCCAGGGGCTCTAATGCCCTTTCTGGCACCCATGGGCATGAGACATGTACATGGTGTGTGTAGGCAAAGTACTCATGCATGTACAATAAAAATACATTTTCGCAGTCAAGATTATGAAGATAATCTATATTAATTTATGCAGTTTTGTTATTGTTATTTTGAGATAATGTCTCTTTGTGTAATCCAGGCTGGCCTTGAATTTAGGTCCTCCTGCTTCAGTTGTCTGCATACTGGGGTTATTAGGTAATACCACTATGCTTGACTTCTGACATCTTTTCAATATTGAATATTTGGATCTATAAAAAAAGTATAACCTTATTTGGTCTTTAAATTTTAGGGAAATTTTAATAATTTTCTGAGTAGGACCCTTATCGATAAATTTATTTCAATTTTTTATTTTAATAATATTTATTTAATTTTTAAGGTTATATACTTGTATATGTGGTGATTTGAATGTAATTGTCCCCAATAATCTCATAGGGAGTGGCATTACTAGGAGGTGTGACTTTTATGGAGTGCATATGACCTTGTTGGAGGAAGTATGTCACTGTGGGGCTGGGCTTTGAGGTCTCCTATCCTCAGGATACCACCTAATGTCTCAGTCAATTTCCTGTTGCCTGTGCCTGCAAAATGTAGGACTCAGCTACTACTCCAGCACCATATCTACCTGTACACTGCCATGTTCCCTGCCATGATGATAATGGACTGAACCTCTGAAACTGTAAGGGAGACACCTCAATTAAATGTTTTCTTTATAAGAGTTACTGTCGTCATGATATTTTTTTCAAAGCAATAAAACCCCTAAGACAGAAAATACCTGTGTGTGGTCATGTGAATGTGTGTGTAGCATCCAAGCAGGCCTGATATATCAGGTCCCCAGGAGCTAGTGTTACAGTGTGGGTTCTGTGAATCAAAACCAGGCCCTTTGTGAGAATAGTAATTGTTCTTGAATGACAAGCCATGTCTCTGGTCCCTACTTGTTAATTTTTTTATGTGTTTGTTGTTTGAGTCAGGGTCTTACTATGTAGCATTAACTCTCTGGAACTTACTACCTATGGCTGGCTCACAAAAAATTCACAGGAAAGCAACTGCCTCCACCTCCCAGAACTGAGATCAAAGGCAAGTGCCACCACTCTTGGAGTTTTTGTTACTGTTGTGTAACTGTTTCAAAAATGTAGTTATGCTAGCTTATGTTTTTTTACCTTGTTTGTTGAGAGAAGGGCTTGCTATGTAACCCAAGCTGGTCTCAATCTCTAAGTTCTCTGTTCCTACCCTTCCAAATGCTAGGATTTAGGAATGTCTGTATCTTTGCATCATTACTGATATCAGAAGGAATGCCTTCAATATTTTACCATTAACTATAATAATTTTTGTAGCTTTGGGGAGACACTTGTAACCATATAAACAAATTGTCTTGTGTTCTTGTTTTGGTAAGTGATGGTATCATGAGAAGGTGTTCAATTTTTATTAATTTGTGTGTGTGTATCTGTTTAATGAGAATGCCCTATCCCCCATTCTATTTTTTGACACAGATCTCATGCAGCTCAGGCTGGTCTCATACTCACTGTATAGCCGAAGGTGACAAGCCCAGCTCATGTGTGCACTCTAGCTCTCTACTACTCTCGTACCTTTCTTGAGATGCATGTTATCACTTTTATCCAGGTTGGTCATCAAGTCTTAGGCTCAAACAATACTACCTCAGGCTCCCAATTTCTGGAACCAAAGATATGCATGACTCTATCTTTCAAAATTAAAATTATTGGTTTTCAAATATTAAACAACCAATAAAGATCAATTTCATAATTCTATAACAAATCCTGCTTAGCTGTAGACGGAGGCTGCTGGATCATTTCCCGGCCGCCCAGACCCAAATAATCACACAGAGACTATATTAATTACAATACTGTTTGGCCAATAGCTTAAGCATATTTCTAGCTAGCTCTTACATCTTAAGTTAACCCATTTCTATTATTCTGTGTATTATCACAAGGCAAATGGTTTACTGGTAAGGTTCCAGGGCTTCTGTCTCCTTCAGTAGCTACATGGTGTCTTCTTGACTCTGCCTATTCTCTATGTCTTTTCCAGCCTAGCTATATTCTGCCCTGCTATAGCCTGAAGCAGCTTCTTTATTAACCAATGGTAATAAAACATATTCACAGCATACAGAGGGGAGTCCCACAACACTTAGCTATATTGTGTCTTTTGAGGGGGGCTCAGCCTGAATCACCTGATTAACATACTCAGGTGTAATAGGGTAGGACTCATTAGGAATAACAAAAAAACATAGCTATTAGGATATTGCTGGGGATTTTAGGAGTTTTGTGCCTAAAAGGAGGGACAAAGGCTAAATTTTATTTTAAATATCTATTTTTGAGGCAAGGCTTCTTGTAGGACAAGCTGGCCACAGATTTGTTGTGTGACCCAGGCCGTCTTTGAACTCCTGATCCTCTTGCCTTATCTCCCATGTGCTGGGATTTTAGCTTTGGGCCACCATACCTGGCTATTCACATTTTGGCTATATAGCTCAAGCTAGCCTAGAACTCACTATATAGTCCAGATGGTCTTGCATGCTTGGAAATGTTCCTGCTTCAGACCCCCCAAAATGCTGGGATTATGTCTTTGTACTGCATGTTCAGCTGTGAACAGGAAGGTTAGTGAGCGTGGCCCAAGTTCTGGGATTACAGGCCTTTCCTGTCATGGCCAGCTCCAAACATAGGGCCCAAGAAGGCAGAGATGCCTGAGTGTCAGGAAAGCTAGGTGAGACCCTGTCAGTCAATCTCTCCTCCAAGTAGGGGCAATACTGCATCAGTCTGGAAGAGAGTGGTGGTTGTGAAGATTAAACAAAAAGCCCACCTTGGGTATATTTTAAAAGCAGGAGTTGGGGGCTGGAGAGATGGCTCAGAGGTTTAGAGAACTGACTGTTGTTCCGGAGGTCCTGAGTTCACTTCTCAGCAACCACATGATGGCTCACACCCATCTGTAATGAGAGCTGGTGCCCAGAACACTAGATACATAATAAATAAATTAAAAAAAAAAGCAGGAGTCAGCTGGATTCACAGAAGCTCTGGACATTGGGAATAAATGAATAAAGGAAAGGGGTAAGGACGCTTTCCTGACTTTCATTTTGAAAGCTGAATGAATACTGGATAATAGTGAAACTCTTGGGAAAGGAGTAAGACTGGGGGTTTAGGGTCTCCTTGACAGGATGAATGTGAGGTGCTGAAGGGATTCATCATAGATACTAGGTAGTTAGCAACACTCATGAATCAACCTTTAACTATCTAACTAATAAACTAATTAATTTTAAGACAGGGCCTCACTTGTAGCTCTAGCTGACCTGGAACATACTTCCTATGTAGACCAGGTTAGTCTCAACCTCACAAGAGATCTGCCTACTTTTGCCTGAAATGCTAGGATTAAAGGTTTGCACTACCCCAGCCAGTTCCTCAATAATAATAATAAAATAAATTATTTCTTTCGGGATAGGATCTCATGTAGCCCAGGCTAGCTTGGAACTGGTACCCCTGATCTTTTGCCTCCCAACTACTGGGATTTCAGGCATGCAACACCATTCCCAGTTTTATGTGGTGTTAGAGACCAAACATGGCTTCTTGTGTATTAGGCAGTTAGACAAACAATCTACAAACGGAGTCAAATCCCTAGGCCTGCCCGGATTAGGATTTGGTGATGAGGTCTAAACTGCAGATATTTGAAAATCATTATATTTTAGACCTAAGTCAGAGTTGAACGATAGCTCTGGGTCCATGATAAAGTCCATGATAAAGATCATGGACTGAGTCCTAGATTCTCCAGTATTTAAAGATTAAGCCAAAACAGGCCACGGTGGTGCATGCCTTTAACTCCTCTGGGAGGCAGAGGTAGGTGGATCTCTGGGAGTTTAAGGCCAGTTTGCCATATAGAGAATTCCAGGGCTGCATAGGGAGACAGACCCTGGAAAGAAAGGGGATGGGAGTCAGAAGAGAGGGTAAAGAGGGAGAGAGAGGGAGGGAGGGAGGGAGGCAGGAAGAGGGGGAGAGAGAGAGAGAGGAGAGAGAGAGAGAGAGAGAGAGAGAGAGAGAGAGAGAGAGAGAGAGAGATAGTCGAGATACTCTTCTCTTTCTCTCTCTTCCTCTCTTCTCTCTCTCTCTCTTCTCTCTCTCTGCTCTCTGCGAGCTATCTAGAATTTCCCCCTTCATCGGTATATGTACTGTCCTGTCATTCACACGCGACAGTGATCTGGAGGAAAGTTCAGGAGAAATATGTTTCAAGAGAAAGCAAGTCCATCAACTGTTAGCAGTTCCCTGTAGCCAACATAGATAAAACTTGAGAACTGAGAGTGGGCTTCGCAAAGGTGTAAATAAAGTCACCTTGATAAGTGATCAAGGGGTTGGCAGGCAATCTAAGCTGACAGGCCAATGCCACTGAGGAAGTGGGAACAAGTACTGTAGAAAAATGAAATCATGTTCATGAATTTATTCAGTGAAGAAAGAAGAGAAATAGAGTAACCACCGAAGGTGATTTTGGATCCAAGGGAAGTTTAGCTGGGTGGTGGAGGCACACGTCTTTAATACCAACACTTGGGAGGCAGAGGCAAGGGGATCTCTGTGAGTTTGAGGCCAGCCTGGTCTGTAAGTGCTAGTTCCAGAACAGGCACCAAAGCTATGGAGAAACCTTGTCTCGAAAAAAAAAAAAAAAAAAAAGATACCGTGGGAATGTTTCCTTTGATGACCTCACTGCTTCATCATAAAGACTGTGTCAATAAACCCAGAAACAACGAAACTGGCCCACATATGGTGCAGGTGTCGAACGTCTAGCGGATGGGGGGCATCATGGCTTCTGTCAACAGGGGATCAAGCGGACAGCCTAAGAGTAAAGTTCAGCTGCGGCCTCTCTCCGGGACACTCCTGGGCCGACCGGTGTGGGGGCGGGGAGGTCGAGGTGGTAGTAACTGTCAAACCTCCCGCTTGGCGCCATTATTTAAATAGTACGTGCCGGTCTAGCAGCTGTGCGTGCTCCGGGCGGGGCGGCGAGCTCCGGGAGCGGGGCGGAGGCCAGGGGCGGGACGGGAAGGCTGAGGGGCGGGGCGGGGGCGGAGCCAAACCAGCCATAGGGGAGGGTCCAGCGCGGCCCCCGGCGAGCTTCACTGCGCTTGCGCTGACAGACGCAAGATGGCGGACAGTGCGGAACTAAAGGTAAAGCGCAGCTCGAATTCACTTCTAATATTCGGCCGCGGAGACGGCGCCGCTGGTGCCGGGGGGGATGGGTCGGACCCTGGGGGGGCTGCCCGGGCCGGGCTCCACCCGGGCCTGGAGTTGTAGGCGGGATAGGAGCTCCGGGCCTCAGTGGAGGGGGCCTGGCTGCGGCGGGCCGTGGGCCCCGGGTGCCTCGGGGGCGCTGACGGGTTGTCCCCGGCGTGTTATTGTTGTGGGCGCCTCTGGCGGGGGTGGCGGGGCGAAGAGAGAGTGAGTCGGGACGTGGCTGCAGCGGCGGTCCCCGGGGCCGTGGTGCCTCACCTTGTAGCCCGCCTCCCCGCCCCCCCCCACGGGCAGCCGGGGGCTGGGGGGGTAGGGTGCGCTTGGAAGGGGGGGGATTGGGAAAACTGCCCCGCAGCCGCTTCCTCTTCCTCTTTCGCGGTCCCGGGCTCCTGTCAGGCGCTGCGCTCGGACCCCCGGGAACTTGGCTCCGGCCGCCCCGCCCCTCCGTGGCGCCCAGGCGCCCCCGCCCCGCTCGCCGCCGCTGCCCGCCTGTCAGTGGGTGCCGGGCCAGTGGGAAAGCGCGATCTTGGGGCGATCGACTGGGGACACCGGGGAGAAGCTCTTGGAAAGTTTAGCGAGCTCGGAACCAGCGTTGGGGGTTCGGCTAAGAGGTTGCAGGGAGACAACCTGGGTCTGCCTGGGCGGGACGTTACTGTTTTTCTCTTGGTTTCGGGCAACCGAGGTGGGTGGGGGGAATAACCCCCTGGAAAAGTGTGCATTTGGGAGCGGTGGAGGGAATGCAGCCACCTCTCTACTCTTGCTGTCGCTGGTGTGGCGAGTGAGAGCAGTCTTGGGGGTATCTGCACACACCATGATGGCGATGCTATAGCTGATGGAGGTGAATGGTTTGTGTTTATATCCCCCCGTTGCCTTTTGTTTGTTAGGGACATCTTGCTGGCCATGTTGATTTAAACGAAATTGTCCTCCCACCCCCCCCCATCCTACTCCAACCTCCAATAAATAGAATGTTCCATCGTTCCTCTCAACTGTACCAATTACTCACGCCTCGCGAAATTAGATGAAAGGGTGCCCCCTTTCCCCCGGTTTTTCTCCCACCCCAATCTTTACCTGATGATGGCTTCTTTACTGAAGCAGATATACCACTACACAAGCAGTTGGGGGAGGGCTGCTGGAACCCTTATGATTGGATTGTGACAAATGGGGCTTCGCTTGAATAATTTTGGTTTAGTAGCAGGCAGTTCTTAACTAACGCATATTATTTAGAGGCTCTGAACACGGTATTCCCTTTTCTGGCTTCCCGTGTGCGAACCAAACAGCTGGTTATAGCCCAGCAGAGAACTAACATCTCTGTCAGAGTGGAGATTGGGCTATGCAATTGTAAATCTTCAGAGGGATTTAGAAATTCTTTTTATAATCAATAAAAAATTATTATTTCTCCATTATGATGAAATAACTTGTAGAATAAGCAGACCACTACGTTTGTTTCTGGGCACTTTCGTGTTTGGAAAAGCCTAACTAGAATATCCTTTTTCCCAGCCGGGCGGTGGTGGCGCACGCCTTTAATCCCAGCACTCGGGAGGCAGAGGCAGGCGGATCTCTGTGAGTTCGAGACCTGCCTGGTCTACAAGAGCTAGCTCCAGGACAGGCTCTAAAGCTGCAGAGAAACCCTGTCTACGAAAAAACAAAAACAAAAAAATAAAATAAAATAAAAAATAGAATATCCTTTTTCCCTAGTAACTTTGCAGTGTTAAACATTCCAAGATGTTTGTATTAAAATCTTTGTACAAAAATCAAGTAAACAAACAAAACCTGCTTACTATGGTCGGTGGTGGTACACAGTTTTAATCCCAGCACTGGGGAGGCAGAGGCAGGCGGATCTCTGTGAGTTTGAGGATAGCCAGGGCCACACAGAGAAACCCTGTCTTGACCAACCAACCAACCAAACAAACAAACAAACAAGCAAACAAATAAGATCTTTGTACAAGATTTGGGTATTTGTTCTTTTAAGTTTACTTCTAATTACTAACTTGTTTGAAACAGAATATGTTGAATTCAGAGTTCCTTTTGTTTGTTTGTTTTTAAAAGACAGGTGTACTATGTAGCACAGGTTAGCCTGGAACTCACTGTGTAGACCATGCTGGCTTTGAACTTTCAGAAATCCTCGGGCCTCTCCCTCTCCAGTGCTGAGATTAAAGGCATCCAACAATTTAGATAGTTTCATTTATACCAATTTCAGACTATTGACTTCACCAAGGAAGCCTCAGAAATTTGAAATTTTGGAGATAATCAACTTGCAGTTAAAAAAAAAATCAAGTTTACTGATGATGGCACATGCTTTTAATCCCAGCACTGAGAAGGCAGAGGCTGAAGGATCTCTGAGTTCAAGGCCAGCCAGATCTACAGAGTGGGTTCCAGGACAGCCTGGACTACACAGAGGAACCCTGTCCTTATCTCCCTCCCCGAAAATAACCCACAAACTCAAAAGACCCAAACAAACAAAAAGCTGGAGCTCAAGTATGTGTGTTTTATATTCTTTTAACATTCACAGCGATACTGTCATATTTTTTGTTGTTTGTTTTATTATGTTTTGTTTTTTTGGAGACAAGGTTTCTCTGTATAGACCTGGCTGTCATGGAACTTGCTCTGTAGACCAGGGCAGTCTTGAACTCAGAGATCCACCTGTCTCTGCCTCTCTAGTGCTGGGATTAAAGGAGTGCACCATCACTGCCAGGATCTTACTGTCTTTGCCTCTTAATACTAATTTTGTTAGGAGTCTGTTTGAAAATTAGCTAGCCAGGTCTTTTATTCATGGACCATGCAGTAAGACTGAAAAGCTTGTGAAAAAAGCACATGCATGCTGAGAGATGGCTTTCTTTGTTCTTTCAGTTTTCAGCATTTGAGAGGCAGAGGCAGGAAAGTCTCTCTGAGTTTGAGGCCACCTGGTCTACAGAGTAAGTTCCAGGATAGGCAGGGCTACATAGTTAAGACACTGTCTTGGAAAAAATAGAGATAGAAAGAAAGGAAAAGAAAAAAGAAAAGAAAGGAGAGTGCTTTTTGGGGATAGATGAGATCCCTGGAGTGAATCTTGCTAGGTAAAGTTTCTCTTTACAAAAATGAGCCAGTATCATATAGACACTGAATGTTTATGAGAAATGGTATTTCTCTAAAATTGGTTTCCATTTTTCACTGTCTCTAAAATCTACTTGAGAGTTTTCCAGAGGACTTGTTTTCCATTTTTATGTTTCTGTTGGTATGCCATTGTATGTGCCTGAGACTTGAGGAGCTGTGATAGATTACTTGGTTGGTAATAGCTGTGTTAAAAGTTTTGTTAATGCTTCATTGTGGTTAGGTTTACTGTTCTTTTTGGAGAGTAGAAGTGCTAACAAGAATGCCTGCCATAGTTACTTAAGAATGCATACAATTTTTTTTTTTTTTTTGTGCAGTGACGTTTGGAAGATACTCTTTCCAGAAATATTTTTCAGGTTGTGCGTGCGCACAGGTGCTCGTGTGTGTGCGTGTGTGTGTGTGTGAAAGAGAGAGAGAGAGAGAGAGAGAGAGAGGGAGGGAGGGAGGGAGGGAGGGAGGGAGGAAGGGAGGGAGATATTTTGGGAGGTAAATATCATATATATCTAACAGAATAGGGAAAAATCCGAATAATAGAGTGAAAAAAGCCTACTTTTTTTTTTTAAAATGGAAGTACCTAACTTATGGGAGCCACTGAGAAAATACTGATTATTTTTTCCTTATCCCATTTCACATCCCACATTTGACTATGCTGTGGATTGTATTCATAACTCTTTTCCTAATGGCCCTTTTAGTGAATCCATTTAAATCTGTAGTGATTCTGCAAAGATCAGATGGGAAAAGCAGATCTGGTCTCTGTAGGAATAGTGCAAGCTTGAAGATATTGCCAATATAAACGAGATTGTGAGTCATACATATCAAAATAAGTTCTCTGTGCTCTTTTACTTATGAAAAGTTTAATTTTTCTTTAGGGGAATACCCACAAGTGACTTCTTTTGGGACTGTGAAGGTGAAGGCCCTTCAAGTGTGCAGACCAGGAGATTTTGGGAGTGATAACTTGATAGTTTCATTGTAGCTCCTCTGATTTGTTTTTTAGACAGATCTTCTCTCTAGCTCTGGCTGGCATGGAACTTGCTTTGTAGACCAGGCTGACTTCTAACTCACAGAGATCCTACTGCCTCTGCCTTTGGACTGCTGAGATTAAAGGAGTGTCACTGTGCCTGGCTGTAGAGCCTTTTAAAATATTTTAAATAGTTTAAATATTCTGGGTAGTGGTGGCATATTCCTTTAATCACAGCGTTTGGGAGACAGAGGCAGGCAGATCTCTGAGTTGAAGTCCAGCCTGGTCTACAAAGCAAGTTCCAGGAAAGCCAGGGCTACACAAAGAAACCCTGTGTCAAAAAAACCAAAGAAAAATAGTAATAAAGATAAAAACAAAAGTAATTTCTTTTAGAAGGCTCCCATGCTTTTAATCTTAGTACTTAGAAGGTTGAGATATAGTAGGAATGTGAGTTCTAGGCCACCCTGAGTTATATAAGACTATCTAGAAAATAAATCAGGTTATAACAAAAGGAAACAAGACCTCAGACATCAAAACATTCTAAGCCAGTGGTTCTTAACTTTCTTAATGCTTTAATAACAGTACCTCATGTTGTGACCCCCAACCATAAAATTGTTTCTTTGCTACTTCATAAATATAATTTTGCTACTGTTATGCATTGTAATATAAATATCTGATATGCGGGATATCTGATATTCAGCCCCTGTGACAAGGTCATTTGACCCCCAAAGGCATCTCAACTCACAGGTTAAGAACTGCTGCCCTAAACCAAGAAAAAACAAATAAAAATAAACGTTTTTCGTTTACTGACAGGAACTCACCTTGTAATTCTGAAGCCTGTAATTGACAAGCTTTCCTCAGTTTCCAGAATGCTGAATCTCAGCATGAGCCACTACACTCACCTTCCAAAGCTATTATTTTTTTCTTAACAAATGTTTTTTGCATTAAAACTCAACATAAGTTATATTGGTATTTTAACTCACAGGAGAACAGTAGGAGGGGAGGATTCATTGCTTTCAAGGAGTAAATAATGGAATCCAACGAGAAGGAAAGCCATACTTTTATAAGTATCTGCTGTGTAAGCATATCAGTAAATTTTGTTGTCATATCTGTCTCTTTATTTTCAACAAATAACCACTTCATTTTGATCTCTGTGGTGTAATTTGTCTGCTTTTATTTCACATAGAGAAAGTAAATCTGACATTTTATTCATGGATTTGATTTTAATCTCTCTGACTTGCTTTCGTGAAGGGTTGCATTTAGATGGCTTTTGTTTTATGTCACTTCTTGGGAACAGTATTTTAAAACAATTTGAAAAACACTTTAGTTTTTAAGTATTTCATGTAATTGTTTTGAAATATTACCGCCTTTTCCTTGGTGGTTTTCTCCGGGTGACTGCATTGTCTTTCTCTTAAATGAGTGCCTTGTAATCCCTTTTGATTGCTGTAGTCCTTAGTAGTGAGTCCATAGCTGATTAACCTTGGCTCTCTCCTGGTGAACTCCATCAGCATGCTGCTCCAGGGTTCATGCTGAGGCTTTTGATTTCAATGTAATTTGTACCCTTTCATGCTGATAACTAGGGATAAAAAAATAAAGTGGTTTGTAGTTGTAGTGGGATCTAGGAATAAGTATCTATCTCAGAAAGTAGGATTTTATAAGATGTAGCCTACTAAAACAAGAACTTGCTTTATTACATCACAGAATTGATGGCACTGTTTTCTTAAGTGTTCAGCTCTGTTAAGCATTTATTTTTTGAGATAGTAGTTTCATGTAGCCTCACCTGTCCTTAAACTGTGTAGCTGAAGATGACTTTGAACTCCTGATGTTGCTTCTATCCCAAGTGTTGGGATGATAGGCATAAGCCACTATGCTCTACTATCTTCTACTGTTTGAAGAATACTGGTATCTTAGTCATGTAGCTCTGCTCAGTTTATACTGCCTCACGCTATATCATTTGCTTTTTACAATAGTTCTTTGAAATAGGAGAGTGATGTATGAGGTAAGGGAGCCTAGAAAAAGGCAAATTTTACCAACGTTAGTGGCAAGAACTTGCATCTGAGTCTTTGGTTTCAAAGCTCACCTCTGTAGGCCTCCTCAAAGATGCCAGGGCAGTCCTGGAGGTATTTAGGTATCTAGCTCACAAAAAATTGTAATGTTGCTAGCATTTTTCTGTTTGCTATATTCAAGGGTATTTTCGGGGGATACTCTCTATGCTTTTTTAAGTTGCCATTTTTTAAAGACAAAGTTTCACTATATAGCCCCAGCTGATCTGTAAGTCACTATATAGACCAAACTGTTCTTGAGCTCATAAAGAGCTGCTTGTCTTTGCTGGCCAGAGTGCTGGGATTAGAGGTGAGTACGACTGTGCCTGGTTTTGCAAATCTCTCTTACAAAATATTTGGAATATGTTAGTTGGAGTCATACAAATTCATTATTTCTTTTTTAATTTTGAGGTTTTATTTTATGTCTTTGAGTGTTTACCTAAATGTATATCTATGCACAACGTTCATGCAGTATCCACAGAGGCCAGAAGAGGGCGTTGGATCCCCTGGAATTGGAGTTAACAGATGGTTGTGAACCACTTTCTTGTGGGTGCCTAGAATAGAATTCTGGCTTCTGGAAGAACAGCCAGTTCTTAACCACTGAGCCATCTCTCCAAGCCCCCCTTCCTTTTTTTTTGAGACTAAGAGTCTCACTGTGTACCTAAGACTAACCTCCAACTAACTAAAGCTTGCCAATTTTTACAATTAATATTTTGCTGAGGAAACAAAATGCTAAAAAGAAGACAGAAAAATGGCACTTATAATTTCATTTCTCAGGAACATTGTGGTTCAACATCTGGACATCTATCCATTTAGACCTTCTGTGACTGTAGGTGTATTACTATATCACAAAAAAGGATCACAATAGTAAAACATTGTTATTATCTATTTATTTATTTTGAGACAGGGTCTCTCTATTATGTAGGTTTGGCTGTCCTGGAACTTGCTGTGTAGAATAGGCTAGTCTTGAATTCCCAGAGATCCACCTGCGTTTGCCTTCCCATCGATGTGATTAAAGTTGTATACCACCATGGCTGGCATACATACACACGTGTGTGTGTGTGTGTGTGTGTGTGTGTGTGTGTGTGTCACAAGTAGCCCAGGTTGGCTTTAGATTCCCTAGTAGTGTAGGATGACCTTGAACACCTCATTCTTCTCCCCCCACCCAACCCCCCATGTTGGAGTTCTAGGCATGCCTAGAACTGGTATGTTGTGCTGGGAATTGAAATCAAGCATCTTGAATGGTAGGCAACTACGTCCACAGTTTATATTTTTTATTTGTAATCTGTTATTTTTATGACAAGCCTTTTAAGTTTGTAGATATGGATCCAGGTCACTTTGTATTTTATTCCTGTAGTAACTCAACATTGGTTTTTTGGTTGGGGAGGGGCTGGGATTGAACCCTTGTGATTTTCATGCCTTGACAGCCTTGTATAAAACTTTGCAAATGTGATTAATGTTAACAGCACAGACTTTCAAGCTGTAGAGAGCAGCGTAGAAGCTTTTCTGATGCAGGTGTCTCAAGTGAAGAGAATTAGTAACTCTTAGTTTGTTTTTTTGTTTTACCTTCATTGTTCTTAATGTCTTTTATGTGTCAGGTAAGATTACTAAGTGATGGCAGAGAGAGATTTTACAAAATGTCAGCAAACAGTGCATCGGAATCAGAACATTTGATAAAGAATATACTTGATGATGTGGCATATCTAATTGATTTCAAGTATGTTTGATTTGGGGAATTATATTAAAGTAATCAAATATTGTGAGTTTTATGTATTGGGTGCATGTCAGTTTTAAATGGCATGTTGAAACTCTATTGAACATTAATATAGAGCAAGTGGAAATGAGAACAACTTCCCATTTTTTAATGTGAAATCAGGGTTGCCATGGTTTTAAATTGGTAGGTAATGCTGTTTGGAGGAGCTGGTTATGGAAAGGTTACATAGGCTGTGGAAATATTTTTCTATTTTAAGAAGAAACCTTCTTGGGTTAGGGTAATTAATAAGTGCACATGTGAGTTATGAATGCTTTTTCTTTTTTGAGACTGTCACCATGTAGTCCAGGTTAGTAGTCTCAAAATCAGGATTCTCTTTCCTCAGCTTCCCGAATGCCAAGACTACAGGTGTGCACTACCACCCCTGGCAGAACACTGCAGTGTCTGAAAAGTCTGCAAAACCGGGAAGGAACATGTGATGAAGCTAATCTGTGGACTGGATTGTGTTCTAAATTTGTTGGAATTTGCTCTTTATTAGCGTTCTTTCTGAGTAGGCGGCAGAAGTTTTGAAGTACTTAGTTTTGTTCTATAAGTGTGAGTGATCTGGGATTTGTTCTTTGACTTTAAATGATTAGGTAGTGATTCACAGAAGACCCCTGGGGTTGACAGAGAGCCTAGCTCCCAAGTAGTGCGTAGCCAATTGTAAGGGCAGCCACTCCAGTGCCCGGTGGGGTCGGCTTGAGGCTTTATCAGGATACAGCTCCCTCCCGTGCATAGGGTGCATAGCACACTAGCTTAGCTGCCCTGTGCTTTGCTAATCCTTCCTCTGCCTCCCCTCCTGCATCAGGTGTTTCTGAGCCCTCCACTTGTGGTTTCAGTGTCTCATGAAAAGGCAATCACTCAGCACCTTTCCCTCAGACTTTTTTAAAGAAACCATCATTTTTTCACCCTGTTTTTTCTTAGATCAAGTAAATAAATGAAGTGTAAACCTTTTGAACAGGAGCCAGTTCCAGATACTGACAGTGCTGGTGCAGATGCGCCTATATTTGAGAACTTCACTTCCTTACCTTTCCTGCTATTCTTGCTTTCAGTTTCTCTTTCTCGTTGCCATGTTAATTTCACACAAATAGTTCTTTCACAGTGACTCCTATATAAAAATTTACAGTGGAGTTGGGTGGTGGCACATGCTTTTAATCCCAGCATTTTGGAGACAGAGGCAAGTCTCTGAGTTCTAAACTAGCCTGGTCTATATAGTATATATAGTGAGTTCTGGAATAGTCAGGGCTATGTAGAGAGGCTCTATCTCATTCCCACCCCCATTCCTCCCTACAAAAAAAAAAAGTCAGAAATATCCCCAAAGCAATGAACAAAACAAAACGAAAGAAAAAAAAAAAACCTTCAGTGGCTTCCCGTAGGACAATCATTCTCAGCTCTGGGGTCTGATACTCAGGACTCTGTCCAGTTTGACTTCTGTCTGCTTTATGTGTGCTGTGCTTTCTCAGCTACAGCAGAAGCTCGTAACTGGATATGGAGTTGTTCATTTGCTCTATTGTTGGCTAGTGTTCTGTCACTGTCCAGTAGATGCTTACTATCTTTCAGCTTAACAAATTATGTTACTGTTTGTTCTTGTCAGGAACCAGGCTGATGCTTATTTCTGCTATGGCAGTCTAAATTGGAAGTGTTTCTAGAGTGTCATATCTTTATTCTTCCCATGCTATTTCTTAGATTAACCAGAATAGTGTTAAGTCTGGGGTATTTTTTTGAGATTTATTTATTTATGTGTATGGAAGTTTTGCGTGCATGCACGTATGTACACCATGTGTATACCTATTGGATACCTTGGAACTGGGGTTGCGTGTGATTGTGAGGTGATGTGTGCGTGTTGAGAATTGAGCGCAGATCTTCTGCAAGAGCAACAAGTGCTTTTTTTTAAATGAATCATCCTCTGTAGTCCCCAGGATAATTTATGAAGTACATTTCTGAGTTGAGTTTACACTATGTAGCCCAGGCTGGCCTGGAATCTACTGCCTTGGCCTACTTGAATACTGGGATAATTAGTGTAACATTCCGAGTTTATTTGTGTTTATTCATGTTTGGGTGAGTGGGGAAAATGTTAATAGAATCATGTGCAATTTAGTGCTGTATGGGTCACACATTTAAAGAGTTAAATTAATTGCTTTTCGTGTGTATTCTCCAAGTTGTACAGTTAGTACTGCAGTCAGTTGTAGGATTTCTCTCACCCTAAGAGAAATTGCATCTTCAGTTGTCACAGCCATCTCTCCACATTACTTTGGCCTCAGTTACAGACAACTGCTCATCTATGCTTTATCTGTAGATTTGCCTATTTTGGTATTTCATATGGAGTTGTATGATTTGTGGCTACTTATATCTGGCTTCTATTCATTTTTTTCTACTTGCCTTAAGTGTGTATCTGTAAATTTTTTTTTTTTTGAGACAGGGTTTCTCTGAACAGCCCTGGCTGTCCTGGAATTCACTTTGTAAACCAGGCTGGCCTCGAACTCACAGAGATCCACCTGCCTCTGCCTCCCAAATGCTGGGATGAAAGGCATGTGCCACCACCGCCTGGCAGTATCTGTAAATTTGTAATTTATTATATGTGTATTTATGTATATTAGAACAAAACTCAGCTTGTAGAAGGGCCTCATGTTTATAAAATGTGTGTATAAGTATATATATTGATCTGTACTATATATAATAACATAATTTACTTTCTTTTTTATAATTATCTGTTTTTACTTTATGTGCATTGGTGATTTGCCTACATGTATGTCTGTGTGAGGGTGTCAGATCTTGGAGTTACAAACAGTTGTGAGCTGCCATGTGAGTGCTGGGATTGAACCCCGGGTTTTCTGGAAGAGCAATCAGTGCTCTTAACCACTGAGCCAGCTCTCCAGCCTCTCCCCTCCCTCCCTCCCTCCCTCCCTCCCTCCCTCCCTCCCTCCCTCCCTCCCTCCCTCCTTCCTTCCCTCCCTCCCTTCCTTCCATCTAAGATAGGGTTTCTGTGAGTAGTTCTAGCTGTCTAGGAACTTACTCTGTAGACCAGGCTGGCCTTGAACTCAGATCTGCCTGCCTCCCGAGTGCTGGGATTAAGGTCATGCACCATCACTGCTTGGCTCTTTTTTTAAATTTCAAAATATCTTTCTAAAGATTATTTATTTTTCCTGTTTTTAAGGTGTTTTATTTGTATTGTAGTGTTTTTTTATTTGACATGTAATTACACATATGTATGAGGTGAATGCTTTTGCAGTATTTTAAAATCCTTGTGACTGGGTGGTGGCGTGCTTTGATCACCAACACTCAGATGGCCAAGGCAACTGTATTCAGGGTCAGTATAGTCTACATATGTAATGATTTCCAGGCCAGCCAGGAATACACCTGTTTCAAAAATAAATAAGTAAATAGATAAATAAATAAAACAAAGTCATTGATGTGGATCCTAGGTTCCTGCAAGTTACCCAAGGAAGGGAATGAGGAGGAATGGTCAGGCTTCTTTACACTTAACAAAGAACATGGTATGAGCAGCCTGAGAGGAGGTTTACTTTGGCTCACAGTTTCAGAGGTTTCAGCCCACATTTACTCCACTGCTGTAGGTCTGTAGTGGAGCAGAGAGCATTGTGGTGGCAGGAGCTGGAGGGAGAGCAGCATTGTTTGCTTTCTGGTCATCAGGAAACAGAGAGAAGAGGGGACCAGGGACAAGGCACCCTTCAAAGAAGCTCCCATATCTGACTTCCTCTGTCAGGCCCTACCCTTAAGATTCCCACCAGTTTCCATAATAATACTGCCTCCAAACAACAAGATTCCATGGGGGATACATCATATCAAACATAACATGTTTCTAGCTTAGAACTTGGCTTGTAGTGTGATAGCTAGTACATGAAGTGGCCCACATTCTTCCATTCATCTATATGTTTGAATGTGTGAGGCACTAGACTATAAGCTTGAATATCTGTATGATTATTTAAGCAAAAACTGTGTTTTATGATTATGCATAAAATGCATCAACCATTACCATCTCAGAGTTTGTTTCTCGGTGTCCTGGTGTTTCCCTGGGTATCTCCATGTGAAAAGCATTTTCCCAGTATTAGTTGGCATTGTTTGGCATGCTGACAATTATAGCATCAATGGTGAGTAAAGCTATTGTGACTTAGTGTGATCAATACTGTGGTGTTACTGAGTTATACTAGTAGTGTATTCCCCATCACCAGACTCTTAGAATTGAAAAAAAAATAAATGCTTTTAAAAATCAAACTAACTGGGTAGGTTGTGTGGTTTGGTAGTAGAGTGCTTGCCTAGTATTCCCAAGGTTCTGAGTTTTATTCTACAAACACACACACACACACACACACACACACACACACACACACACACACACTCAGAGTGGGGAATGTCAGGAAGGCTGACTGGTTACATTTAATGCCCTTGATGAAGCAATAAAACTTAGTGATTTGTCATCTAGGAAGCCTTTGCTTAACTCCTAGAGCCTGCTGTTGGAAGTGCTTTTACTGATAGCAGGCCTGATAGTTAGTTAGCTTAGAAAAGAACCCGTGCAGTCATTGAGTACAAATTAAACTAGCTGACTTTCTAAGTGGAAAGCTATTTTTACTTGAAGTAATTGCTTGGCAAAGTATGGTTATATAGAATGGATATTTGGCATACATTTTCTTGAAAATAAAGTGAGCCTGTCACTACAAGGAAAACAACTGACAGTATTCATTGCTAATGATAAAATTTGAGCTCTCAAGGGGAAATTGAATTTTGGAAAACTACTGCATTTGCCACTGTGAGTTTGACAGATTCCGTACTCAACTCCTTTGATGCGGTTGGTGTGATATGAGTAAGTGTGTTATGTTGTATGACAGTCATGAGCTGCATCAATGTTTGAAGAATGTTTGAAGAACTTGGTGAACTCTTATTTGTCTTGACACAGGATTTTGTGTAGCCTCGGCTGGTCTTGTAGCTCAGTGTGACCTTGAACTCCTGACCTTCCTGCCTGAAATGCTATAGGATTTTAGGTGTTTGCTACCATACTCAGCTGAACTCAACATTTTTTAAATAACAGGTGCATGGTTTTATAACGTCGTGTGTGAGTAAAAGGACCAGTTGGAATTGATTTAGACCAATGGATTTTTTTTTTTTTTTTGAGATAGGATTTTATGTAGCCCAAACTTGCTCAAACTCATTTTGTAACTGGTCTTGAACTTACTTTTGTTGTTGTTTTGAGAAAGGGTCTCAGGAATCCCAGGCTGCTCTCAAGTTCTCTATGTATTGAAGATGACCTCGAAACATCTTTCTGATAAAACTTTTAAAGTGCCAGGATAATAGACATCTCCCATTATGCTTGGTTTATGTAGTGCCGTGAATCGAACCCAGGACTTTCTTGGGTTTTCTGCTAGGCAAACACTCTACCAATGAAGCTAGATTCTTAGTACTGACCTTTGACTTCTGTTTCTCCTGTTTTGTACCTCCCAAGTGCTGGTATTACAAATGTGTACTACTGTGCTTCAAAATGAAGCACAGTGTTTTTTGAGACAGGGTTTCTCTGTGTAGACCTTACTGACCCTGTCCTAGAACTCGTTCTGTAGACTTACTTCAAACTTAGATCCACTTGCCTCTGTCTTCCAAGTGCTGGAATTAAAGGAGTGCACCACCACACCTGGCCTTTGAAATGACTTTTAATAAATAAGAAATGTTCATTGTTATGGTTTTAGATTCTGTATTGGAACAGCCTTTAAGAAATTGCCAGCTGAGTATGGAGTTGGTTCTCTCTTTGTGGAGTTAGTTCTCTCTTTAAACCTTAACATGGTTTCTGAGAATTGACCTCAGGTCAACCAGATTTGTGCAGCAAGCCCTTTACTGGCTGAACAGTCTGACCAGTCCCCTCATCATTTAATATTTATTTTATTTGTAAGTATGTATGTAAGAGGAGGCGGGGAACGCAGGTATGTATGTGTGCCAGTGCGGATGATCATGCAAGACACATGTATGAGATCCCCTTGAGCTGGAGTTACAGGTAGTTGTGAGCTGCCCAACATGGGTGCTGGGACCTGATAGATATTGAGTTCTTTTTTAACTGCTAAGCCATCTCCTCAGTACCGTTCATTACCATTTTTTACTTATTTCTTTTGAGGCAGGGTCGGTCTCACTATGTAGTTCTATCCTGGAACTTGTTATGTAGTCCAGACTGGCCTTGAAATGAGAAATATACCTTCTTCTGTCTGCCCAGTGCTGGGATTAAAGACTTGCCCCACTACACTCAATTTATCACAGTTTTATTATCTATCTGTTGCGGGAGCTCCTTCCGTTCCTTGAGCCAATAGCCACTGAGATGCCAGCCCATTGGGGCGTGGTCTCTCTCTTTAAAAAAAGCAGCGGCTGTCCTCCATTCCCTCTCTTTCTTCCGGCTTAACTTCCGGCTACTAGGCTCCTTTCCTGATCGCACAGAGAGCTGTTGTCTGGGACGGTAATCTGTTGTCTGGGACGGTGATCTGTAAGTTTTTCCCCTTTAAATAAATAACCATTCTATTAATCATAATTCCAAACTGATGTGGGATTGTTTGTGGCTTACGTCTTCATCTATCTATCTATCTATCTATCTATCTATCTATCTATCTATCTATCTATCTATCTATCTGCCTGCCTGCCTGCCTGCCTACCTACCTACCTACCTACCTAGCTGATTTTTTGAGACAAGGTTTCTCTATAGCTTTGGAGATTGTCTTGGAACCAACTCTTGTAGACCAGGCTGGCCTTGAACAAGAGATCTGCCTGCCTATGCCTCCCAAGTGCTGAGATTAAAGGTGTACGGAGAACTGTACATGATAGAGAATTTATAGAGTTTCTTGGGGTGTGTGTGTGTGTGTGTGTGTGTGTGTGTGTGTGTGTGTGTGTGTGTGTAAAAGCTTTCCAGGATGGAAATTGGTGGGATTTCATGTCCAGAGATTGGACAGTTTACTCTGTAGAGTGGGGTTTCTGGGTCCAGCAGTTAGGGCAGTTAGAGTGTGGGTGAAACCTGGAAGTTGGAGGTCCTCAGGGGAGGGCTTACATCCCCCCTTTTTGTTTACTATTGATAAACAATCAGGTCACAGGAAAGAGGGACAGTGTTATAATTTGACTTCTTTCTGTTGAATAAAGGCCTCAAGGTCCTTTGAGCAATCTTGATTTTTCATCATCAGGGTATAGTCGGGAGTTGCTGGCCTCTGGCTCTGTAGCTAGGGGCCAGTAATCCTGTCATAGCAACTGATTAAAAGTCTGATTAAAAATCTTTTGAATCTATTGTTGAGGAAATTTAGACAAATTTATAAGGCAGGGTTCAACTAGTAGGATTAAGAAGAGAGAAGGAGCTAAGAAGGGTAGTATTTAATTTCATATTGGACACTCAATGGGCCACTGGCCAGATGCACAAACTTTTTTACATATTATAGATCCATCTGGAGTTGTCGATCCTGTCTTTTACTACATCTGACTGGTTGACATAGGAGCAGCCTTCCTCTCTGAGGAAGAGACAGAGACCACCTCTCTTCTGTTTGTAGTAACAGAGTGAGGCCTTAATAAAATCTGAGTCAGTGGAGGAAGAGAGGAAGGGTTGCAAAACGAACTCCACTGGAGGGAGTTTCTGTAAGCTCCAAGTGGGAGCTGAGAGGCAAGAGGGAAGCCCAAGAGGGCATAGAGAAGCTCTGAGACTTCCAAGAGGGACAAGGCCACAGAGGCCCTGAAGGGCTTAAGGAAGCTGGGGGATTTAGCAGATACCTCTTTTTGAGAGGCAAGGAAAATCTGCAACATATAGGCCCAGGAGGGCACTAAGAGATAGATCAGGTAACTCTGAGGGAAAGGGGACAAGGAAAGATTGCAGAAGATTATTTCTTTTTTTTTTTTTTTTTTTTTTTTTTTTTTGAGACAGGGTTTCTTGTAGCTTTGGAGCCTGTCCTGGAACTAGCTCTTGTAGACCAGGCTGGTCTCGAACTCACAGAGATCCGCCTGCCTCTGCCTCCCGAGTGCTGGGATTAAAGGCATGCGCCACCACCGCCCGGCTAGAAGATTATTTCTTAAGAGATCAAAGATAGCCAGGCAATGGTGGCACACACCTTTAATCCCAGCACTCAGGAGGCAGAGGCAGGCGGATCTCTGAGAGTTGGAGGCCAGCCTAGTCTACAAATGCTAGAGGTGTATAGAGAGAGTGTGGGTATTGAGCCTGGGTTATATATTTGGTGGGTTTTGGTGGGGGTTTTTTTTTTTTTTTTTTTTTTTTTTTTTTGTCCTTGGTGAGGTTTTTAAAGCTGTTACCCTACCCTGACAAGAAGATGTGGGTTCCTAAAATGCTATCAGAACTAAGTTGGTGGTCTCCAGTGTCCAGAAGGAGGGGATAGATGGCCCTGGTACTGTGATAACTACCTGAGGCTTCCAGTCAGAGATGACAGTGATCAGGTCAAGAGAGCTTGATCCATCTGCATCGTCCATGGCCAGCCAGATCTAGGTGGTCAGAAAAGGGCATTCTGGGCTTGATGCCTGCTGTAGAAGGCACCGCTTGTTTGGTTCCCAGCTGCCTAGCCCCAAAATAACCACACAGAAACTGTATTAATTAAATCACTGCTTGGCCCATTAGCTCTAGCTTCTTATTGGCTAACTTTTACATCTTAATTTAACCCATTTCTATTAATCTGTATATCACCACAAGGTTGTGGCCTACCAGCAAAGTTTCAGTGAATCTATTTCCGGCCACAGATCCACGGCAGCTCTCTCTCCACCTTCATTCTCCCAGCACTCAGTTCCGTTTTCCTTGCCTACCTAAGCTCTTCCCTGTCAACAATTTCTTTATTCACTAATGGTAATCACAGCACACAGAGGGGACTCCTACATCAGATGCCCTCATACCATGAGAAACATGGGGAGTCAACACCCCAGTATCCTTCTTGATGTCACTGTGGATATGATCTGGGTGGTTTATGAGGGTTCAGAGAGGCCTAAGACCAGTGACCCTCTTGACTGCATTTCAAACAGGAACCTAGAGATTCTCAGGCTTTGGGAGTCCAGGGAACCTGGGTAGTTGCTATGTCCTGTCAAAGGCCTTTGCTAGCATCAGGTATTTTTCCCCCCCAGGCTTTTCTTTCTTTTCTTTTTTTTTTAAAGATTTATTTATTTATTATGTATACAACATTCTACCTCATGTATGCCCGCACGCCAGAGGAGGGTGCCAGATCTCATTACAGATGGTTGTGAGCCACCATGTGGTTGCTGGGAATTGAACTCAGGACTTCTGGAAGAACAGCCAGTGTTCTTAACCACTGAGCCATCTCTCCAGCCCCTTTCAGGCTTTTTCATCTCTCCTGTTGTACACCTTAAAGGCATCTGCTAAGACTTCTGCCTGTGACATCTAGGTCCTTTCTCTAGATGTTTAAGAGACTTAACATCAGGGAACTCTGGGAAAAGAAGTAGGTCATAAGGAGTTCTTTTCCATCTAGGGTCTGGGGATCCAGATTGGTATATTCTAAGAGGGCCTTTGTGAGGTGGTCTAGGAATTGACTCAGGGTTTTTCATATGTTATTGTTTTAAGGGTGGCCTTGCGAAGACCAGCCAGGAGACAGATTACAAATTAATTCTTAGCAAGGATAATATCTGTAGGATATTGTTAAGTCCATTCAGGGTCCTGATTGGGGACTAGCTTGACCCTGACTGGATGGACAACCTGTCTCTGAGAAGGAGTAAAGGGAAACCAAAGAGGCTGGAGAGGAAGAGAACTCACTGCTGTTTGAAGCCGATAAGGGGGAGGTTTATTAGTGTGATCAAAAATAGAGGAAGAATCATCTGGTTTGGGCCTCAGCTAGGAGGAGCTTCAGTTCTGGCTCCTAGACAGAGGACACTGTGGGAAGGAAGTGAGAGATGCACCAGCCAGTGAAGAGTGTGTGCAGGGGTGTGTGTGTGTGTGTGTGTGTGTGTGTGTGTGTTGGAACTGACCTCCTCTGGTGTCTTCCGGTACTGCTAGGTCTGGTTCCTGGCGTCCACTTTACAACAAACTTACATATCCATCAGTGGTAACTTAAAAGACAGGAAGGAGGTTTACACAGTGTGTGTGTGTGTGTAGCGGGGGAGTATAAAAGACAAAAATAGGGCTTGAAGCAGAGAAAAGAGAAATAGGGAATGGGAACTCTCTTTGCATTTCCCTAATTGCTTACAGTAAAAATCCCAAATAATATTAGGATCTAGGAAGGTGCCATTAGGTGACCTTTTGGATTAATTATCTAAGGGATATTGAAGCCAAATTTTTTTTGCAGAAGTGAATAAATTTAGATCCCTTCAGATAGGGTGCCAAGTGTAGAGGCTGGAGGTTTTCTAAGAGGCATCCCAAGGGGGAATGGGAGGGTATGGAAGTCACAGTCTCGTGAATGAGAGAAGGAAGATGTCACTGCAGCCTGTAGTAGTGAGCGTCCCCAGGACTCAGAGGATCGAACGGGGACCAAACTGTTGAGTGGGTCATCACCACATTCAGTGGAGGTTAGGCGCTTAGCCTGACTAAGCTAGCTGTTGGTGCCTGTTGCCAGGGCTTTCATAGAGGTGAGGAGAGAACAGAATCTGAGCTCCAGGAGGAGGGTCTCATCTACAGGAAAGGGTTGGAAATGGGGTCCCAATAGCCACAAGGGTTTAGAGGAGCTGTGGGATTACAGGCAGCTCTGAAGAGAAGGCTTTCCCAACAGAAATATTAAAACTTGTGTCCAGGCCGGGCGGTGGTGGCGCACGCCTTTAATCCCAGCACTCGGGAGGCAGAGGCAGGCGGATCTCTGAGTTCGAGGCCAGCCTGGTCTACAAGAGCTAGTTCCAGGACAGGCTCTAGAAACTACAGGGAAACCCTGTCTCGAAAAACCAAAAAAAAAAAAAAACAAAAAAAAAAACCAAAAACTTGTGTCCAGTGGAGAAGGCTTTTCTCAGCAAAATGATACAGCTTTGCTCTAGCAGAGCTCTTACTCTGCTCTGTGCTCTGCTCTGCTGTGAAGGGAAGACAGGAGAAGAGGGCAGGAAGGGGTGCAGGTTCTGGTTTAGCCTAAGGGATCTGCATTATTGCTGCTCCAAGGGTCTGGGAATGGGGTCAGGTGAAGAGGGTTGTGTTCCCAGCCACCTTCTCCAAGAGTACCAGAGGCGTGTTGGACACTCAAAGGTTGCTTCCTCAGACTCAGGAAAATGTTTGCACAGATCAAAGGAGAAACTTACCTAATTTCTGCTGATGGATGGGTTGCTGAGCAATTGGTGAGCCGGAAGGTAAGTCTGTTACAGGTGGGCTAGAGATGAGGATAGGGTCCCAGTGCAGCTTAGGCCCTGGGGAAATGCAGGCAGTAGGAGAACCTGTTCGAGTCATGACAGAGCAGCATTTTCCTTAATTGAGAACCATATTTTCTTGTCTCTGCACATGAAGTTGGTCAACGTGTTAGTGTTTTAAATTCTAGAATTTTAAATTAAATTAAACTAAACTTAATACTGGGTCCAAATTTTAAAACAGTGTAAGTTAGATTTGTTATTTTTAGTATTCATGTTAACAAGAAGGAGCTTTTTGAAGCCTATATCCATATGTTTCATAAAATGTGGTAGGACATAGATGGGGATGACGTATAAATCATCTATCAAGAAGTGAAACCATGGTAACCCTTTCAGAATGTTAAGTTTGTACATTGCTTGAAGGAAAATGGAATCTCTGTTTACATATAATCACAATATTTTGTCATCTTTTGAGAGCGTAGTGTAATCAGCATGATGGAATGGAGACTGAGAGATGAAGGTGATAGCTGGAGGGGCTGGTGCTGCAGATCTCTTTCCAGTTGTCTTATGTTGAGAAATAAATAAAAGATGAGACATGGGGAGGGAGATGATTATGGAGAAGGATGCAGCCAACCTGATTTACTACTTTGAGTTGAAACTGTCTAACTAGGTTTTCTGGTTGAACTAGGTGTTGTTGACAGATTGCTAATCTACCAGTTGGTTATTTTGTGTCTTCATTTCTGTCTTTATTCTTGTCCTTGTTTGTTTGCTTGTTTGCTTTTAAGGGCTATGTCTCTTTGTTGTCCAGGCTCTGGGACTCACTGTGTAGTAACCCTAATCTGACTTCTCACTTACGGCAAAGCTCCTGCCCAACCTGTAAACCATTTCTAATGGGAAAGAGTAGAAGTGGTCCACAGTCACATTGAATAATCTGACTTCAATAATAATGGATAAAATATTTTTATTTTAATATGCTTTTCTTAATGTATCTGATTTGTTGTTGGTTTTCTTGTGGGGGGGGGGCAGTCTCATTTTGCATCCTAGCAGGCCTGGAACTTACTATGTAGACCAGGCTGATCATGAAACTCATTATGTAGACCAGGCTGGGTTGGAACTCACTTTGTAGATTGCAGGCTTCCATCAGTCCTCCTGCTTCTTCCTAGAATCACTGTGCCTGGCTTTAGGGTATATAATTATAGAATTCTAGTTCATACTTGGTTTTATAGTGAGATTAGATAAAGACTCACAGTACAGAGTCTGTTTTGACTGAAACTACCTCAGCACGCTTGAATGAGAGCTGGGAGGGTCTCATTCTTGGTTAAAATGTAGATATAACTTTTAATAAGGAAGGTCATAGCTAATGAGAATATAAAACTGGTACTTTCTGTTTAATTGCAGAATGGACTCCTTTCACTTGTGTAGTTGGGAATACGTAGGTGTGTGTGTGTGTGTGTGTGTGTGTGTGTGTGTGTGTGTAAGTTTTATGTATCTACAAAGGAGGTTGAGGGTGATGTTGTCTTTAAAATGACAGGCATCCCATTCCTCAGTACAACTCCTTGAGAACATGCAGAGAATCATTTTGAAAGCTTAGCATCTAAATGGCAGTCTGTGAGAAAGGGGAAAAAGGGAAGACTTGTTAGAAACTCTCCAGGACATGCATCTCTGAATGTAAAAGCTCAACAGTTACTAGGTCTTGTAGAAACAAGCCAAAAAATCATTGCTGAGGCATGATGCTATGAAATTTCAGAATACCTAAAGAGGAGATTCTACCATCTTCCAGATGGGGGAATATATAGGTAATCATGAAGGATTAGAGATGAACAGTATGGGGGCTGTTTTGTTTGAGATAGTGTCTCCTGGAACACAGACTAGTGACTTTGAACTTCTGATCCCCCACTCTACCTCCCAAGTACTGGGATTATAGGCATGTGCCACAAAGTCTAGTATTTTAGCTTTTTAAAAAATGTTTATTTATATATTATATGTATGAGTGTTCTGCCTGAATGCATGCATACATGCCTCCTGCACTCAGAGATCAAAAGGAGTCAGATTTCCCTAGAACTGGAGTTAAAAGATGCTGGTGAACCATGTGGATGGTGGGAATTGAACCTGGGCCCTCTACAAGACCACCAAATACTTTTAACTGCTGAGTTTCTCTCCAGCTCCTAGTCTAACCTTTTTGTTTTGGTTTGGTTTGCATTGCTTTGCTTTGGTTTTTTTGCAACAGAGTTTCCTAGTAGCTGTGGAGCCAGTCCTGGAACTACATAGACCAGGCTGGCCTTGAACTCAGATCTGCCTGCCTCTGCCTCTTTACTGCTGGGATTAAAGGCATGTGCCACCATCACCCCGGCCTAGTCTAACCTTTTTAATACCAACACTGGAAATAGAAAATAAGGAAATGTCTTAAATTCTACTAAAATTTTTCTCTCTAAAGTTCTTTACTGAGCCAAACTCAAGAATTGAGTGTGAGGAAGTATTGATTTTATAATAATGCAAGATATAAAAAGACACCTCCCATGCCCCTTTCTCAGAAATCTACTGAAGGAAAAGCCCCACTAAGAAGAGAAGCAAATAGAAGGAGAACCACAGTGATGAGGAAATGGGGTTCAATGTGGGATACAGATAGGGGTTCCTGGGACATAATAAAGGGAAATTCTGTGATCCTAGTGTGCACTAGGCTTAGGTCTAACTGTCCACTTTGTAGCCTTGTAGCAGGCTACTGGAGCTATGTTTTTAGAAAGAAAGAGAGTGCTATAATTTTAGAACACCAGAGTCTGAAATAAGAAGATACTGAATTTGAAGCTAGTCTGAGCTACATAGCAAGTTCCAGACTAGCTTGGGCTGTATGGGGGAAAACCCATTTAAAAAAAAATAATACAACACAACTCAAAACAAAACAAGATCAGAAAAAAAAAGAAAAGATTGAAAACAAAACCAATCAAAATCAAACCGCTTTCCTTCATATAATTGAATATATTGAGAGGAAAGTTTGACTATGTGGATGAATAGACAGTAGGTACATAGAATATTAAAGCACAAAATGGTGGATATTAAATATAAAGAGAGCAAAGTTATATGAAAAGAAATCATAATTATGATATACTTTTGGTTCGGTATTTTATGTATTTATTTACAGATGTAATAATGTAAGCAGAGACAATTGATTCAATCACAAATTATAATGAGATGGTAGGTGATGAGATTTGACAGCTAAAAACATTACCTCTTACAATTGGAAGTCAGTAGATACCTTCAAGGAAAAATGAACAGACTGCTGTACAGATGATGAAAAATTCCAGACGAAAAAGCTAAAATCAAAGATGCAGCTAGGAAGTAGTGTTTCTTGTAAAACTATTTGGATTTTAGAAGTTGTTGTGTATGGGCCAGGTGGTGGTAGTACATGCCTTTAATGCCAGCACTTGGGAAGCAGAAGCAGGTTGATCTCTGAACTCAAGCCACCTTGGTCTACAGAGAGTTCCAAGACAGCCAGAAATGCATAGAGAAACCCTGTCTCAAAAAACAAACAAAAAAAACCCCAACAAAAACAAAATAAATATACATTGGCTAGATAGATGTCTCAATGGTTAAGACCACTTGTTCTTGCAGAGGACCCAGGTTCAATTCCCATGACCTATGTTAGCTCATAACAATCTATAGCTCTAGTTTCAGATGATCCAATACCCACTTTTGATTTCCATGAGCATCAGGCATGCACATAGTGCAAATACATACATGGATGTAAAACACTCATACATGCAACTAAAATAAAAAAGTTAAAAAAATATACACATGGAGCTAGAGAGAATGCTGTGGCTAAAACCAGCTTGCTGTCCAGAGGATCTGTGTTTGATTACCAGCATCCACATCAGATGGTTCACAACTGGCTATAACTCCAGTTCCAGGTGATCTGATGACCCCTTCTGTGTTTGCTTACCTGCATCCACATGCGGGTGTACATCAAATATATAAAAAAAATTAAAAAATTTTAAAGTGGTGCATATGTCTTTCTAATAAAAAATAAAACACTTAGGAAGAATTCCTTCACAGAATTCTGTGCAGAATAAATACACTTTTCAACCATTTTTAATCCCTTGGGATTCTAAGAACTAGATCATCCAAAGATGCAATCAGCAGAATACTGGAATTTTCTAGGAGGTGATGATTTCTAATAGCTATCATGGTTAATGTTATACTTAGTTGTAAATACTCCTTTTATTTTAGTCGTAACAATTGAAGAATTTTAAGCACATTGCATATTAAAATATATTTTATTTCAGCATCTCAGAAGTATCTAAATGTTTGGTTTTCTTGTGTGTTGTCAACACTTCCACATTGTGAATTAATTGCTACATGCTTCTCTGAGCCTTTCATTTGAATGATGCTTCAGATGGCTGGACCTTTTCCGCCCCCTTCTTCAAGTCTCTTAAAATACAGTGCTGATTTATGGTCACCCAAGAGTATGCAAAATCTGTTCCAGTAATAGCAAGGAACACCACCTGGCCTTCCGCTGTGCAAGATCAGGTGCAATGAATGGTAATGGAACACACACACTTCTTAGCCAGAACTTGTTTTTTTAAAGTTCAATTACTGAAGCTTCAACTGGAAATTGAGGTAAACTATATTTATTTTTTAATTAATTCTTCCCCCCATTAAAAGACGTGTGGCTTGTTTCCTTAAATATCTGTAAAATTGTGAAAATATATTTGAAGTAAAATTAGTTGTGGACATTCGGTAGATTTTTTTTGCTTCCTTTGTGAAAAAATACCTGTCTCAAAAACACAATGATAAATTCTCTCTCTCTCTTTTTTTAAAATAAACCCAAACTAGAAACCTTGACTTGTTAATAGCAGCTGTCTTTAGAGAGCATGCTATGTAAGTATTTGTTTAATGGTTGCTAATGTTTGCTTTTTTTTGAGGTAGTCAAAATGTAATTGACAGCTGTCAAGTTTATTTTGTCATCTAACCTTTTCTTTGATTCTTCAAACAAGAGATTTGATTTTTGGTAAATTGTCAATGTGTTTTTCATAGAAATACAATAATGCATCTGCTACATTTTTAATCTTGTACTCACAATGACAAAGGCATCACTGAAATTGTGCTAATTATTGAATTGCTGTTTTTGTTTGTGACTTAGAGAATTGAATTGAAAGATATTTATCTAAAATTTAATGCTGTTTCCCCCTTTTTAAGAACAAACACATTTGCCTATGTGACTGCTAGTGTTCAATTGACAGACTCTAGAATCACCTGGAAAATGGGCCTCTGGACATGCCTGTGGGAAGTATCTTGGTTTTTTAATTGGTGCAGGAAGACCTGCCCACTGTGGGCAACTCCATTTCCTGGCTGTTAATAGCAGCTGTGGGTTCTGGATTTTATAAATGGAAAAAGGGAGTTGAGCAGCATGAATGCATTCATTGCGCTCTGCTCTCAGTTGTGAATGTGATGTGGCCAGCCTTCTTTAAGCACCTGTCATCTTCCCCACTGTAATAATAGGCTTTACCATCGAGTTTTCAGCCAGTGTAGACCCTTTCTCTTAAGTTGGTTTAGTCAGAGCATTTTATAACAAGAACAGGAAAAGAAACTAAGACAGTGTAATGTGTGAATGAGATTGTTCCCCATAGGCTCAGATGTTTGATTTCTTGGTCCCCAATTGTTTGCTAGATTTAGAAAGTGTGGCCTTGCTAGAGGAAGCATGTCACTGGAGATGGGCCTTGAGAGTTGAAAGCCTCATCCCATTTCAAGTTTGCTTTCTCTGCTTCCTGCTTACAGTTTGGGATGTGAGCTCTCATCCGCCTGCAGTCAGAATTCTCTGCCATGATGGATGGAATCTTATCCCTCTGGAACCATAAGCCTACATAAACCCTTTTTTCTATAAGTTGCCTTGGTCATGGTGTTTTATCACAGCAAAGTAAGACCAGCCAACTCCAGTTTGTTTTTTATTACTAATCCTTGATGTTTGGTTTTTTTTATTTCATTACAAACAGAAGATTATTATGAGATAATAGGATCTCCCAATGTAGCTCAAGTTGGCCTTAAACTCAAGTGCCCTCACTCTCAACCTCCCAAGTGCAGTAGTACAGATGTCCAGTTTAAGATTTACAGTGCGTTATTGGAAGTGGAGAATCGGTTTAGTGCTTAAGAGCACATGCTGCTGCTCTTTGAAAGGATCCAAGTTTTGTTTCGAGTGTCCTTATTGAGCACCTCACAGTACCTATAACTCTTTCCACAGGATCCAGTGCCCTATCTTGACCTCTGCAGGCTTCAGGTGTAGTAGGAATCCGCTTGTTCATTTCCCAACTGCCCAGACTCCCAAAATAACCACACAGAAACTGTATTAATTAAATCAGGGCTTGGCCTATTAGTTCTAACTTATTATTGGCTAGCTTTTACATCTTAATTTAACCCATTTCCATTATTTTATATTTTACCATAAGGCTCATGGCCTACTGGCAAGGTTCAGCATGTCTATCTCTGGCAGCGGCTCCATGGCTTCTCTCTGACACTGCCTCCTTTCTCCCAGCATTCAGTTTAGTTTTCCCTGCCTACCTCTATTCCGCTCTGCACTGGCCCAAGACAGGTTTTTTGTTTTGTTTTGTTTTGTTTTTGTTGTTTGTTTGTTTTATTAACCAATTCACAGCATTCAGAGGGGAATCCCACATCAGACAGGGTCTCACAGTATAGCTCTGGCTGACCTTGAACTTTTCTATGTGTAGACCAGGTTGTCTCACAGAGATCTGCCTACCTCTGCCTCCCAAGTGCTTGTATTATAAATACGTTCCACCATTCCTGGCAGGTGTCTTTTAAATAATTTTTCCAGTTGTTTTGTACCTTTCTAGGATGTTTCAGTGAGTAGGGATTAAATACTATTGTCCTATTTACAATCTCTGTTAATATCCTAGAAGAAAATACCTATAGCATTGGGGTAGAATTATTTGTTTTATTGTTGTTTTAGACCGTGTATCTCAGACTGGCCTTAAGCTTAAGATCTTCCTGTCTTAGCCTCCCAATCGCGGCTCTTTCACATGTAGGCCATTATACTCAACAGTTTGTTTCCAACGTCTGAGTTACACCTTTGTATGCCTCTGTAGAACTCAAGAATTTGGGCATTGGTTTGAATGATCTATCGCTGTACACTCTACCTCCATTCCTTCTGACATGCTTTTCTTGTTCATTCCTTCACTGTCAACATAATTGATAACAAATTCTGGTTCTAGATGCTGTAAATAAAATGGTCATATACTCAGAGATCCTCAGTCTAGAATGGTCATCAGTCCTGGAGAACCTCAATCTAGGCAAGGAATCAGTGTATGGATATAAATGACAGTGCATCAGGTTAAGTGTGAAAACTAAATACCCAAGAAATGGACAGTAGTGATAGACTCTAATAAAACAGTTCCAATCTACTGGGGCAGGCTGTGAAGCCGGACTTGAAGGTGGGAAACAGTGGAGTGACTGACAGCTTTGATTGACCAGCTGTATTGCATCAGAGTGCTTCTTTCATTGGTCACTTTTGGGGGCTGTTCTGCTACCTGATTCTAATGTAGTGTTCTAATGTAGTGATCTCAGTCTGTGGCTTGCAACCCATTAGGAACGTTGAATGAACTTTTCACAGGGATCACCTAAGACTATCAGAAACCACAGATTTTTATGTCATGATTCATAACATTAGCAATATTACAGCTATGAAGTAGCAAAGAAAATAATTTTATGTTTGGGGGACACCACAACATGAAGAACTGTGTTTAAGGGCTGCAGCATTAGGAAGATTGAGAACCGTTGCTCCAATGGGTTGGCTAAGAAAAGGTATTTGTAGTAAGTCATACAGGAAGGTAGGGAGGCCTTGCAGCCACTGTGTGTTGGTTTTTGGTATGAAGCCAGAGAATCCAATAGTTTAGGGAATGGATAATTTAATGAATGGGAAGCTTGCAGGTGTGTGTTCATCCTGGCATTTCCTGTCATCCTGTCAGAGACAGGGCTTCTTCCATAAGTAGTAGTATGGTCAGGGTCAACCCTTCCTCTTTGGTTCCCTTTTCTGTTGCTTTAAAATGGAAGGTTCTGTTTAGATTTCCATTTCCTGTTCTTAGAAGGGGTGGAGAATAGAAGCAGTGATGAAATAAATTGTGAACCCAAGAATAATAAAGGTAAGTAGATTTCTGTCATTAGCTGCATGTATTAACAGTGTACAGATGGAATTCTTGATGTCTAAGTGGGAATCTGGAGTTTTAGTATCTGGGACTGCTAGCTAGCAATATAACAGCACAGACTAAGAGACAGGCCTCAGGAAAATAGCGATTGTTCCTTGCATTCCAGAGTTAATATAGAGAGTCGAATTTGGTAATGTGTCTGGGGTTTGAGGTGGGATGTTTAGTTTGAATGTACTTAGTTTTTTTTCCCCCAAGAAGGCAGGAATGCTCTTACTATTCTGCCGTCTATGCTTCTGGAAAATTAATTAAGTGCTTGCTAATGTCACTCAGTGGTAAGGATAAAGTGAGATGTGGTCCTGCGTAGTATAAACTTGATCCTGTATCCTTTATAGAAACTTATGCTTATTACTTTTAAAGTTTCTCTATTATTAATTGATTAAACTTTGTTTAGAATAGTAAGGATGTTAAATGGGCTGGTATTTAAGCAAACCACATGAAGAGGCTAAATAAAAGTTTAGAATTGTAAATTATGTATCAGGTACTAATATTTTATATTTTAATTTTTTTCTCTAAGCAAATGGTTATGAGCCTTAGAGTTTCTGAACTCCAAGTACTGTTGGGCTACGCTGGGAGGAACAAGCACGGACGCAAACACGAACTTCTTACAAAAGCCCTGCATTTGTTAAAGGCTGGCTGTAGTCCTGCTGTACAAATGAAAATTAAAGAACTCTACAGGCGGCGGTTCCCTCAGAAAATTATGACGCCTGCGGACTTGTCTATCCCCAACGTACATTCAAGTCCTATGCCAGCGACTCTGTCACCATCTACCATTCCACAACTCACCTATGATGGTCACCCTGCATCATCCCCACTACTCCCTGTTTCTCTTCTGGGACCTAAACATGAACTGGAACTCCCACATCTCACATCAGCACTGCACCCAGTCCATCCGGATATAAAGCTGCAAAAGCTACCATTCTATGACCTGCTGGACGAGCTGATCAAACCCACCAGTTTAGGTAAGATATGAGGCCATTTGGTTACTGCTATGGTTAGCATTTTCATTTTAGACTTTCAGTCTGACCCAGTTTTATTCTTTTTTTATTTTTATTTTATGTTTTTTTTAAAATTTATATTTATTGAGCTCTACATTTTTCTCTGCTCCCCTCCCTGCCTCTCCCCTCCCCTCTCTTCTTCAATTCTCCCCCAAGGTCCCCATGCTCCCAATTTACTCAGGAGATCTTGTCTTTTTCTACTTTCTACTTCCCATGTAGATAGCTCTATGTAAGTGTCTCTTAGTGTCCGCATTGTTGTCTAAGTTTTCTGGGATTGTGATTTGTAGGTTGGCTTTCTTTGCTATATGATTAAAAACCACCTATGAGTGAGTACATGTGATAATTGTCTTTCTGTGTCTGGGTTACCTCACTCAAAATAATGTTTTCTAGCTCCATCTATTTTTCTGCAAAATTCAAGCTGTCGTTATTTTTTTCTGCTGTGTAGTACTCCATTGTGTAAATGTACCACATTTTTCTTATCCATTCTTTGGTCGAGGGGCATTTAGGTTGTTTCCAGGTTCTGGCTATGACAAATGAAGCTATGAACATAGTTGAGCACATGGCCTTGTGGCACGATTGATCATCCTTTGGATATATACCCAAAAGTGGTACTATTGGGTTTTGAGGAAGTTTGTTTTCTAATTTTCTGAGAAATTGCCACACTGACATCCAAAAGGGTTGTACCAGTTTGCATTCCCACCAGCAATGCAGAAGTGTTCCCTTTTCCCACAACTTCTCCAGCATAAGCTGTCATCAGTGTTTTTCATCTTGGCCATTCTTACAGGTGTAAGATGGAATCTCAGAGTTGTTTTGATTTGCATTTCTCTGATAACTAAGGATGTTGAACATTTCCTTAAGTGTCTTTCATCTATTTTAGATTCCTCTGTTGAGAGTTCTCTGTTTAGATCTGTACTCCTTTTTTTTTTTTTTTAAACTGGATTATGTGTTCTTTTGGTGTCCAATTTCTTGAGTTCTTTGTATGTTTTAGATATCAGACCTCTGTCTGACATGGGGTTAGTGAAGATCTTTTCCCATTCTGTAGGCTGTTGTTTTGTCTTGTTGACCGTGTCCTTTGCTTTACAGAAGATTTTCCAGTTTCAGGAGGTCCCATTTATCAATTGTTTTTCTCAGTGTCTGTGCTACTGGGGTTATATTTAGGAAGTGGGCTCCTGTGCCAATGCGTTCAAGTGCACTTCCCACTTTTTCTTCTATAAGGTTCAGTGTGGCTGACTTTACGTTGAGGTCTTTGATCCATTTAGACTTGAGTTTTGTGCATGGTGATAGATATGGGTCTATTTTCATTCTGCTACATGTTGATATCCAGTTATGCCAGCACAACTTGTTAAATATGCTTTCTTTTTTCCATTTGATATTTTTTGCTTCTTTATCAAAGATCAGGTGTGCAAAGATGTGTGGGTCTTCTATTCTGTTCCATTGGTCCTCTTGTCTGTTCTTAAGCCAGTACCAGGCTGTTTTCAGTACTATAGCTCTGTAGTAGAGTTTGAAGTCAGGGATTGTGATGCCTCCAGAAGTTCTTTTATTGTACAGGATTGTTTTGGCTATCCTGGGTTTTTTGCTTTTCCATATGAAGTTGAGTACTGTTCTTTCGAGGTCTTTGAAGAATTTTGCTGGGATTTTGATGGGCATTGCGTTGAATCTGTTCCAGTTTTATTCTTAGTGAAGTTCATGTTTGATAGTAGCATCAGGATGTTAATGAGAATCTTTTGAATTTAGATTAAATGAAATATATAAAAGTTGTTGTTTAGACAAAGGTGACCAATAGTTTGAACACAATAAATATTAAGTTTGAAACACGGTTTTACTGTATAAGCTCTGTCTGTCCTGTACCTTGCTGTTCTTGAACTCACAAAGATCCTCCAAAGATTCTCCTGCCTCTGTCTCTAGAACCATTGAATTATAGGTATATTCTATTGTGGCTGGCTTCTAATTAAAATTGAAAGCAAATCACCACCAGTCTCTTGATTCTGTTCTTAATTTTCAGCCGTCGATGACATCTAAAACAGACTCACCAGTTTTGATTACTTGAATGTATAAATGGTTTTAATTATCATGAAAGGAAATTTGAGCTTTGATGTTGTAGTCAACTTTCAGCTGCTGTTTTCCAAGTGGAGACATGTGCGTTAGTCATACACATGTGGTATACAAGTTCCTATTCATGTGTAATATGAGTTGTAGAAGTTTGTTAGTAGGTTTCACATCTTGAGATTTCCTTGTCAAAGTATAGAGTTCAACATATGTATTAATCAGTTTTAGTTGCTACAATGTCATCTGCTTTATTAATGTGAACCACAGTTGACTTTGGTGTGATTTTTTTTTTTTTTTTTTTTTTTTTTTTTTTGGTGCCTTTGGTAGAATATACTCTAACAGCAAACTTTTTCTGGATGCTGACTTCTTAGAAGTCAGTGCTTGGCAAACTGTGACTGGCAAGCTAATTCTAGTGGGTTGGTTTTGTGTGACATTTATGTAAGAATTTTGTTGTCTGAGGCAGGCTCTAACTCTGATGCCCTAGTACTGCTCACAGCATTCTGCTGCTTCTGCCTTCTAGGTGCTAAGATTATACATGGGAGCCACTATCCCCAGCTCAGAAATTTTTAACTATATTCCTAAAATGTAAACAAAGCTAATGAATATATAAATAATAGATCATGTGTGCCCAGAGCCTAAAGTATTTCCTGCCTTACTTTTATAGAAATGTTTGTTGATTCCTGTCATTAATATTAAACATATCAGTTTAAGGAATTTCTGAATATTGAGAACAAGTTTTAGAGAAGGTGGGGTGTTTTGGGGGGTTGAGGTATGATGTTGTCTAGGTTGGCCTAGTATTCTTCAAGAAGCAGAGTATGACAATGAATTCTTGATCTTCCTCTTTACCTTCTAAGCTGGAATTACAGGCCTATGCCACCAGTCTTTTGGAGAGGATCTTTTTAAATTAGAATTTTAATTTTTTTCTTTGAGAACTTTATGTATTTTGATCATATCCACCCTCTCTTCTTCAACTCTCCTTGTATCCTTCTCAATATATTTCCTTCCTTTTTGTTGGTTTGTTTACAATCCACTGATTCCAATCAGTGGTTCCTGTTTGATTGGTGTGGGGCCATGATTTTGAGAGCATTATTGAAATTCTGTCATTGAACAAGAAAGTACTTGGTTTTAGTTGTATTTAGTAGAATTTCTAAGAATAAATGAAGATACAGAAGATATTTTCAAACAACATCAATTTTATTATATGAATTTATTGAATTTATTTTTACATTTTGTGTGTGTATGTGTGTGTGTAGACGTGTGTACTCCCTCATGCACATGTTACAGCATGCATAGGAAGTCAGAGAGTTGATTTTACCATATAAATCCTCAGAATCAAATTTAGGTGGTCAGGCTTGAAGGCAAGTACCCTTACCTGCTGAGCCATCTTACTTAGTCTGACAAACATGAAGTTTATAACATCATTTTATTCTTTAAATTTTTTGAGATTTATTTATTTTATTTTTATGAGTACTTTGCCTACACATGAGTGCCTAGTATCTGTGGGGCTCAGAAGAGACTTTTAGATTCCCTAGAGCTAGAGTTACTAGTTATGAACCACCCTCTGGATGCTGGGAATTGAACCCAGGTATAAACGGAGGTGGTGCTTTTGTTTCCCAGCTGCCCAGTCCTTAATATAAATTTCAAAGTGTTTGGCCTATTAGGCTCATTGTTAACTAGCTCCTACTTTTAAATTAATACATTTCTATTAATTTATATATTGCCATGTGACTCGTAGCCTTTCCTGTGGTCTTGCTACTCTTGCTGTTCCCGCTGGCTGGCATCTCCCAACTCTGCTCTTCTTCCTCTGAGTTCTCAGTTAGATTGTTCACCTAATCTTATCCTGCCTGGATATTGGTCAAACAACTTTTATTATTAACCAATGAGAGGAATACATTGTCACAGCATACAGAAAGATCATACCACAGCATTTCTCCCTTTCTGTCTAATCAAAAGAGAAGGTTTTAACTTTAACATAGCATACAGCAAAAACAGTTATCAAGTAAGAATTACAGTTACAATATTTAGTCTATTTGTATTTGACAAAATTAGAGAAAATTTATCTATCCTATCTTGGTGAGTTTAAAGTTTTATATCTAATTTACCTTTTATCATAACTAAGAAAAACTATAATTATCTAGTCTTTAACTCCATCAATGACCTGAGAAGGAAATAATAATAGCTGAGTAAGCAGGAAGTACAGGCAAGCAACTTCCACAAATGTAGGAAATGACAGAAACAATTGGCTTCCTGGACAATAACCCACATTTCCTCTGCAATGTTGGGACATCCATCCTTGGCCTACAGGTGTAGTGTATCTGACAGACTTTCCTGTGAAGCAGGGAAATTTGAAGGACTGGCCTACCTTGTCTTGGCAAAGCTTGGCAGACACCTTTCTTGTGTTCTGCTGGTTCAGTTTAGATAGTTACTGTCAGCAATTGAAGCAAGGACAGTTTCTTTGCACACTAGCTTTTGCCATAAAATAAACTCCATACAGAGTTTTTTGATGGCCATCATTTTCTCTGGAGTACATTGATGCTGCCAGGAGCAGACCTGTCTCACTGTCATGAAAAGTTTAAGTTATTAAAACATTTTAAATGCCACATTTTCTAGGTCTTTGAAATGTTTGAAGAATACTTATCTTTATCTAGAAAACCTAACTAGCATGACTATAAGTTTGACTATTATATCACTATTATATCATCCTTTACAAGAGCAGTAAGTGCTCTTAACTGCTGAGCCATCTCTCCAGCCCATTTTATTTTTAAAATGGACAAACAAGGGGAGAAAAAAGAGATAAGATTTGTTGAGAATCTACCTAATGCATGTAATAAACCTTGTGTATGTTCATTGTAAAAAAGAGAAAGAAATTGTTAGCAGTTTGTATGTATACACATGGTGTTTGTTTTTCACAGATCAATTTTATATTTAGGATTGTGTGATGTGCCTTTTATTTTATTTATTTCTTAATAAGATAAGCATCTTTTCATGCCTGACTCATGTAGATCTCTACTATTTTAAATTAATTTCTTATTTGCGTTTATATAAACATAAAGTTTATGTGTTCTGTAGACACATATATCTGAAGAACAATCATTATATCATCTGAAATTTGATAGAAGAATTTTGGTTAGTTGGTATTGAGTCTGGCTTTTAAACTTTTTTTTTCTGGTCTCAACAGTTAACCTCCCATGCTTTTACTACATAAATCTCAAGTGTTGGTGTGATTAGATGATATTTAATATGTGTACCAATTTTGTTATGGAGAGTAGAAATGCAGCCTGGATGAGCATATTAGAAAATGTTTAGAAAGTTAAACTCATTTTTGCTGAGGTATTTTGTCAAATGTACTCATTAGTTTTTTCATTCTGATGTTCAAGTTCATTGTTTCCATCTGATATTTGAATTCATTGTTTCCAGTTGCATACCTGTATGGGTATTGTAGTTTGATTTAATTTATCATCTTTTACCCTTACATCTTAGTGTTTTAATCCCAGCACTCCAGAGGCAGAGGTAGGAGGATCTCTGTGAGTTTGAGGCCAGCCTATTCTACAGAGCAAGTTCTAGGACAGCCAGAGCCGTAGAGAGACTCTGTCTCAAAAAATAAAAATAATTTTAAAAATATTTATTTTTCCTATTAAGTATCTTTGTGTGTATGTGAGTACAGGTGCCCAAAGAGGCCTGAGGTGTTAGATCCCCCCTTGGAGCTGGACTTACAGGTGATTGTGAGCCACCTGACAGGGTTGCTGGGTATTGAACTTGGGTCCTCTAGTCGAACAACACATGCTCTTAACCACTGAGCCATCCATCTCTTCAGCATATGATCTCCACCCCACACTCCTCTCCCTTTCTTAAGACCAGAATCTTGCTATGTAACCCATGGTGACAAACTGATTGTAACCTGTGGCCTCTTTTTGTGTGATTCTTAGTTAAGAATTTTGTTGTTTAAGGCTATTCTCATTCTGTAGTCCAGGCTAGCTTGGAACTCATTATGTAGCATAGGCTTAGTTTGAGCTTGCAGCAACCCTCCTGCCTCTACTTCCTGGATCTTGATTACTTGTGAGCCACCACACTCCGTTCAGAATTTTGTATACTCCAAAAAGTTAAAATTAAACCAGTGCCTGTACCAGGAGGCGGCAAGTTGGTAAGGGGTTGTCACTAAGCCTGACAGCTTGACTTTGATCCTGGGGAGCCACATGGACAAGGAGAAAATTGACCCTCCAGAGTTGTTCTTTGACCTCCACATGTCTGTGCCACTCCCACCCTGTAAGTAAATATTTTTTTAAATCAACAATGAATATGTAACAGAGACCATGTGTGCCTACACATCCTATTTACTGACTCAGGAGAAAGTTTGTCTGTTCTTAACATAAAATCACTTAGTATTTCAGTTTTCTGGGTTGGGGACTTGAACATAGTTTGAGAATTCTTGAAGTTTTTTTTTTGTTGTTGTTGTTTTATTTTTTTTTAAAGCGGTCTCATGTAGCCCAACTTGGAACTCCCTTTGTCTAGTCCAGGCTGGCTTCAAACTTGTAGTTCTGATGCCCCAGTCTCTCAAGTTCTGTAACTACTACCTGTATATACTACTATAGCCTGAAGGTTAATGAGGGTCTTCAGTTATTTTGTTTAGAACCCTTTTTTTTCTTTTCTTTTTTTTTTTGAGGCAAGGTGACCTGGAACTCACTGTATAGACAGACTGGCTTTCAACTGCTTCTTTCTTCCAAATGCTAGATTAAAGGTGTGAACTACCAAACCCAGCTTGAGAACATTTTATATTTTTTCTTTTGACACTTTCATGCATGTAAACAATATATCTTGATCCATGTCCATTTCTACTTACCACCACCACCACCTTAAAGACATTTTAATGTGTAATAGTGATAGATAAGTATATTTGATTTTCCCCTAAAGAGACATTAAGCAGATAGCTACAGATTCAACTCAGGTAGCTGCTGATGATCTTGAGCGCTGGATTTTCCTGACTCTACCTCCTGAACTTGTCACCCAACTTAACTTGGTTCTTTGCTTTTTTTTTTTTTTTTTTTTTTTTTTTTACTGTTTTAAATGACCCCCAAAGTCACACTAAAATGTTGGCTTTAGGTCTGATTGTAAGAACTAGAGACGTAAACCACAGTTTAGCTGGGTGTGGTGGTCCATGCCTTTCATTCCAGCACTTGTGAGGTAGGAACAAGTACTAGGACGGCTAGGGCCACCTACACAGAGAGAACCTGTCCCCAAAACCAACAACAGATATGTAAGATGCAAGTGTTAGGCAAGTTTTGTTCAGGCAGGAGTTAGCAGTATTGTCAGCCATGAGTTAGGGTTGATGAATCAGCAGCATATTATTAAATAATGAGTTTCCACATAGAAGCACACAATAAACAAAACATTAGCACATACAATGAGGTTATGTGCTGATTAGTTGATGTCAATTTTGTGAGCAGAGAGGCTTAAAGGAGCCAAACCCCGCTTCCATTAGTACTAGTTCATTGCTTGAGTGACTGATGGTATAGAGCAAAACTGCTGCAAATAACCATAATTGACTACATGTATAATTTAATTCAAATACCAATTTTTTTTAATGTGGTACATTTTCACATAAAAATACAAAAGTGGTGTGCCACTCTTTCAAATTTCTCATTCCCTATCATAGAATTAAAATAAATATTTTTTTTTTTTTTTTGGTTTTTCGAGACAGGGTTTCCCTGTAGTTTCTAGAGCCTGTCCTGGAGCTAGCTCTTGTAGACCAGGCTGGCCTTGAACTCAGAGATCCGCCTGCCTCTGCCTCCTGAGTGCTGGGTAAAATAAATATTTTGATTCTGAATCAAACCATCATCCCAGAATGTATTCTGTGGGAAATTGATTCATTTGTTGTTGCATGGGAGTGCTTTAGTGAATCTGAAAAGGATTTATTAGGAAAGATTGTGAGTAACCAGAGAAATTGAGGATGAACATAATTTTAGGACTGTGTTTTTCTGGATTCTTTAGTGGCAGTAAATGACAGGGTCTCATTATGTAACTCTGGTAGGTCTTGAACTTGCTATGTAGTCCATGCTGGTCTCAAACTCACAGAGATTAAAGGCATGTGCCACCACACCTGGCAAGACTATTTTGGGGTATGTATGTGTGTGTGTGTGTGTGTGTTTTCTCTATAGAATGAAGTGGCCCTATTCATACAGAATTAGCTTTCCCAAATTTTATTTTCTCCTGAAAAGCTCATTTGTTTAGATTTTGGAAAACTGTATTTTGAAAAATTAAATAACTTCTGATGTTTTCTTTATTTTAAAAATGCATACTTTAAAGCCCTTAAAGAACTTAGCTTATAATTGATAACCTGATCGCAGTTGTCACTTGAGTTCAGAATATGACAGGTAAATTTAATTATTCTTTCCCCTTCTATTTGGCCATAAGCACAATTTAAAAAATACTCAGTCTAACTGGGCGTTGGTGGTGCACACCTTTAATCCCAGCACTTGGGAGGCAGAGGCAGGAGGATCTCAGTGAGTTTGAGGCCAGCCTGGTCTACAAAGTGAGTTCCAGGACAGCCAGAGCAGTTACACAAAGAAACCCTCTCTCAAAACCCCGCCCTCAGATACTCAGTCTGGATGTTGTGATGTGTGTTGTAATCCTAGACCTTCACAACACTACATAAAAACATGCAGTTTGTAACTGGAATGAATCAGATAATCAATTGATAGGGTCTCCTTATGCAGCCATAAGGAGACTTGAAACTCAGCTCCTGCTTCTGCCTTGTAAGTACTGTAATCACAGGTGTATGTCAAATGACCTTTGTTTCTTGCTAATAGTCAGACAAGTTTTGAGGATTCTAGCTGATCCCGTTTGAATTGACACTAGGTTTTATGTAGCAATCTAGCCTCCAATTCCCTATTTAGTGGAGTCTTTGAGCTCCTGATCTTCCTGCCTCTTTGGATTATAGGCATGCTACCATGACCTGTTTTATAAAATGCAAGACTTGGTGCATGCTAGGCAAGTGCTTTGTCAGCTCAGCTGCATCCTGCCCACTGTGGGCTTATAGTCTTATTTAGAATCTAGATTAGTATCCCCTTACATTTTTTAAAATTATTATTATTTTCTTAATGTGTGGGGTGTTTTGCTTACATCTAAGTCTGTGTATCACATTCGTGCCTAGTGCCTGAGGAGAGCTTTGGGCCTCCTGGGACTGGAGTTACAGATGGTTGTGAGCTGCCATGTGGGTTCTGGAACTCAAACCTGGTGCCTCTGCAAGAGCAAGTCAGTGCTCTTGACTGCTGAGCCATCTCTCTAGCCCAAAGTAGCCCCTTTATTTTTTCCCCTGCTCTGTGTGGAATTGAGCTCAGGGCCCTATGCATTTAAGGAAGGCAGCTGTCATGGGATTAAACCTGCACACACACCCCCCTTTTAGATTTATTTATTATATATTCAGTGTTCTGCCTGCATGTATTCCTGCAGGCCAGAAGAGGGCAACAAATCTCATTACAGATGGTTGTGAGCACATGTGGTTGCTGGGAATTGAACTCAGGACCTTTGGAAGAGCAGGCAAAGCTCTTAATCACTGAGCCACCTCTCCAGCCCCAACCCTCTCCCTTTTAAAGGTGGTATTTTTATACAGATATTTGCAAGTTTCAGACTTTTGAAGATATATGAGTCATATAAAAAAACTTCAGAATAAAAAAAATCTTAGCCAGTCAGTGATCCATACAACTTTAATTCCAACACCTGGGAAGCAGAGGCAGGTGGATCTCTGAGTTCAAGGCCAGCCTAGTCTGCAGAGTGAGTTCCAGGACAGCCAGAGCCACACAAAGAAGCTCTGTCTTGAAAAAAAAATTAGAATCCAAACAAACAAAACCCACAACTTTGTGTAGATTGTGTGTATAAAAGCATACATTCATGTACACTTAGGTTTTGCTTTAGGGAAACGAAGGCAACAAATGCTTTCCCTCTACTCAGGAGCTAAGATGAGCCATCCATCCTGTTGAGGTTTGTGCCCCACAGGTGATGTTCCTGCTGTATTTTATGACATCAGCTACTAGTGTTTTCTGCCAAGGATTGCTGACAGCAGATTATATTTTACATTTTCCTTTTCATTTTGGATAATCTAGTTTTCCTTCTTCCACATGCCTAATAATTGGTGCCTGAAATGGCGCAGTGTACTCATGCATGCGGCCCTGAACAGTGATGGAAGGGGTTTGCGAGTACTCTTAAGAAATGGGCACAAGCTATGTTCCTGTGTGCTGGGAACTTGGGCAGGGGGTGGAGAGCCTTGGATTTCTGTGGGTGGGCTTCCTCACTTCCTCACTTTGCTTTCTACTTTGGCAGCACTGGCTTTATCTTCAGAACAAAACTTCAAGGTTTACCTTGCACACCTATGCTTTATTGATAATCTTTTATCTGCTGATTCTAGTTTCATAGCCTTTACACAGTTGTCCCGAAGCCTGTAACTGAGGCATTCCATGTGCTTTAATGAATGATGTCTAAGTATTTGAATGTAATCTTGGGAACTGTATTAGACTTTCTGCTTAGAAAGGAATTTTGACAGAATCAGTAAAGAACTCAGATAGTTGTAAATATGAAATAGAACCTGTTACAATTAAGAGATCTGGGCTGGAGAGATGATTCAGCAGTTAAGAACACTAACTGCGTTCAGAGGACTGGGGTTTGAGTCCAGTACCTTGATGGGGAAACTATCAACCAATCACATCTAATTAGGGTGTGGCTACCTGTAGCCCAGGTAGCAAAACTGGTAGGACACAGGTGCGCTCTCTCTCTCTTCACAGTGCCCGCCGGACTGATTGGATTTTGGACCTCCCACTCTTACAGCGTGAGTTTCCCCTTTTCAACTATTAAAAAAATAACTGTTATTCTTGAGCTGGTCTGGTTATTTACCGCACCGACCTAATTGGTCAACAGTACCTATATAGCAGCTCACAGCTATCTTTAACTCCAGACCCTGGAGATCGGACACTCTGTTCCAGCCCTCACAGGCACCAAGTATGCACAGACACACATGTTTCCAAAACACCCATATACATAAAATGCAAGTTTGAAAACACACACACACACACACACACAGCTTCATGATGCACTTGGTGGTGAAAAGTTGTAATTCTAATATTCAATAAGTAGAGGAGAATCAAGTTCATGTAGTGAATTCAAATCAGCCTCGGCTACATTGATATTCTGGCTTATTAAACAAACAAAAATAAAAAGGAATCAGTAAGCACATTGTAAAGTATCTTGTCTAAAGTAGTACATTTAGCATCTAGTTTCCTTTGCATCTTCCTGTTGCCTTCTTTGGTACAACTAAAACTTGATTACATTTTTATTTTTAGCAAATTTAGCCAGGAGTAATGCCCAAAAATAAAAATAACTAAACAACAGAAAAAAAGAATTTGAATAACTCATCTCCACTTAAAACTGTTGGGATTCTCTGTAAATACTGTTAGAAGAGAAGAAAGAAAATGGCTGGAAATGGGATTTAGTCACTCAAACATTCTCAGTATGGTGGGATCCACGGGTAGGTGCTTGACGAAAACATACTACCCAAGTCGGGCTCTCGCCTGGACGATATATAGTTGTCTGAGGCGCTCAGTGTGTAATATTGGGAGCAGAAAGGACAGCCTCCTTCTTGACCCATGATTACCATGTTTTTAAATGAGAATTTTATGTTTTAAATTTTTATTTGATTTTAAAATTTGGGTACTGGTGGTGCTTGCTGCCAATTCTGACAGCTTGAGTTCAGTCCCCAGTGTGGTAGAACACAGAGTCCTGCAAGTTGTCTTCCTGCCTCCCATTTTTATACACTCACTGGTGCATGTGTGCTCACACACGTGTGCATACACATACACACAAAATGCACAAATGCAAATAATTCTTAATTGATATGATTTTATTATTGCTTTATTATTGCATAAAGAAGAAATTATTTTTGTTTAATATAAACACTTCCTTGTGCTTTTGACTGTCTCTTTTTTTGTTTTGTTTTGTTTTGTTTTTCGAGACAGAGTTTCTCTGTGGCTTTGGAGCCTGTCCTGGAACTAGCTCTTGTAGACCAGGCTGGCCTCGAACTCACAGAGATCCGTCTGCCTCTGCCTCCCGAGTGCTGAGATTAAAGGTGTGCGCCACCACCGCCCGGCTTGACTGTCTCTTTATACAGTGTTCAGTGTGCAGTTAGTAGCCTATGGCCACATTTTAAGAAAACTTAAATGATGGGTAAATCTGGTTACATAATCATTTATTCATAAGGTTCAAAAATATTTTTCTATGATGCATGTATATAATATAATGTATGTTCACCCGTACTCACCTCTAGCTTTTCCCAGACCCCCTCACAACTCCCTATTTGAGATTTTAAAGTTGAAGTATAAAGGTGACTATCAAATAGGAAAAACGGTTTTTAAAGATTCATTTATTTTTACATATATGAGTGCTTTGCCTGCACACACACACACACACACACACACACACACACACACACACGCACGCACGCACGCACGCACCACATTTGTGCCTACAGAGGCCAGAGAGGCCAGATGTAGGGTTACAAAGGGTTTGAGCCACCACATGGATTCTGAACATGGGTCCTCTGCAAGAGTAGCAAATGCTCTAAACCACTGCATTTCTCCAGCCCCAGAAAAACAGCTTTTAAGAGATTATTTATTTTTATGAGTACAGTGTTTTGCCTACATGTATGTATGTATGTTCACCATGTGTGTGGTTGGTTTCCATGGAGGTTAGAAGAGGGCATCAGATCCCCTGGAATTGGAATTACAGACTGTTATATATTACTGTGTAGATTCTGAGAATCAACCTTGGTTCTTTGGAATAGCAGCCAGTATTTTTAACTGCTGGGCCATAGCTCCTGTCCTCAGGGATAGGAAAGTAATCAAAGATAAAGCCAATGGAAAGAGCTGTGAGAGAGGGTTTAAAAAATCAATTAAACAAATCTTCAAAATGAGCAATTTTGGGGCATAGCTGCCAGTTTTCTCATTCCAGCTCTTTGAAATAAAAAAAAAATCTTTTTTAATTTAAAAAATGTAAAAGACATAACATTCTAAGTAAGTCAGTAATGAGATTTAAAATCCCATCCATCTTGCTCATTGTTTTGGACTGGCTCTACTTGCTGCTTGCAGCTTTCTTGGTCATTTCATGTTCCTGACATCTCTAACTTCCTGGGGTTTCCATTTGTCTTGGTTCTCATACTCACAGCTTCATGCACTGTTGTTGCAGGGGTTGCTGCAGCTATCCTAACCCTGCCACACAATGTCAGAACTCCTAGACCTTCTTTTGCAATCTGGGTGGTAGTCCTCATAACCCTGTAACTCACAAAACTAGCATCCTGTGCACAGTGCCAGGTTCCGCCACCAGTTCCAGTGGTGGCTGAGCCTTTTGAATCATTCTGTTTCTGGGTGTCTAGGTGGCTGCAAACACTTCTGTCAATTGTCCTGTGCATGCAGCGTACCTAGAACTCTTCTTTAAATAAAATCTTTGAAATGTGTTAAGACCATTCTATGCTCGAGCATTCCAGGATGGGGTTTGGTGTGGTGCCTGAGCATCTGGAGGCGCCTTTAAGGCTCCTTCCTAGTGTCTTTTCACAAAGTGCTTGGCTACCATTGTTTTCAGCAGCCATGCTTTTCTCGGCTCCAACTTCACACTCCTTCCTTATTTGGGCAACTGTTTCACAACAAAAGTTTCTCAAACTTTTTTTTTTAATACTTGTTTTCTGCTAGCATTCTCACTGCAAGTGTGACTGAATGCAGCCAGCAATAATCTGTGAGCTGACATTTTCTGTCAGCTCAGTTACCTTTAAGCCTAGCCTTCTGCAAAGGCCTAGAGCAAGCACAATTGGTGGTGACTTCTTTGCTACAGTGTAACACAGATGACTCCTGTGTGAACATTGAAGAGCCTGACCTTCCTTTCCTAGAGTGAGAGTTCTGATCTCTGAGCACCCACCAGAATCACCCAGTAAGCCTCTTATAAGGTATTCTCAGACCATCATCTCCAGACTTCCAAACTCTTCCAGAAACCAGTTCCGACTCCTTAAGAACCAGATAATGAAGTTTTGATGACAGTGTGACTTCCCTTCCCTGGTATCAGTTTTCTGTTGCTGTGACAAATGATGGAGGAATATAAAGGCAGGAAGACTTCCTTTGGTTAAGTTTCAGAGTACTCATGGTGAGGTCCACAGGATGGTGGCAGAAAGATGTGGCAGAGGCCTTTACTTGAATCAGAACAAGAGGGTGAGCTCTCATTGCCATATCAATTCCAGAATTTTTCATTGTTCTCAAAGATCCTGAAGCAGTCAGTCACTCACAATACTTCTCCCAGCTCCTAAAAACAACTAACCAGTCTTTTGGTTTCATTTCTTCTTATTTTGTTGTATAATTTGGTTTTGTTTGAGATGATGTCTTTCTCTGATGCCAGCACTAATTTTTGTATGTTAATTATGTGTCTTAACACGTTCTTGGCTTTCTGTATTTGTAATATTGAACTATTCTTGCATTTCTGATAGGGGAGGTCTCAATTATTGGTATAAAATCCTTCTCATGGGTTGTTAAATTTGAAGTATGTACCTTCTTATTTCTTATGGAAGGCATCTCGGTTAGTGGATTGATTTTGGCTTTTTAGCCCAGGTTAGCCTGGAACTTGCTTATGAGTCTAAGCTGGCCTCCAGCTCATGGCAGTCCTAGCCTATCCTCCACTGAATACTGAGATATTAAGTCACCTAAGCTACCTCACTTGAGTTTGGTAACATTATTTCATGGTGTAGCCAAGGACAGCTTTGAACTTTTGAGCCTCCTTCCTCATCTTTCCGAGTGCTAGGATTACAGGAGTGTTCCCTCATATCTGACTTAGAATTTATTCTTTTCCACTAATCTATTTGAGTTGTGTTGTGGGATTTTTTTTTTCCTAGGGAAGTGGGGGTTGAGACAGGATTTCTCTGTGTAGCTTTGGAGCCTGTACTAGAACTTGATCTGTAGACCAGGCTAGACTTGAACTAACAGAGATCCTCCTGCCTCTGCCTCCCTAGTACTGGGATTAAAGGTGTGCGCCACCACTGCCCGGCAGCATTGCCCAACTCTATAGGTTTTTTTTTAGACAGTATTTCTTGCAAACAGACCTCGAACTTGTGACATATCTGAGGCTGGTCTTAACATTGGGAGTGATTGCTCTAACAGCTGATCTTCACTGATTTACTTGTATTCATTAACATTGAATCATTACATGCAATTTTAACTAAAAAATTTGATAATGTACTCATTTGGTACAAATGCTGACCTTTTAAAATGTCATAGTTTATGTTATGGCATTTTCATACACATGTGCCATTCTTCTCTTCTAATTTGACCCTCCAAAATCTGGAAGGGTTTACAAGAAGGAAGGTTCTCTCACCCTGATCACCACCAGCTGTGACACTGTTTGTAGGCATCTTCCCAGAGACAGTTCCTGAATAGAAAAATGCTTGTCTCATTCTTTTTAGTGACTACTTCACAAAGGAATGACTGGGTTAATAATTTCTCCAGGTTTTTTGGGGGGAAGGGGAGTCTGACTTTCCCTAGTTTCTTGCTGTTCAAGACAGTATTACATAGACTGTTCTGTGGTACGTACCTCTATGTACATATCTAAACACAGCCAATAGTTTTATAAGACTGTTCTATAAATAGGATATGTATTAAATTTTTTTGGTAGAATTGTCTAATTTTCCTCCCAGAGAAAGGTTTGTGTGAATGTTTAATCCCCTCATTATGTCACAGTTTTTCTCGTAGGCTTTTAGGATGTCATGCAATATAAAACTTGTTGCACATTTCTAATTAATAGCTACAAATCTATAACTCTTTAGCTTTAACCTGAATGGGTCATCATAAAAGTGGAGTTGTTTATGTGTTTTAGGTAATTGTTTCTTTCTCTTATAAACTGATTGTTAGATATTTATCTTTCAAATTGGATTGTTTTTTCCCCTGAATCTTAAAATTAAGGAATTTAGGCACAGCAGAGCATAGAGGCACACGCCTTTAAGCCCAGCACTAGGGAGGCAGAGGCAGGCAGATCATGTTTATATGTGTGTAGAGAGATCACAGGACATCTTTCAGTAGTCAGCTTTCAGTTGATTCTCTCCTCCTCCTGTGGGCTCTAGTTCATACTCTGGTCTTAGTTAGGATTACTGTTATTACAATGAAACACTATGACCACGGTAACTTAGAATAGAAAGCATTTTATTGGGAGTTTGCTTGTAGTTTCAGAGGGTTAGTCTGTGAGCATCATGGCCGGCAGCATGGTGGCAGGTGGGAAGCATGATAGTAGGCAAGCAGACGTGGTGGAGCTGTTCCTGAGAGCTCACACATGGTCCCACAAGTTGCAGGTATGAATAGAGAGTTCTTGGGCTTGGCTTAGACTTTTGAGACCTCATACCCCACCCTAAGTTACACACGTCCTCCAGCAAGGCTATACCTCCTAATCATTCCCAAGTAGTTTTACTAACTGGGGACCAAGTGATCAAGCCTATGAACCTGTGGAGGCCTTTCTTATTCAAACTACCATCCTCAACAACCACATTTACCTGCTGAGCCATCTTGAGGATTCTCTATCTTTGAGTATTTGTTGTTGTTGTTGTTTAACAGAGCCTTGCTTTCTAGCCAGGCTGGCTCTGAACTTAGGATCCTCCTACTTCAACTTCCTGCGATTACAAGCATGTGCTGTAATTTTTGGTTCTTGCTTTTAATTTTTTATTGTATATGTATGTTAGAATTTCATTTTTTTCTTATGGTTATATATTTCCTTATATGTACGTATTCCCTTGTATTTTAGCTAATATGAATATTCATGTACAATTTTTAGCATGGATGTTGTCTTTGTTAATTTTATATTGCTGTGATAAGATACCATGACCAAGGCAACTTAATAAAAAAATGGTTTATTGGGGCTTATGGTTTCAGGTTAGTGTATATGACCATCATGGCAGGGAGCATGGCAGCAGGCAGGCAGGCATGGCACTGGAGCAATAGCTGCAGGCATACATCTTGCTCCACAAGCATGAGTCAGAGATAGAGCTAACTGGGAATGGTGTGGGCTTTTGAAAACTCAAAGCCCACCCCCAAATGATACACCTCCTCACACAAGCCCATACCTCCCAGTCCTTCTCAAACAGTTCCACCAACTGGAGCCCAAACGCTCAAGTATTTTGAGATTATGGGGGTTGTTCTCATTCAATCCAGGACATATGCATTTTCAGTTCCCTTCTGTATGTTCCTAAGAGTAGAATTACTGCTTTATATGGTAACTCTGAGTGACCCTTGAAGAACTGCCGACTGTTTTCCAAAGCAGCTGTACCATTTTACATTCCCACCAATACTGTATGCATGTTCACATTTTCCCATATCCTCACCCACACTTGTTATTGTGTCTTTTGTTGTGGTGGTGGTGGTGGTGGTTATTGTTTTCCAAGACAGGGTTTCTCTGTGTAGCCCCGGCGGTTCTGGAACTAGTCCTGTAGAGTAAGCTGGCTTTGAACTTAGAGATTCACCGAGTTTATGTGTCTTTTTGAATGGAACCATTCCAGTGGACAGAGTGGCACATTTGTTTATAAAAATAGCACACTGTAACCTCTGTGAAAGTTTGGTTTTAAAACATAATCTACTTTTTATTATGTTCAGTCTTTATTTGTCCTTTTTTGTCATTTAGGGATTTTTTTCTTGGTCTCTGACATGAATTATTCTTTCTTTGCTTCTCTTTGATTTTTCTAGAACTTTGACACTACTTAATAGTTCTTTTTGTTTGTTTTATTTTTGAGACAGTTTTATCAGATAGCATCAATTAGCCTCAAGCTATTGATCCTTCCTTAGCCTCCTCAGTTCTGCCATTGCATGTGTTTGCTAACTTGTATGAGCCTGGCATTGTTTATATTGTCATCTGTGTATTTGTGCCTTAGTTCTCTTAGCTAAGCAGAGGGATAGACAGACAGACAGATAAAGAGCAATGTAAGCATTTTGCAACTCAAAGTTATTCAGGTTCATATATGATTATGTCTCAGGTAATTTCTAGCTTTGTGGTCTAGGTGTAGAAGACAGGAGAGTGTTTAGAGAAGACATTCATTTAGCTAAGAGCTTCTAGAGCATAAAATGGGGCTTTGGCTGCTTTGTGGCCACCCATGGTAGCTCATCCAGCACTTGGCTTTTTTAAAACTCCTGGTTTAAGATTTTCCCCAATTCTGCTTTTAACATAACCACTGAAATGTATCCAGTTTAGCCTGTGCAAAGAAAGTCCCATTTTGATAACTGTGCTTTGCTAGGTTCTTAATATGTAACTCAGGCCTGCTCTGTAGAATCCCTTTGATTCTTGAACAGTAGATTTCTTTTAAATAAAAGTCATCACTTGAGCTGGTCAGTGATTGTAGACGCTTTTTTTTGAGACAGGGTTTCTTTGTAGCTTTGGAGCCTGTCCTGGAACCAGCTCTTGTAGACCAGGCTGGCCTCGAACTCATAGAGATCCACCTGCCTCTGCCTCCCAAGTGCTGGGATTAAAGGAGTGCGCCACCACCACCACCACCACCACCACCAACCCCCCCCCCCCCCAGGTGTGGGCGAACTGATCTCTGTGAGTTCAAGGTCAGCCTTGTTTACATAGGGAGTTCCAGGGTAGCCAAGGCTACAAAGAGAAACCCTGTCTTGAAAAAACAAAAAACAAACAAAACAATGAGTTTAGCTCTTGAACTGATTGTCCCCGTGAAAGTGTTTGTGGTGGTGAAAGAGATAGTTCCTTCCCCTTCACACTTGAGCTGTAAATATGCACGCCAGTGCAGAAGACTGCCCATTAACACTCCGTTGGGGAAAAAGGATAAAATAGGGTGATATTATATTAATTATATTTACATATATAATTGCACACATGAGAGACAAAGCAACTAATATTCATCCACACCTTCTCATCAAGGCATAAAGCAATGGCTTAATGTCATTTCTGTACCTTTGTGATATTCTGAACAGTAGGCTTTGTGGCTTCAGAAAGGTGAATAGAAGAAAATATTCTCTTAGGTGCAAATCTGACTCAGTCCAAATTTCAGGAAACAGTTTCTTTGGCATCTTTCAGGTTTACTTTTTGGGCATCTCCTGCTTCCTGCTGCCCTCTCCTTAGCGTTAATGCCCTCATTTTCTTACTGGCATTTTCCCCAGGCCTGCAGATAGACCCCTTGTTAGTGCTAAGAATGTCTCCCACTTTCTTTCTGTTATTACCTATAAAATATAAAATAATCATAGAGTGTAGTGGATCAAATTCCAAATTCGATGTATTGGCCCATCTATTGGAAATTTCCAGGACTGTCTATCAGTTACCGTTGTGTTCTATATTTGAATAGATACAGCAGGTTAAGCTCCCCTCCAGCATTAGAGAAGACTATTCTTGCTGTGAACACAGATGAAGCTGGATGATGGCTGGAATTATGCAGTGTAAAACTCTTAAGTGGGTGGTAAAAGACCTTGAGATCTTCTCACTGGAGAAGGACCAGCAAAGAAGCCATGCTTCCTTCTCCATCCTGCTTCTTCTGGAAGGGCAGAGACCAGCTGTGCTTTTACATTTTTTGGAACTACATAAGAAGGACAAATGAAGACAGGCTCCTCAGGCTAAGGAGCCCATCTTTGCCCCAACATCTCTTGGCCAGCTCCAGTAAATAATAACCTTTCTGATCACATCTCTGCTGCAGAATGTGCTGGGTTTGTTTGAGGCAGGACTGTAGGTGAGCCGCAGCATTGCGTATGATTCAGGGGCTGTCTGGGGTTGTCCATTCACTTAGAGTTGTTCTCCCTTGGTCGTTGTTTATACTGGTATACACGGGCATGGACTTACTCATACTGTGTACTCCAGTGAGTTCTTAGTCCTCATTAGAGGGAATTCCATTGATACAGAATTCCGAAGATACAGATTTCAGAATCACAAGCCATTATTTATCCAATGTTCAGAATCTTTAGTTCATCTGTTGTGAATATAAAATCAGTGATAGGCAAATGTTAAATGTCTCATATTTACATTTAGTATTTAATCTTCAAATTACTGTGTGAGCTCATGAATTTAGGCTTCTTATTCAGTGTCCTTTGGCCATATTCTTCATTTAAGAAGGAAGGGTGGTATAGAATAGATGCAATATTTTAAAACTTTATTAGCATGTGTATGCCCATATGTATGTGAAGGTCAAAGGACAACTCTGAAGAGTTGGTTTTCTCATTCCACCTTTACATGGGTTCCAGGGATCAAGCTCAGGTTGCTAAGATTACTCAACAAGCACCCTTACTTACTGAACTACCTTACTAGCCCATGTAAAATGGTGTTGAAAAAACGCCTGTTAAATATATCTAAATGAAGTTGTCCAACAAACAATCACACGATGAAAGAAAGATGGTGAACATTTATAACAAGGAGATGGTCATGGCAAAAAAATTATGCTCTTAACTAGAGAAACATATTTAAGGAAAGCAACAATAAGCCTAAAACCAGATGTGGCATACACCTGTAATACCAGACATTCAGGAGACAGACTAGAAGAATACAAATTTGGGCTAGCCTTAATAAGACCCTGGCTCAAAATAAAATAGAAAAGAGGGTTGGCCATATATCTCTGTGGTAAAACTCTTGTCTTAGTGTTTTAGTCAGTGTTCTCTTGTTATGAAGAAACACTACGACCACAGCAACTCTCAAAAAAATTAAAACATTGGAGGTGGCTTACAGTTCAGCAGTTTAGTCTATCATCATGGTAGGAAGCATGGCAGCACAAAAGCAGATGTAGTACTAGAGAAGGAGGTGAGAGTTTTACATCCAGATCGGCAGGCAGCAGGAAGAGAATGCCATTCTGGGCCTGGCTTGAGCATCTGAAATCTCAAAGCCTGCCCACAGTGACACACTTCCTCCAACAATGCCACACCTTCTCCAACAAGGCCACACCACCTACTAGTGCCATTCCCAGTGAGCCTACGGGGGCCATTTTCTTCCAAACCATCTCACTTAGCGAGCTTGAAGCCCTAGATTCAGTGCCTCATATCATAAAATAAATGACTAAAAACAAGTAAAAATGCAACTTTAATTTCTGATATACTGGGATGAACACACAGCTTCTTGGGTTCTTTCTTGGTGAGCAGGTGCTCTACTACTGACATGCAATCTCAAACCCTTCTTCCTGTCTACTCTTCCAACTTTAAAAAATGTGTGTTTTGTTTTCTTTTGCTTTGTTCAATACAGGGTCTATCTTTGTAACCCCAATTAGACTGAACTCACTTTATAGTTCAGGGCACGTTTGAGGTAAGTCTTCCTCTCTCTGCTTTTTAACTGCTGGGACTGCAGCTTCGCAATGCCACACACCAGGCCCAGCCAACTGCTGCATTCTTGCTTTAAATTTTTTATTTTAGTATGTGTGGTTGTTTTGCTTGCATATATGTCTATGTACCATGTGCATGAAGTACCCAGAGAGGCCAGAAGAGGATGTCAGATCCTCTGGGACTGGAGTTTAATACAGTTGTAAGCTGCCATGTGGTGCTGGGAATTGAACCCAGGCCCTCTGGAAGAACAGTCAGTACTCTTAACTACTGTACCATCTTTCCAGGTCCTGTATTCTTGCTTTTAAAGCTTTTCTTAAAAGTTGGTTTTTATTTTATTTTATGTATATGAGTGTTTGTTTCCTTGTATAAATGTGTACTGTGTGTGTGTGTGTGCTTCTGGCAGAAGCCAAAAGAGGGAATTCTCTGATCCCCTGGAATTGGAGTTACAGGCAGTTGTGAGCTGTTGTGTGGATGCTGGTAATCAAAGTCCATGTTTTTGGTAAGAATATAATAAGAATATGCTCTTAACCACTGAGTCATCTCTTTATTCCCCAGCTACTGCATTATTATACAAGACTTATTGTAGCAGAAAATTATTAGACAGTAGGCATGATGACTCTCACCTGTAGTCCCAACACTTGGAGAGTAGCAGGAGGAAGATCAGCAGTTTAAAGACATTTACTTTAAATGCAGGCAGGGAATTTGAGAGCAGGTGGGCTATACGTGACCATGTGGGGCCGTGGTTTTGGTCTTTTGTTTACTTGTAATTGACGCATCCCAGTATCTAGCATAATCTTTTATCATATATATATTAGTTGCTCAGTGTTTGTTGAGTATTTGTGCAACAAATCTTTTTCATGATCTCTGTTCTTTGCCTTTCCTTCTCGGATGTTGATACCGTTTTTAAGCTTTATGTGATTCCCAGAGTATCTGGAATCCTTACAGACTCAAATCTAGCAAAATAGGAAAATTTCATGTCCCAGCACTTTCAGCAGAAAATCCCGAGGTTACTATAGAGTTATGTTAGCTGCCCTTGACTAGTCAGTCATAGTCTTGGCCAGGGGAATGCAGTATACTTTCTGATCTAGTCTATGACCATGTGTTCTGATTCTGAATCTATAGATAAAGCCACAAACAGAATGTCTGTTGGAATAGCAGAGGCTCCTCACAAGTTCCAAGAACTGTCTACTAACATATGTATCAGGGCAGTTCAAAATACTGTCTTGGATGCTCACTCCATGTGATGCCAGTAGGAGCTCAAGTCTGTCCCACTAGATTTAGAAATTGAATTTCATTCTTTCTTTCTCTCTCTCTCTTTTTTGGTTTACAAGACAGGTCCTGGCTGTCCTGGAACTAGCTCTTATAGACCATGCTACACTTGAACTCACAGTGATACCACTGCCCAGCCACAGAAGCTGAATTTCATTGTGATAATGTACTCCATGTATCTTCAAGCAGGAAGTAGTATGAAATATTAAACAGATTCCCAAACTTCCTTAACTTGAAACTACTTTCCAACTAGAAAACCTCCAGGAATATTGTGATATACTACACTGTGATAACTTGAAACTACTTTCCAACTAGAAAACCTCCAGGAATATTGTGCTATACTACACTGTGATAACTTGAAACTACTTTCCAACTAGAAAACCTCCAGGAATATTGTGATATACTACACTGTGAAAAATGTTGGTATTGTGGCATCTAAAATTAAATAGTTAGAAAATTAGAGAAAAGCCTCAAAGAACAGTAAAAATGAAAACAAAATTATTTTCTTATGTATACCTACTTCAAGAAAATAATTTTAAACCCAAAAAGAAATCAGATTTTGTGATGAACTGAAGATTTTATGGAGACTTCAAAAAAATTCCATTATACTAAGTGGCTAAATAAACCAAGTAGAGATATTTCGCAACACCTGATTCCACTCCTCATTGTCAGCATGTCTTATGAAGGGTGACTGGAAATCATGTGTGGGAGCTTGGCCAGTATGCTGTTAAGGAGCATAACTCTGCTTGCCATCCTCCTGTTTCCAGATGATCTCTCCCACCTCATCCCTAGCTTCACACTGCCAGCTGCTGATGTGCTTCTTCAGTGAGACCTCTGCTTTCATTTTACTCACTAAGAAAATGGAACCAATCAAAATCACTTCTCTCTCTCTCTCTCTCTCTCTCTTTCTCTCTCTCTCTCTCTCTCTCTCTCTCTCTCTCTCTCTAATATATATATATATATATATATATATGTTGCATTAACCTATTGTGTATGTGCATGTGTATGTCAGAGGACAACTTAGGGGAGTTAAGTCTGTCTTCCACCATGTGGGTTCTAGTGATTGAACTCTGGCTGTCAGGCTTGGCTGCAAGTGGCTTTCTTAGCAGGAGTGGCTTGCAGGCTCTCGCGTATGTACTTAAATTCTTCCAGTCCCCCACCCCCTACTGCCTGCGATGTTGCATAGGCTTTCTTCTATGAGCTGGATAAACTCTGAGCTGAGGCCAGTTTCTAGTCTTATGAATTAGATTCCTCTTGCTTGCTTAGTCAAAGGCATATTTAGCAATTCTTTCCATTTTATTATATCATGTATACATTTTTATCTTTTAGCTCATTACCATTTATGTACACTTTTATGCTAATTTTCTTATTTAGAAAACAAACTTGGGCTGTAGAGCTAGATTAGCATTAAGAGCACTGACTGCTCTTCGAGATGGTCCGGGTTCAATTCCCAGCACCTACAATGGCACCTTGAAACCGTAACTATAGTTCTAGGTGATCTGGCACCCTCCTCTTGTCTTGACAAACACTGGATGCATGTTACACAGACAGGCATGCAGACAAAGCACCCATACACATAAATAATTTTTAAATAAAAAAAATTATTTTTCTTCTCATTTCCCTCTAGCCACCCTCTTATTTTTTCTCTTCCACCACCCCCCAAAAATTACTTGCCAAGAGTATATCTTAATTTGGTCTTTTCTGATGTATTCTCTTTCTGTCTGAACCCAGTCCAAATAGGTTTTCTCCTACTACATGCCATAGAAACTGCTGTTACCATGGTCACTAATGACCATTGTAATATCAAAAAAAAAAAAAAAAACCAGCAAGTGATTCCAGGTTTTGCAGAATCAAAATAAGTGACCTCCTCAGCCCAGTGGGATGGTTGGTGTAGTGGTGAGACAGAAATCATTTCCTTTTTCTCTTTAGCGTCAGAAAGAAATGGAGAGCTCTTGGGTATCCTTTGTTTATGTCAGTGAAAAGGGATGCACCATGTAAAACAGACTGTCCTGTAACTCACAGAGATCCCTCTGCCTCTGGAGTGCTGAGATTAATGGAGTGTGCCACCATAACCCTAAGTTTTTGTTTTGTTTTGGTTTTTAAACAAGGTTTCTATGTTGCCCAGGCTGGCTTCAAACTTAAGATTCTCCTGTCTCTACCTCCCAAGTGTTTGAATTTTAGGCCTGTGCTTTCATGCCCAACTAAAATCCGTGTATTTGTTTGTTTTTTAATTTAAAAGAGTTCATCTTTATTTTTTATGTGTATCAGTGCATTTACGTCCTTATGTATTCTATATTCCCAAAGGCCAAAAGGCATTGGGCTCCCTAGGACTTGTGAGCCACTATGTATGTGAGCTGGACATTGAACCTGGGTCCTCTGGAAGAGCAACCATTGTTCTTAACTACTGAGCCATTTGCTCCAGTCCATAACACCAGTGTATTTCTGGTAGCAGTTTGGCAATGTGTATGAAAGCTTTACACATGTACATACCTTGAGTTTTACAATTTTATTATTTGTATGTGGTGTATATGGGCGTACAGGTGTGTCACTTAGTATGTGTGGAGGTCAGAAGACAGCCTTCTGAAGTTGGCAGAACTCAGACTACAAGGTTGTTGTGGGTTTTTTGGTTTTTTTTTTTTTTTTTTTTTTGCTACAAGTATTTTTACCTGTGAGTCATCCCACCAACCTTGGAGAAATTTGTTTATTTTGAGACAGGGTCCAATGTAGTAGCTGAGGGTGACTCAGATTTGCTGTCACTGAGGATAACCTTGAATTGATCTCGTATTCCATCTGCATGCTGACTTGCTACCACCACTGTGTTCTTTGCTTTTCCATGGCTTGTATTAACAACAAAAAATACTTTCTTATAAAAGAGAGACATTGAACACTCAATTGCAGTTTATTTCCTTTTTCTGCTTTTTTAAAAATATATTCTTTAGCTTGGTTCCTAGCTGCCTGGTTCAGCTTGATAGCCAGGAGCCAGATAAAAATCGCGTATGCTTTTGCTCCAGGGCTGCCTTGGAGTCTGCAGAGTCCATTGAGTGCATCCTTTTGAAGGCCAGCTACTAAATTTTGGGGCTAATATGAGAAATAATGTCAGAGAAAATAAATAGAGCAGGCAGAATTGTGCTCTGAAGGGAAAATGATGAAAAATGTAAGCTAGCTGAGGAGTGTTGACAGGGACCTGCAGTGAGGGCTGTGAGTGAAGCTGCTGCCTTGTGTACAGCATCAGTCTAGTGGTGTCACATGGTGCAGGCAGAGCCTGTTTGATTAATGAGTTCTTTGAGAGAGGGGGAAATAGGGAACTTTTGTGCCCCCAAGATTTGAACTGGTTTTAGTATCAAATACTTCTGACATTTTATAGTGTTAGCAGTAGGATGCCAAAACTTTACTGATAATATACATAAAGAGTAATACATTAGTTTTGCGTTAGGCATATAGAATCATAGGTACAATCATTCAACATGCAATCATATTCAACATGAAGTTTAAAATAGAAATTGCAAAGAAATATGATTTTGGTGTTTGCTTTGATCTTTCAATGCAATATTTATATTTGCTTACAATTTATATTGAATGTTTTTGGCCCTTTTTCACTTAATTTTTTAAACCCAATAATTTAACTTTTATTTATATTGGTTATTTTGTGTGTATGACTATTTTGCCTGTATGTATGTCTGTGCACTATGTGCATGCCTGTGGAGGTCAGAAGAGGGTATCAGATCCCTTAGAACTGGAGTTTCAGGTAGTTGTGAGCCTCCATGTGGGTTCTAGTAACCTTACCCAGGTCCTCTGCAAGAGCAGCCAATGCTTGTAATAGATGAACAGTCTTCCTAGCCCTCATGTGATATATTATGGCTCTGTTCTCAGGTCGTTAAATATTGTTTCTAGAAAATTATCATTTTAAAGATAAAGTAGTGCTGAGAGTGTGACCCAGCTAAGAGTACTTGACCGACTTACATGAAGCCCTCAGTTCAATACCAGGACTGCATAAACCAGGGTTGGTGTTATACACCCTTAATACCAGGAGGTAAAGGTAGGAGGACCAGAAGTTCAGGGTGGTCTTCTACTACATAATGAGTTGAGGCCAAGAAGCAGTTGGTCGGAGCAATGGAGATTTGATATTGAGTCAATATATGTCTTCTGTTGGAGGAAACACTTTCCTGTCACCTTCCACTGCTGTTTTTAGAGATATTCTTGCTGTTTAATCCTAGCTAATGCAGACCATGACCATTTGATAAACTCTCCTGACTCAGTCTCCTGACTGAAAATTATAGGTGTGCACCACTACACCCAGCCTGTAATTTTAGTTTTAAAGATAGTTGAAGCCTGATGAAACTATATCATTACAGTTATGTTTTTGAATATTACATAGTTAATAAATTTAGGACTGTAACCAGAGTTCACTAAAGACCAAGAGGTTGACATTTAGAGATAGGTGCTTTAGTTTCACTTCCCCCAAGACAACAAGAAGTATTCTGTAACTGAAAGACGACTGCTTTTATTAGATTTTCTTTCTGTTGTAAGGTAGAATAGTGAAAGTACCGCCATTAGCTGAGCTCTGTGTTTCTGTATCTGGCCTCACAGCCTTGCTTTTATGTGCCTAGGATTTGCCTTCCTGTGTTCTGAGTTTGTGTACACAATGTGGTTCCTCTTTCTTTTTGACTTAGTTCATCTCTGTGGAATAATTTGCAAAAACTTTAAAAGGTGAACTTTCTAAAATCCTCTCTCTGTGTATATCTAGGCTGTGTTTGTCTTTCCTAGAGATGGGACTTTGGCAGCTTTTACTTGCAAAGGTAGAGTATTTAAAAGTTATATCCCCTAAGTGTCATAAGTGCTCCTCACAAACATTGTCAGTCCTTACAGATGCATGCAGCCAGAATGGTTCATCTTTATCCACAATGTCACAGAAGATGCTTTGGGAAGTTACATGATTTCTGTTTGCACTTGAGAGCTAAGAGCAAGTTTCTAACATTTCAGATCATGCTGAATGACTGTTGCCCTAACTGAGGGACACTTGTTCTGTATTCCAAATACCCAGTATTTAAACTCCTGTCTTAGCAAAGTTTCAAACTACTGTGCATTGTAGTACTTTAAGAACCTTCAGAATTGATGACAGTTACTCAAAACACAATGGTGATTTAGCTTCAAACCTCAGAGTTTAATGTAATTTCCTATTTTATTTAGGACCACAAAGATCTCCTATTTGTATATTAAATTCAGTGACTAATAAATCATTCATTACCCAAACCTGTTATAGTCTGGCTTCTGTACATGCCGTTATAGACTGGCACATTTAGGCATGAATGATTAGTTAACTATAGAGATAAATAGAAAGTTAAGTAATGGGCTTTGTTGTGATATTTTCATGCATGCATGTCACATGCCCAGGTTGTTACTTTGGTGGCAAGTGCCTTTAGTCACTGAGCCATTTTGGTGCCAGCCACTATTGTTATCTTTGTAATTTTAAGCATTCTAATAGACATGTAGTACTAGCTCAATGATTTTGGTTTGTATTTTCTCAGCTAAGACTGTTGAGCATCTTTTAGTGGATTTTTAGCTACCCATTTTCTTGCTGAAATGTCTCTTTAGATCTTTTGCTCAGTGACTTTTTTTTTTTTTTTTTTTAAGATAGCCTTTTTTAGTTAGTGACCTTCTGTGTGCATTCTGGGTAAAAGTCCTTCAATGGATTTGTAAAATATATCCTTCCATGCTGTGACTTCTCTTTTTATTCTCTTAACAGATTCTTCCAAGAACACAAATTCTTGATCTTTATGAAGTTTAGTTTATTAGTGTTTCTCCTGCCTCTTAAGTGCTGACTTTGATTTTGCCATTTTAAGTACTTTAAACTGTATTTAAGTACAGTTCAGTGATATTAGCAAATGTGGCACAATAGTAGATCTCCCCAATGACATTAGTAAGTAGTTCATTCCATATTCTTTTCTCCCCCACTAGACCTTAGTAACGCCTAATCTACTTTGTGTCTCTAAGAATCTGCCTAATATAGGTATCTCCTACAAGTAGAATTGTACACTATCTTTTTTTTAAACATAGGCTCTGGAAATCAAACTCAGGTCCTTATCTTTGCATGACAAGCATTCCACCAATGAGCTGACTCCATAGTTCCTTCTATTGGGTTGTCTTTTTATAGGGGTTTGTTGATTTTGTTGGTTTAGTTTTCTGTGACAAAGACTTGTTGTGGAGCCCAGACTGATCTTGACTTTCTGTTCCTTCACCTCAGCCTGCTGAGGAATGTGGTAGTGTAGGTTGTTGTGCCCAGCTGTAGGATGTTACATGTGCTGGATATCCACACTTTATCTGGTATGTGTTTACAAATAGTCTCACTTATTCTGTGGCTTGTCTTTATTCCTTTGTTTGACATATGAAAGGGTAGACTTTTTATTGAATTTCACTTTATTTTTCTTTTGCCTTAGTTTTGTGTCATGTTTTGTTTCATCTCATCAAGTTCAAAATTAAGAGGATTAATTAGTTTCCGTGTTTTCTTCTAAGGTTTTTGCTTTAACTCTTAAATTTAGTTTTCTACTTATTTTGAATTAATTTTTGTAGACAATGTAAGCTGAAGATCCAGCTCCATTCTGTTGTCAGTGAATGTCCAGTTACCCCCACCCTCACCCCCGATTGTTGAAGAGACCTCTTCCCTTAGGAAGCAGCCTTGGCATGTTGTCAGAAAGTAGGTGTATTTCTGGGGGTTTTTGTTGTTGTTGTTGTTCACTTCCATTGATGTATATGTCTTTCTAGCTTTTTGTTTAGAATGGAAAATGCTGAGTATTATACAGCATGCTAAATCTAGACATCAGAATGTATTCAGGAACTGCTTTTGTTGTGGCTACAGCTGTCTATTGGTATAGTGACAATTTTGTAGTATTTTTGAGTCAGTTTGAGCTTGGTATGTGTAGTTTACATTCCATTGTGTCTATGTTGTGCCTATGACCTGACAGATTTCCGGTGGGTTTTTTTTTTTAAAAAAGAAGTATGCACTTGTTAATTGGTTGCTTTTAGCTAGGGTCCTACTATATAACTCAAAATGGCCTTGAATTTGTAATCCTCCTGCTTCCTACTGAGGGCCAGACTTTTAGGCATGTGGCAATACATTCATCTTAACCTTTTATTTTTATTTGTGTTTTTATATTTGAAATGAATTCTTATGAATAGGTTATAACTGTATCTTTTTAAACATTTGATTATATCTGCTGGTTTCATCATATCAGCCCTTTAATTGAATTATTTAATGCTGTTGATATGTTTTTGTCTTTGTTTTTTGATTTTTTTTTTTTTTTTTTTTTTTTTTTTTTTGGTTTTGGTTTTGGTTTTGGTTTTTGAGACAGGGTTTCTCTGTCCTGCTCACTTTGTCGATAAGGCTGACTTTGAACTCACAGAGATCTGCCTGACTCCACTGCCCAAGTGTTGGGATTAAAGATTCCTGCCACCAGCTGGCCTGTTTGTTTGTTTGTTTGTTTGAGTCAAGGTTTCTACGCAGTCAGGAATTCACTGTAGACTGGGGTGACCTAATCTCAGAGAGCTCTGTCTGCCTCTCTGCCGCCTGAGTGCTGTTGGCTCTTAATCAGATATCCAGTATTTGTTTTCCTTTAATCCCTTTAGTTATTTGTTGTTCTCTCTACCTCCTTTTTTTTTTTTTTTTTTGCATGCTTTTTCCTAGATTATTGGTTCTTTATCTCTTTTGCTGCTTTCTTAGCTGTAGTGGATATGTGATCAGGTAGTCTGAGGCATGTGGCAGACATCTTTGGATCATTACAGTCTACCATGCTGGCTTCCAGCAGGGTTGTTTCCATCCCTGTCCTGCTGGTCTTCAGACTGTTGGTAAGCTTTCCTTCCCTATAGCTTCGAAACTTTGTAATTTGCTGCTGTTTTAGAAAATGATGGTCTATATAGACACACTGGTTCCTTGTATTTCTCTCTGTTGTTTGTTTTTCTGGCATTTATCCTTTGTGGACGTTTAGATTTCAATCTGGTGTCATTTCCGCATGGCATAATGACTTCCTCTACAATTTCTTTAAGCATAAGGATGGCAGGTGAATTCTACCTTTTATATGCTTCGGGTTTGTTTTTGTAGTTTTCTAACTGAGCTAAGAAATCCCAGCTAATAGTTTTTTTGTTTTTACTTGTTTGCTTACTTATTTATACTTTAAAATGCTCACCCCTGCCCATTCTGGCTTAGAGACCTGAACTTCTGCAGTCCACGAGAACACTCCTGTTGACTTGCTGACCCACCATGTCTTTCCTTTGCCTTTTTTCTTCTGGCCACTTTTAAGACTCTCCTGCTGTCATGTGTCTAAGTGATACCAAAGTGATGTGTTCTGCCAGCACTTTCTTTTCATTCATTATGAATGTAATTTGTTGAACACTTGGTTTCTTTAAATTGTGTCTACCCCTGCTTTCCATCTCATTTCTTAATTGATATTGTTCCTAGAAGTTGGCTTTTCCATTCACCAGGGATGCTTGGTGCTTTACCACTGCTTGTTTGCACCCAGTATTTCTTTTTTTACTTTTTTACCTTTATTATTTTTAATTATGTGTACCTGTATGTTTCTGAATGTGGGTATGTACGTGTGAGTGCAGGTGCCTTAAGGGGCAGAGGAGTCAGATCCTCAGATACCCTGGAGCTGGAGTCAGAGACATTTTTGTGAGTTGATTGATAAGGGTGCTGGGAACCAAACTTGGGTTCTCTGGGAAAACAGCAAATATTCTTAACCACTCAGCCATATCTCAGCCTTCTCTCCAGTCCTATATTTGTGTTTCTTAATAACTTTCTTTTTTCATTGATTTTTTTTTTTTAGACTCTTTCTCTGTAGCTTTGGAGCCTGTCCTAGATCCAGATCTCATAGACCAGGCCGATCTGGAACTCACAGAGTTCTGCCTGCCTGGTTCCCGGAATTAAAGGCATGTGCCACCACCACCCGGCTCCTAATAACTTTCTCTGCCTAAATAGAAAGAAGTAATATACCCATGGAGGAAATTGTACATGGAGGCACATGCTAAAGGGCTGCAAGTAAGAGGATGAGCTCATACATCTGACAAGCTACTAGAAAGCAGTTCAGAGAAGAACCAAAGGGGCAGATGGCTGGTTGGTGTGTAGCTGGCTTCATTTAGCTTCACCAACTAGGCAAACCCCTCCCCATTCACTGAATCTGGCACTCAGGCAAAATTGCTATGGTAGAATAGCCCGGGGGCTAGAAGAATGATTTGTAAGCTAGAAGGGGGGTATGATTACATTGCCTCCCTCTACTCTCCATATCCTACTCTGTTAGGGTATACTGTGCAACTGAATGGGTGATGCAGGATTTACCTACATTCTAGAGAGATGCCGTCCTAGAGGGACCACACTGCTGCTAGGGAGGCAAATGAAAATGGCTTTCAGGGTAGCTCCAGAGCATTTTATAATCCTGTTTCCTTTACATTTAATTTTATAATTTTTGTTGTTTTATAGAAAACTAAATGCTAGCAGCTTAATTTTGAATGCCATGTCAGTGACAGTCTTTGAAATGGAGTAATTTGATTATTCTTTTTCTTTTTGAATGTAAAAGTCACTGCTCACACGTAGTAGTATCCATACTGGTTTTCTTTCGTTCTGTTTGTCTTTGAATGAGCCATCTAGAGAAATTCAATCTATCTCTATCTCTCTGCCTGTATGTGTATGTGTACACATGCTTTGTGCCTAAAGAAATCAAAAGAGGGTGTTGCATTCCTGGAACTAGAGTCAGAGATGGTTGTGAGTCACCATGTGGGTGCTGGGAACTTAACTTGGGTCCTCTGCAAAGGCAGTGAATGCTCTTCACTGCTGAACTCTACATTTTTAAATCTCAGAGATGTTTAAAATACAAAATTCTTATAGTCCTGTGATTCCCCAAAACCGTTGTTGAGTTTACTGCTCTTGAGGTTTCTTTATGATAAAATCAAAGCTGCTATTTAATCTCATTTTCTTCTCCTTATTTTTTGGCATATATAATGTATCTATTCTAGAAAACTTAGGAAATAGAATGTGGTTGAAACTAAAAGGTGCCTTTAAAGAAAACAGTCTTGCCTAGAACACTCTGAGTCGTGTCCTCCATGCTAAATAATGGAGGAAAGGCTACACTGGAGGAACCGATTTGCTTAGAAACTCACACTTGGATGAGCAGTACCCATCTATATTCTATAATATTTTTATTTATAAAATGAATTTTGGATAATTTATGTCTTCAGTGAGTTGATTAATAAAGTAAATTAGATACAATTTAACCAGCACTGTGCTTAATTGAAGAAAACAATGTTGACTGGTGTTTGTACGATATCCATGTGTTTTACCAAAAATAATTAGTAAAGATATAAGCAGAGTACAGCCAAATTTTGTTAAGTAAAAGTTTATCTAGTTAAGTGTTGAATAAAGATGTTTTGGTCAGGGATAAATAATACAATGATTGTCTTGCCATATTACATCTCCCAGTGTCATAAGTGTCTAAATTGTCAAGTATATTTTATGTACTTTTGCATGACAGCTAAGTTGTCTAACAATACAGTTCTTTTCTGAAAAACAGATTTATTTTTATTATATGTATCTGGATGTTTTACGTGTATTTATGTCTGTGTACTACACACATGCTTGGTATCCATGGAAGCCAGAAAAGAGTATCACATCCCCTGGAACTGGAGTTACAGGTGGATGTGAGTCACCATGTGAGTACTGGGAATTGAACTCAAACCCTCTGGAAGGCAGCTAGTGCTTACTAACCTCTGGACAATCTTTCCAGCCCCCAATTTCTTTTTAAGAGTCATTCATTTTTATTTTATGTGAATGGATATTTTTTTGCTTTTTGCCTGCATGTTATATCTGTGTATCACATAGTTACAGTTCCCTCAAAGACCAAAAGAGGTCATTGGATCCTCTGGAATTGGAGTTAGAGACTGCTGTCAGCTTCCATGTGGATGCTGGAAATGAAAAACAGTTATACTCCTAACCACTGAACTGTCTCTCCAGTCCCATGATTTTTTTGTTGATATTTTTCAAGACAGGGTTTCTCTGTAACTTTGGAGCCTGCCCTGGAACTAGCTCTTATAGACCAGGCTGCCTCAAACTCACAGAGATCTGCCTGCCTTTACCTCCCAAGTGTTGAGATTAAAGGTGTGCACCACCACCGCCTGGCCATAATTTTATTTTTTAAATGAACAAGAAGATATTTACAAAAAAAGTAGAATGTGATGTTTATATGTTGTGTAATGTTTAAATCAGTTAAGCATGTCTGTTTCCTCAATTATTACTTTTTTATAATGAAAACGTTAAAAGTATTTTATTCCTGATTATTAAAATGTGCAGGAGTTACTTTATAATTTTATCTAACTGTGGAGTAGCACACTGGACCTTTTTACTCTTGTACAGCTGTGACTTGATATTAATTGATTATGGCTTAGGATGTGGCTCATCCAGTAAAGTGCTTGCTGTAAAAGAATGTAGTCTTGAATTTGGCACCAACGTCAAAGAGCTAGATGATGTGATTCATATAATTGTCACCCAATGCTGGGGAGACAGGCATATGCATCAGCCAGCTTAACATGGAACTTTCAGCTCCCAGTGGGAACTGGGGCCATGTCTCAGTGAGTAAAAAAATTTACTTTACCATTGAGTAATGAGGAACTTGAACAACAGTGAAAGTGAGATCAAATTAAGTCAAGAATTCACTTCAGAGTCTCTTTTCTCCTTATTCCATATCCTCCTCATCTCATAGGTAACCTTTACATTTTTAATTTAAAAAGTATAATTATTTGTAATTGGGTTTTTGTGCCATAATGTGGTTATGGAGATTAGGAAACCACTTTGCAGATTTGGTAATTTCCTTCTACTCTTAGATGGGTTCAAGGGTTTGAACTCAGGTCACTAGGCTTAATTAACAAATACCAGCCAGGCAGTGGTGGCGCAGGCCTTTAATCCCAGCACTTGGGAGGCGGATCTCTGTGAGTTCAAGGCCAGCCTGGTCTACAAGAGCTAGTTCCAGGACAGTCTCCAAAGCTACAAAGAAACCTGTCTCGAAAAAACGAGAAAAACAAACACCTTTACCCACTAAGCCATCTTACTGGCCCTAGATGATCATTTTTAATTAATTTTAAGCTTATCTTTCTTATTTTTCTTTTTAAAAAAGCCAGTATTTATGTGTCTGTGTATGTATACACACACACACACACACAAACATAGTTTTGTGGGGGTTTTGCTTGTTTCGTTTTGTTTGAAACAGCATCTCATCTTGTATCTCCAACTGGCCTAGAACTTGGTATGTAAACCAGGCTGACCTTAAACTTGGAGAATTCTCATACCTCTGCCTCTAAGTGCTGGCATTACAGGTGTGCATTGCCATATTCAGCCCTTATACTGCCTTTTATGTGAGGCAGGATCTCACTGTGCAGCCCTGACCGGCACATAGCTCCACCAAACCCTTCTGCCTTTGTCTCCTGAGTGTTGGTACCAAAGGCATGTGCCACCACTCTCAGCACCCTTAGTATTTTCTTATTTCTACTCTTACACCAAAGGCAGTGGATTGCATTTTTCTTTACCTCATGTCTTGGTTTCTCTTATATACTTGAATGATATTTAAACTTTTTATGTGTGTGAGTGTTCTGCCTGCATGTATATGCACCATATTTGTGCCTGGTGCTCTTGGAAGTCAGAAGAGGACATTAGCTACCCTGGATCTGTGGTTATGAATGGTTGTGAGCCGCTATGTGCACACTGAACACAAATTCTCTGCAAGAACAAAGTGCTCTCAACTATAGTGCCATCTCTCAGTCTCTAATGATATATTTTGAGGCTCACTCCCGTAGCAATATATAGTGATTACCTTCATTATTTTTCCTTATATTCTTTTATATGTATGCTTATTCAGATGTCTCATATAAGTAGATAGTCGGTATAAAAATGGTATTTGTGAACTGTACAGCTGTATGGTGGATATAAAGCCTTGAGACTATAAATCAGTGGATAACAAGTATAATATTCCATGACAAAAAGATTAAGGAGGTGAATATAGAATACTCTTAAAGTAAGTTGTAAGTTTATAGTAGTTCTACTTGAAATATAATTGGGCTTTAAAAGTCATAGAAGTAGCCAGGTATGGTGACACTCTCTTTAATCCCAGCACTCGGATCTTGTGAGTTAAAGGCCAGCCTAGTCTTCATAGTTGGAGTCTCTTTGTAAAAACCATAATAGTAGGATTCAGCAGATGGCTCAGTGGGTAAGAGCACTTGCTCTGCAAGCTTGAGGACCTGAGTTTGGATCCCCGGTGTTTACAGAAATAAGCCAGGAGTGGCTGTACCTACCTGTAACACAGCAGTGGGGCATGGATCCCAGGATTCTCTCTGGCCGACCAGCCTAGCTGTACTGGTGAGCTTCAGGTTCTATGAGAGACCCTGTCCCAAAAGAATAAAGGTAGAGAGCAAATGAGGAAGATATCCAACTGTCTTCTGTCTTCCACATGGATACGTACACCACAACCCAAAATATCCTAATAGTTGGAAATTTATCTAGATGCCTGTATTTGAGCCTTAATTGAGTTGGGGGAGGTATGGATATGCAGAAACCTAATGACAAGATGCTAAATCATAATCAGCTATAGAAATTAAAAGTAGTATTCTAGTACCAAGGTAAAAGAACAGTGGAAGCTGGGCATGGACATTACTGCCTGAAACCCCAGCACTGGGGAGGTTGTCAGGAAGATCACAAGTTTGGATGCAGAGTAAATCTTATCTTCCCTCCCCAAAAGTGGTCAGCGGAAAAATCTCTTTAAAATAAAAGTAGCTTGGATGTAAGGATCTAATATAGGCTCAAACAAACATACAGACTTCAATCACGTTTTTCTTTTCTTTTGTTTTTTTTTTTTGAGGCATTTTCTCCTTACATTGCCCTAGCTGTTCTGAAACTTCTGCCTGCTTCTGCCTCCTAATGCTGGGATTGAAGGCATGTGTCACCATGTCTAGTTTGAAAGTCAGAATTATTTAACAAATAACTATAAGCAGTTTGAAGTAATAGAACTTTAACTTTTTAATATCATATACTAAAGTAAGTAAAATAATTATATAAAAACAACAAAAGTATTTGTGTACTAATCTTAATTAGTATAAGAATTTACAAAGGCAATACTTAAAGTAAGCTACATAAAAATTTAACTTCAAATATTTGTTCATTAATTTATTTTTGTATGTATATGATATATGTGTATACATGTTCATGTATGAAGGCACATGTGTGTTGTATCGTTCATAGATGTCAGTAGACAACCTCTGATGTGAGTTCACACCTGCTACTTTGTTTGAGGCAGGATCTCTCCTGTTTTCCTCTGCATGTGTTTTCCAGGCTCACTGACCTTTGAACTTCTGAGAGATTCTCCTGGCTCCATTTTCCATCTTAGCACAGGAATGCTGGGACTATAGACATGCACCACCACACCTTACTTTTTTTTTTTTTGGTTTTTCGAGACAGGGTTTCTCTGCAGCTTTAGAGCCTGTGCTGGAGCTAGCTCTTGTAGACCAGGCTGGTCTCGAACTCACAGAGATCCGCCTGCCTCTGCCTCCCGAGTGCTGGGATTAAAGGCGTGCGCCACCACCGCCCGGCTCACACCTTACTTTTGCATAGGTTCTGGAGATCCAACGATGTCATTGACTTGCTCAGCAAATACTTAACAACTGCTGAGCCATCTCTCTGGCCCAGATTTGACTTTTTTTTTTTTTTAAATTTAGCTTGGTTTTATGTACAGATGTTAGATCCTCTGGAATTACTAATAGTTGTAAACTGCCAAATGGGTGCTGGGAATTGAACCTGGGTCCTCTAGAAGAGCATCCAGTGCTCTTAACCACGGAGCCATCTCTACAACCCCAAGATTTAACTTTTTTTAAATATTTATTTATTTATTTATTGAATACACAATATTCTGTCTGTATGTGTACCTGCAGGCCAGAAGAGGACAACAGACCTCATTACAGATGTTTGTGAGCCACCATGTGGTTGCTGGGAATTGAACTCAGGACCTTGGTAGATCAGGCAATGCTCTTAATCGCTGAGCTATCTCTCCAGCCCCAAGATTTAACTTTTATACCATCTAAAAATGGAGCCAAAGTGGAGAGAGAATGTCGGGGACATTACCAGGCTCTAAGAAATATTTGTAGCAAATTTCCAAGGACTTTAATATTTTCACATATGAAATCATATCAGTAAGCACAGAATAAGATTAGATAAAATAAAAAGTTTAACAAAAACAAATAAAAAATTAAATGTAAATTAAACTACTAAGTAGTTGTAGAAGGAAGCGGCGGGGCTGTGTCCTGCCACCCGGCCGCAGGCTAGCTTTACACCCGAAATAATTACATGGAAACTGTATTTTTTTAAAACACTGTCTGGCCCATAGTTTTAGCCTCTTATCGGCTAATTTTTACATCTTTCTTTAACCCATATTTAGTAATCTCTGTCGCACCATGAGGTGTGGCTTACCAGGAGAGATCTTAACCTGCGTCCATCTCGGAGAGGAGAAGCCTGGAGACTCACTATGGCGACTGCCTGAAGCTTCTCCCCAACTCTCCCAGAATTCTGTTCTGTCTATTCCGCCTACCTAATTTTCTGTTCTCTTAAAGGGTCAAGGCAGTTTTCTTTATTAATAATGAAAGTAACACATAAACACTCCTCCATCAAGTAGTTATTGAGAACTACACATTAAATTAGCAACAATTCCTTTGCTGACCAGAATAAGGGCAATTACTAGATGAATAAACTGTTGTGGGCTGTTATATTAGCACAACTACTTAATCCTCTTGTATTATTATTCATGAAACTGTTGGGGTCGGGAGGGCAGGGAGAGAGAGTTGCCCCTCTGCCTTGTTTTTTGAGACAGAGTCTTCTATTGAGTCTGAACCTTCCTTGTTCAACTGAGCAGGCTGGTCATCAAGCCCCAGGGATCATTAATGTCTGTCTCAACCCTGGGTTTGCAAATGTGTGCCACCCAGCATATTAACATGTCTGGGAATCCAATCCGAGTCCTGCAAGCACTGTACCCACTGAACCATCTCTGTGTCCATGGTCATACTTGTTTAGCTGTGAAATTGTACAACTCTGATTTGATTGACAGAAAATAAGCACCTTCCTCGTTCCCAAACACTAACCTGTAAACTCAGAGATGTTCAGAGATTGTCCCAAATAATAAACAGTGATAGTAACTGTAGTAATTGTAGTGTTCTGGTCATGGCCCACTTCTAGTATCATAGAGTGACAGATGTCAGTGGCTGACAATTGAGGTTTGCTTCTCTCTGTGTTCCTGGCTGTGGTTTTGCTTCATGTTCTGCCCTCTGGAATCAAGGCAAGAGGGCGAGGAAGGTGATGAAACTCAGAAGGCTGCTTCACTTCATTTGCACAGGGCAGCCTGACCCTCCCACCCAGGTGCACCAGTCAGTGCAGAGGGTCTGCAGATTTTTTTTGAACAAATAATAAATGCTATAAAAGAGTGTTCACTTATGGTCTTTTAATCAAGTGTCACAGCCTAGGATATGTCAAGAGAAATGGCTGATGGGAAGGGAGAAGGTGTCCGTGTTTTCTGATACTTGAAAAATGGCTGTTCTAAATAATGAGATTAGGTCAGTGCTTTATGGCACCCATGGGTAGAATCCGTGCATTGCAGATTTTAAATCATTGTAGGATGGAAGAAGCAACCACGTTGTTTTAGCAATTATCTAAATCTGTACACATCTGAAACTTCACAATAGTCATATATTTGAAAATGAATCTAAATTTTTGCCTAGTGAATAACATGAATTTTTGTTCTTAGGAGATTTTTTTAGCACTGTCTTAGAGCGGAGCCAAAGATTTAAATTAGGCCAGGCCTGCTAGGCAAAAAAATCTCCATACAGGATCCTCTAAGAAAGAAAGCTAGTATCTTGGGTTGCTGACAGAGGGCAGTATTTGCTTTCCTGCATGCTGCTCCTTAGTTAGTGGTCATTGCCAAATTGTCACTTAGAATTGTAATAACTTTTTCTGGTTAGCAACCATTCCTTGGTGATAATTCTTTAAGAAAAAGCCTCTCCTCACACATGAAGTAGAAATGCAAATCTAGCCTTTAAAAGATGCTGCTCCTGCACTGAGATGTAATTTTAGATCCATGCTCTTTTCCATCGCTTTCTCTTAGAGTGGTGGTTGTGCAGATTTTTTGATGAAGCATGCTGCAGTTGAGGTGGTTTAAGTGCTGCTTGTAAGAGAACAAACCTGGCTAAGCAAGAGATTGAAATTAGCCAACAATTAGCTTCTCTGCAGTCTTAAATAGCCCACAGCCAAGAATTCCATGGTAATAACTCTTAGTGATTCTTCAGTTGTAGAAAATTACCTTGGAAAAGTGCAGTTTAAATTTTTCTCCTGAAAAAAAAAATCCTCATATAGCCCAGGATGACTTCAAAACTCAGTGTGTAGTTGAGAATAACATTGACCTTCTGAACCTCCATCTCCTCTTGAGTACTGAGATTACAGGTGTGTACCACCACACCCAGTCTATGTGGTACTGGAGTTTGCTAGCCAGAAACCTCTTAATGGAGCCATACCCCCAGGCTTGATATTTCTTAATGTTTACAATTTATTTGTTTACTCAACAAATAGTCATTTAGTGTTCAACACCCAGACACTGCATATTCGCTTCTGTGTGCCTGAATGTCTTTGGAAAGCCAGTGGATCTGTTGTTGGTCTCAACATAGTTAGGGAATCCTTGTCTACAATGACAAGTGCTCACCTGACTGCTTGCTGCCTGCCCCACCCCTATCCTTTTTGTTCTTTGTTCTTGTATTTCTCTTATTCCTTCTTTGAGAAGTAAACTCATCCAAGAATAAGAGAAACTGTATATAACATTGTACAAAACATGTGTTGTGTCTAGGTGTGGTGGTGCACACCTATAATCACAGCATTCAGGTTCTAGGCACAGGAGGGTTATGTTTGCTGCTGATCTTGACTACATATTATCGTAGCAAGACCATATCTCAAAACAAACAAACAAATCTAGTAGTAACAGGAGACAATACAAGTTTTCATTTACTTCAAAAACTAAGTGCAATTTTACCTTTCAGATCTCAAAGCAGGTACATTTGTTTCTTACTTCAGAAACTATGTATATTAAACGAGTTTATATAATTGTATTTAAATGAAATTAGTATCAGTATGCTGTTATAAAAATGTGCATATAATTAGACAACGTTAGTGTTTGCTGTGTACTCTCTGAATTTGAATTCTAATTTGCTATCTGGAATTAGGCCTCTGTGTATCTTTCTGATATATTATATCTAGCATATTTGTTAATTCTCAGTGCTTTCATTGTCTGATCTCTAGGATATATTCCAGTTAATTAAGGATGTCGTTCTGGCTATTGTTTTCTGTTCTGATGAACTTCAAGCTTATTAAAATGTAACTCTTTTTCTTCTTCAGCATCAGACAACAGCCAGCGCTTTCGGGAAACCTGTTTTGCATTTGCCTTGACTCCACAACAGGTGCAGCAGATCAGCAGCTCCATGTAAGTCACCTTCCATCTGACCTTACAGTTTGGTGTAAGCCCAGGACCAACATAGTAAATGGGTTTGGCCTCCAGCGTATTTCCCTCCCTCCCTCCTCCTCCTCTTCCCTTCTTCCCCTTTCCCCCCCTCCCCTCTCTCTAACACACACGCACGCACACACACGAGTATGAGCACTGTTGACATTTGACATTTCTGGTATTTAAGAACAGAGTAACATGTCTTCATGTATTTATTTTAAAATAATTTCTATTCTTACTCTATTTTAGGGATATTTCTGGGACCAAATGTGACTTCACAGTACAGGTCCAATTAAGGTACAGTATTGACTATAATATATATTCAAATTTTAAAATATGTTCTTTAGAAATTATTTTTTTTGATTTTTCGAGACAGGGTTTCTCTACAGCTTTAGAGCCTGTTCTGGAGCTAGCTCTTGTAGACCAGGCTGGCCTTGAACTCACAGAGATCCGCCTGCCTCTGCCTCCCGAGTGCTGGGATTAAAGGCGTGCGCCACCACCGCCCGGCCAGAAATTAATTTTTTTAAAGTCTCCTCAATTCTCAACAAGATACCTAGAAAGAAAAGGCATTGTGGGAGGCGCTGCTGCCCCGTGTGGGATCTTTTCCATGGTGGTGGTCCTTGGGTGGTTGGGACGCTGCAACTGATGACATTGTTAAAGACACTTAAGAAGCATCAACTTTTGGGTGGTTGTGACATGGGCCTTTAATTCCAGCACTTACTTAGGATGAAGGCTCAGCAGGATCTCTGTGTTTTCGTGTGCTTTCTCTACTGAAGAGGTGACAGCACATCAGTCTGCAGAATATCATGAACATTCACTAGATATTCTAATCTGCTTCATCCAGTTTCACCTGTTAATTTAATACGCCCTAATTCAGAACCCTCCCAAAACATTTTGTGGAAGTTCTCAGGAATGCACAGAAGCATGTCAACACAGGCTTGAAACCCTTCTCATGCTTTGTTTCTGGGCCCTTCTGTGCCCTCTGAGAGCATCTAAGACATCTTTTATCTTTTTAATTAGTTTTTTAACTTTATTTTTATTTCAAGTGCATTGGTGTTTTGTATGCATGTATGTCTGAAAAGAGGTCAGTCTACACACCGCCCAGCTTCATGGAGCCATGCAAACACTTCTCACCTAATCTCTAGTAGTGAGGTCAGACTTGCTGAGAAAACCAAGAGATTGACAAGATTTAGGAGCTTTTATACCCTAAAGCAACAGGACCAGCCTTAATCTAAGACTTAGTTCTAAAAGGCACTAGCAAAGGTGTCATTGTATGTCCAGAACAGACTGTGAAAAATGACTGAACAAAGTAAAAGACAAAATGCAGTGTCTTCATAAGTAATTACATGTTGCCACAATATTCTGTACTTCTTGTGTCTACATATTTTTCTTACTTGTTTGTTGATTTGTTGATTTGTTTGCTATGTTTGGGTGTGTGTGCATATGGGAATCAGACGACAATTTGAGGGAGTCACTTCACTCTTTCCTGCATGTAAGTTCTGGGACTCAAACTTGGATTTACAGGCTTTATCTGCTCAGCCATCTCATTGCTGCCCGCCTCCTCCCCCATTTTGGATAGTGGGTATTGTTGTTATTTGTTTTTGAAGTAGAGTCTCACATAGTAGCTCAAGATGGCCTGGAACTTACAGCAATCCTCCTGCCTCTGTCTCCCCAGTGCTGGAATTTCAGGTTTGAGCTACCATTTCTGTCTATTTGTTCTTCACTTATTTCAAACATTGCTTTTTGTGTATATTTACTGGTAGCTCAACACTGGATCCTCGTTATCTCTTCCTTCTTACTGTCCTCTGCCCAGTGCAGGTCTACTGAATAGAAGTCTCACTGCCTCATCTGTTGTGTCTGATTTCTAGGCTACCAAGACCAAAAGTAAAGATTGTGATCTAGTGAGACTAAGCTCTAGTGATTATACTAAGTATTTCATATTCATATTCAACAAATACAGTTCACATTTTGAAGGAAGATTGTCTTTCTTAGATGTTAGCTATGTTACAGTTACGGATGCTGTTATAAAACCTCACGACCCGAAACAGCTTGGGAAGGAAAGAATTTATTTTACCTATGTATCATGAGTCATAGTCTATTGAAGGAATCCAAGGCAGAAACTCAAACCAGGCAAGAACCTGGAGGCAGGAGCTGATACAGAGGCCCTAGAAGAACACTGATCACTGACTTGCCCCTCTTGGCTTCCTCAACCCCCTTTGTTGTTGTTGTTGCTGCTGCTGCTGCTGCTACTTTTATTTGTTTTGTTTTTTGAGACAGGTTCTCTCTACATAATCCTGGCTGACCTGGAACTATGTAGACCAGGCTGGCCTCAAACTCATCAGAGAGATCCACCTACCTCTGCCTCTTTAGTGCTGGGATTAAAAGTGTGTGCCACCACACCTGACTTTAGCCTATTTTCTTATAGTGTCTAAGATCACCAGCCCAGGAGTGACACTACCCACCATGGGCTGAATCCTACCACTTTAATCGCTAATTAAGAAGATACCTGATGTATGAGCTTGCCTATAGCCTGATAGAAGCAATTTATCAATTGAGGTTTTCTCCTATGAAATGATTCCAGATTGTGTCAAGTTGACATAAAATTAACCAGCACAGCAACAAATTCAGACATTCCAAAGGACTCTTTCTTGATAGTTAAAAATGATTTAGCTGCAGCTGAAGAGATTGGCTTAATGGTTATGAGTACTTGCTGCTCTTGCAAAGGATAAGAATTTGGTTCCCAGTACCCACATCCAGAAGCTCACAACCACCATAACTCCAGCTCCAGGGGATCTGATACTTTCTTCTGGCCTCCACAGTGACCTGCACACACATACTCTTAAAAACACAGAGACTCACATACATCTTTTAAAATTAGAAGGCTGTTGTATTCCTACCTTTGTTTTTTTTTATTTACAGTTTTGTTTGTTTGTTGAATCTGGCATTTAGTATGTAATCCTGGCTCTTCTTCAATTTGCTTTGTAGACCAGACTAGTTTTGGGAACTCACAGAGTGCTGGGATTAAGGTTGTAAAACACCACACTCAGCCTTTCTTAGCCATTTTCAGTTAAAATTTATCTCCAGATTTTTATGAACAAAAATCACGTAAAATGTTTTGTGCTGTTTTTGCAATTTGTTGTCAGTTTTTGTGTCTTAATAAAAAAAGTCTTCCATATTCCCCTTGTCTTTCCATACCCCCGTAGCTAAGCCGGTGTATGTGCCTTTTTATTTTTTCATTATGAATATTTATCTAAATTATGAAAAATAATGGTTGCTATTAAGCGTGTATCTGTTTTCATTTGCGGACTTGTTGCTCCACCTTCTGAAGCATCTCACAGAAACTGTCTGCTGTCAGACCCTCTTTTGCCTTCAGTTTTGAGAATGCTAGCATTTCACCTTTTACCTAATAGAATGAGGAGTCACTTGTCATGTAGATTATTCTTTTCCTACAGGTTCAGGTATCATGGTGTCTTTGTTTGAATTTATTACTGCACTTGAATAATTGTAAACTGTGGCATCATTTTACTGTTGTAAGTCAGATGCAGTGACACACTCCTGTCATCCCAGCACTCAGGTGGCAGAGGCAGGAGAATTGCCAATACATAGTAAGACCTGTCTCAAAAATAAAAACAAAATGACAACAATGACAAAAGAAATAACCTGTAATGAAGATCTCTACTGGGTTTATACCTATCTCTGTGAGCTCTGATAGCAAAGGGTTGTAAATTAGTATTTCTTAACCAACTGAGAATCTATTGGAAACTATGGATTGTTTTCCTAAAAATGAATGTTTGTGGGTGTGCATGTATGTATGTATGTATGTATAAGTGTGTACTCATGTGCTTTGACATGGCAAAGTGGTTCCTTTATGTGAACCATTCTTGTACACAGATTCCATAGCTGGCACATTAAGACCTCACGACAGATGTGGAGAGCAGATGACTGCATGTAATGGATATTCCACAGAATTCACAAGGAGGGCTCTCCTCCTGTACAGCCCAGAGGTGCTATGAGTTTGCTGTAAAAATGGAGTGAAGGATGGCTGTATATTGGGAATGGGAAGTAATAAAAAACCATTTATCTAGCTTAGTAAAAGTCAACCAGTCAGATGAGAAGTTACAAACTGTGTATATAGCCTTCGTTTTCCCAAAAGATTATGCATTTAATTTAGAAATAAATGTTTTGTGACTTTCTGAAACAGTGTTCTACTTTATGCAGATGTAGCACAAATACTGTGATTGTTCAGTGGCTTTGGTTTTCCAGTAGTGAAGGAGCTTCTTGGCTCATTGAACAGAACTTGGTCTTAGGAGTGGTGTTTTGACCCTGAAATTGTTTTCAGTATATTCTACTGAGAAGCAAAAAAAAAAAAAAAATATGTTTCAAAGGTAGTATCAGAACTATTGTATGCTATATGTCTTCTTTGATTTATAATGCACATGAACCAGTTTGAAGCTTTGGGAAGGTCTTTAATATAGAAGCTTTAATTGTTTTGACTTAGGCTTTTAAAAGTTTATTCAACTACAGAGCCTTAAAAAGAAAAAAAATTGAAAGTTCATGATGCCTCCTCAATCTCAGACAAACTACAAACAACTAAGGAATATTGAGAAAAGGAAAAATAGTCTTCCCTAGAGAAGAGCACACCAGCTGGTTATCCAAAACGACATGATCAGATTTAAGACCTGTACATACAGGTAACATTTTATGGGTTAGCGTACTATATTTATATACTTAGAAACACACACACACACACACACACACACACACACAAAAAAAACCAGTTGAAGAGAGAAAGAGGCTATGAATTTAAAAGAGTGCAAGGAAAGGGGGTTGAGGGCAAGGAAAAGGGACATGATATAATTTCAAAAAAATTAAAAGTTGAAAAATTGGTTTTTAATACCTGCTAATAATATCTGAGAAAGCTTCTGTCCCTCAGAAGATAATTAAATAATTCTAAAGTCATCATTAACACTATCGCAAGGTGGTAGTTGTAATTGCTAATCCAGATACTTGATGGAACTATTTACTATTGACTTTAAGCAACTTAGGTGAGTTATAAGGAGACAAAGTCCCACCTCTTCTCTTAAATCCACATATAATCTTTTGGTTATTTTAAGAGAGGGTGTTGCTACATAGCCCAGGCTAGCTAGAAGTCACAGATATCCTCCTGTTTCTGCTCCCTGACTGCTAGGATTGAAGATGTGGCCACTATGCCCAACCACATGTAATTTTGGAGTCTCCCCCGAACCTAACTGAATAGTTGACTGATCCTAGACAGCTAATTACCGCATACTTTGTAATTGCTATATTGGTAAAAACGAACAAGAAGCGTATGAGGTGGCCATTTTTACTGTGACTGTTTATGGGATGGAAGGACTGCTCAAAGAGATGACTGGTCCTGAGCTGCAGGAAATGGATCCTCAATGTCTTAGAAACAGGAGGCAGTGTTGTAATTCTTGTTCTCACTCTGTTTACTCTTATAGACACTGAGAATAATTGTTTACTCTTAATTCCTTTTTTACTTCTGTCCCTAGTACATACTCGGGATCTGTTCCAATTGCCCAGAAACAGGAGGCATCTATGACATCCCTCAGGCAGCATAGTGGGCTACTGTTTTATACAGTTATGACTTAATAGTTCAGCTTTGTGTTTGTTTCACTTTGATTGAGAATGGAACCAGGTGTGTTGGTCTGTAAATATAAATTTGATGGGCTTTAACATTTGAATAGTATATCTATGTGTATTTTGTAATAACTTGGAAGAAACACTATTATCCACATATCTTTTATGCATTTTGAGGTTATCTAAATTCTTGATGTTTTTCAACATCTCAGATAACTGATTTTTCTTCTAGTTTGTTTAAGGTACCACAATTTATGCACATACATATTCGGGCCTATATAATTCAAACCACTGTTCAAAGATAACTGTGTTTTAAGCCTATTTGCCTGTTTCTTATTCTTTTTTTATTTTAAAATTGATCATCTTTCAAGTTAGCTATGAAATAAAAATGTTAGACATTATCTTTTGTAAAGGAAATTAAACTTGACCTTTGCCGTTTAGGTTTTGTTTGTCAGAAACCAGTTGTCCACAAGAAGATCACTTCCCACCCAACCTTTGTGTGAAAGTGAATACAAAACCTTGCAGCCTTCCAGTAAGTTCTAAAAACAGTTTTTGAACTACATTACCCATGTGACTATTACATAAGTCATCTTAGATGTTTTCAATTGCACTTTTACATTAAGAAACATTTTAGGAACTAAGGATGATGCTCAGTGGTAGAGTGCTTGCTTAGTATTGAAAAGACCCTGTGGTCAGCTCCACTGCCACAGGATGGAGACATTTTATATATGTTCATGTGACTAGGTGAGACTTGCAGACTTCAGTTAGCAGTTGGGACATGAGCCATGAGGAGAAAATTATAGCATTGCGCATGGTAGCATCGGTGTTGTGCTTGGTTTTAGGGAGCCAGACTCTAATTCGGCTATATTCCTGTGAACCTGTATGCATGTAGTGAGCAGAATTCGTCAGGCCGTTGTGCCTTAGGTAGAGTAATGCTGGGAGCTGTGTTTGTTTCCTCAGAAATGTTCCTTGTATACCTCTTTAAGCCATTACGAACTCATTTTGATTTAAGAGATTTTGAATTTCTATCACTGTTTTTTTTTTTTCTCAGACTTGCTAAAGTGAGACTGTTAGGTTGTTTAGAGAGATTATTGCCTAGGTAACTCATAAATGTTTGCTTCCCTACTTTTTAATGAAATCGTTTGTATTTTCTAGCCTGTACTTTGTGGTTTGTTTAGTTTTTTGTTTTGTTTTGTTTTAAGAAATGGAAATACTAGTGGAAATAGTATAAATAAATTGTATTTTTTTCTTAGGGTTACCTTCCACCTACTAAAAATGGTGTGGAACCAAAGCGACCTAGCAGACCAATTAATATCACCTCACTTGTCCGATTGTCCACGACAGTACCAAATACCATTGTTGTTTCTTGGACAGCAGAAATTGGAAGGGTAAGTAAGCTTTTGTTTGTAACTCTTTTCCTGTCATGAGGAAGGATTAATTACTTTGGTTGTCTATAATGTGAGAATTATACTGTGAGCTAGTAGACAAGGATTTCTGTCGCACTGTGAGTTTTTAACCTATTCTGTGCACGGTTATGTAGTTTCCATTTGTTTTTCACTCTATAATTTATCATAAACTTCTTTCTGTGTTGTTACATATTCTTCTGCAGCATTTTAAGTGGCTATATCATATGGTGATAAGATATGCCACTATTTGGCCTACTCTCTGCTGTTGAATACTGATCTTTGAATACTGTATTGGCAGCTGTAGCATTGCCTACGTGCATGATGATCTCCTTACAGTAAATTCTCATAAGTAGAATTTTTGAGCCAAAGAACATGAGAAATTTTGAGAAGTTTTGTGTGCATTGACAGATGGCTTTCCCCAAAGATGTACAAATGTGTTCTCTGATTTAACAGTGTTTATTTGCATGCCTGCAACAATATTATCTTTTTAAAATTCTTCACCGTTAAGTAAATGTTAGCATTTAGTACCCCTAAATGAATGAATGAATGAACATATTTGGTGTTTATAATTATTAACATTTTAAATTTGCATCTATGTCCATTTCTTTTTGTCCTTTTCTTAGTTGTCTTACTAGATTTAATATGTTGAGAATTTACCCTTTTATACATCTTGTAAATATTTGTCTCTAGTTTATTAGCTTTTCAATCTGTGTGGTTATTTATGTAGATTTACATTTTCATAGCACCAATTGTTAACCAGCTTTTTGCTTTGTACTCTTTTCTTCTTCCCATCATCCTCTGTCTACCCATGCTTGCCAAACTGTTAATAAGGTAGACTACTAGGCTACAAAGGTTTCTTGTTTTATCTTAAATATTTAATCCATCTTGAATTTATATGTTGTATGAGAAATTTATTTTCACTAGTTAACCTAGTTCTAAGTAAATAGTAGTTCTGAAGCCATCATTATTACATAATTTTTTATATTGTTTCTGTTTCTAAACTTTTTCTATACTGTTTTTCTATACTAGTTTTCATTTTCTAGGATACCCATGAGTTAAGATTTGTTGACTGTGTGTCACTGCATAGTGTAGAGAGAACACACCCTTGTTCTTCTGGGGGCTTCACACAAACACCAAGAAATGTCTTTGTGTTTAAGTGCACAAAGGAAAAATGACTGGGATCTTAGGGTAGTCAAGGACTTGAAAGAGAAGAGAGTTCAGGGAAGGGCCCTATGGAAGCAGTGACGTGAGAGAGGAGCTAGGAGAAGGATGGGAGTCAGGAAACATTCAGAGGAAACACAGCGACCCAGTGGCAGGGATGAGCCTCTGCTTTGCCAAGCAGCTGAAAGGATTTCACTCTCTCAACCTCTAGGTGTCTTCTTCATAGTCTTGAGCAGGATTTCTGTAGAATCACAGGTGGAAGTTAGGGAACTGGGAAGTGGAGGTAGTTGATGGTAATACTAACGGTTATCAACTCTAGGAACCGTGTTTCTCCATTTACTCAAATTTTCCGCAATGCTCCCCTGTAACTGATTAGGCATAGTACCTGTCTTTGTAAGTCCTGTATCCTTTGTAATTCCTGTGTTGGTTTAGTTGCTGTTTCCAGTGTATCTTTTGTTCCTGTTACATTTTCTAGGGTTTGTTTATTGTTGACTTACTCAAAAACTACTTGTTTGTGGACATTTCTTACTTAAGTTCAGATATTGGTTTATTTGGTTTTTTTAGTTGATCTTTTTGTATTTTCAGGAAGGTGGTATATAACTTGATATTGTCATTTACACAAATACATAACATATACCTTATTTTTTCTACTAGCTAGAACTTTTAAACATATAATTGGTGCTACTCAACATCTTTATTGTTCCTTTGTTAAGGACAGTATTACTGCTGTCATAATATTTAGTATTAGAGTGTGTGTGTGTGCGCGTGTGTGTGTGTGTGTGTGTGTGTGTGTGTGTGTGTGTGTAAGTAAGTAAAAGCCAGAGATGGCATCAGTGTCCTCTTCTATCACTCTTTGATGCCCCTCTGAGGCAAGGTAACCAGACCTAACAGAAGACAGCAGACCCCAGCAGTTTTTCTGTCTCCATCACTAGTCAGAAACTTTTGTAAGAAAACCCTAACCTCTGGTCCTCAAGTGCTTATAGCTTCTGAGTCCCACCATGAAGGGGTTTGGTTTGCTTGCTTGGTTGTTTTGTTTTTAGGCAGGATCTCACTAGCTGGCCTGGAACTCACATAGAGCCACCTGCCTCTGCTTCCTGGGTGCTGGGATTAAAAACATGTGCCGTCAAGCCCAGACCCACTATTAGTTTAGAAACTAGTTACATTAATGATATATTTATAATATTCCTCTTCTGCTGAATTTTGTTATTAGAAATGGATTTGGGGTGTTTGGAATGTAATTTAGTTGGTAAAATACTTGCCTACCATGCACAAAGCCCATGCTTTTATCCCAAGCACTCCATAAACTGAAGGTGATGACATATGCCTATTCTCTAGTATCTAGAAGGTAGATGCAGGAGAATCAGCAATATGTCGTCTTTGGCTCCATAACAAGTATAAGACCATCCTGGGATACATGAGGCCTTGCCTATTAACAAAAGCAAGCAGAAATGAATTTTGAATTTTATAACATAATTTTGAAACCTATCAGGGTTATATTTTTGCTTTCAACTAATTCATGTGCAACCATTGGTTTTAGTGTATAGCACCCCCCCCATAGAACAAAACACACAACAAGGTTTTTGTATGTTTTATTTCTGTAAAACAAGAGATTATTTTGTAAATCTCAGATGACAATTACATTATTTTAAAATCATTAGTTTAATTCACCTTGTGAGGCTGCTCTGAATAGTCCATACAGAATGTTGTGCTGTGTTACTGGTATGCTGTTGCTTGGCCTGGTGGTGCAGGGGTGTAATTACACCTACTCAGGAGGCTAAGGCAAGAGAATCTTAAAATTAAAACCTGCCTGATCAGTTCCAGGCCAGCCTGTGTAACTGAGTGAGAACCTGTCTCAAAGTAAAAAGTAAAAACAAGACTGAGTTATTCTAGTGGAAGGATTGTTTAACTTACAGGAAGCCCTAGAGAAACCCTAGTACAAAGAGAGAGCAGTCGGAAGAGGAAGCGAAAAGGAGGAAGTTTGTCTTTTCAAAGAAAATAAATAAACTCCACACAGTACCTGAAGGAGAGAAGCATATTGTAGCTTCTTGCTCTATTCTGTGGCATTTTACTTTATTTAGCATTTATTAAACTTTTTGTATGGATGGAGGAATCATTTGGATACTATTATAAAGGGGGACAGAAGGACCAGATGTTTTGTTTATGGAGAAAGTATCTTATGAACTTACAGTTTTACAGACTTTGGGGAGAAAATGTAGACAAATTAACAATGTGAGAGGATATATATATAAAGAGTTGGCCCTTGAGGGGCCAGCAGAAATACTGTTTACCTAGCCACTGTTTTGGAGGATCTTTCTGTGTAATATCTCCCTGTGACATTGGTACAAGGGGAATTTCATTTCTCACGTTCCTGCAGTTTTTATTTTCTTCTCTGACTACATGTTTCCACTAGAGCATACATACCTTTTCACTGAACTGGATTTTTTTTTTTTTACCTTGATCTCATCATAAATACTAATAGAAAGCCCTGGGGTATTTCCAAGTTTGAACATTAAAGCTGTCAGTCCAGAGTCTCATTGTTGATTAGCATCTCTCCAGTTTCTGTTTGACCTGAAGCATTAAGCAATTAAGGAATGATAGTAAACAGGGTTTGAATTTCCTCCTAAAAGACGCTTTACTACTTCTGTATTAGATAGTAAGTTGTGTACTTTAAAATGTAGGCACACTGTAAAGTTACTTGTTTTTTGTTAAAATACTGAATTGTACTTATAAGTAAATTTGCTGTTTGCTACCTCAGTTTTTTTCTTCCCAGAAAATATTCAGCATGTGATCCCAGACAGGTTTCTGGATTTCACAGGAAATGTAACCTTGTAGAGGGTTCTGTAGGATGCGCCCTCCTGTTGCTAAGAGGCAAATACATATTTAAAAATATAAAACTATGTCTGGGAAAATAGCTCAGTGGTCGAGTGCTTTTTTTTGTTTTTTGTTTTTTTGTTTGTTTGTTTGTTTTGTTTTTTCGAGACAGGGTTTCTCTGCAGCTTTTTTAGAGCCTGTCCTGGAACTAGCTCTTGTAGACCAGGCTGGCCTCGAACTCATAGAGATCCGCCTGCCTCTGCCTCCCGAGTGCTGGGATTAAAGGCGTGCACCACCACCGCCCGGCTCGAGTGCCTTCTTAACATGTATGGGGCCCTTACTTTAGATCTTAACAGTGCGGGATGGATTAGATTAGAATGTTCGTAGGGCTAGGCTAAGAGGTTCTAGTGAATTCTGGCATTTAGAAGCAAGAATTTGTGGAACTGCGTGGTCCTTGCTCACTGTCTCCTGTAGTCCTTGCCCTTTCCTCTTGGTTTCTACTGCCCAAGCCATCCAAATAGTTACATGATCATAAGCATATTGTATAATCTGTGCCTCAGTTTCATCAGCCTTTCAAGATAGAGCAGTACCTGTTTCCTCCTATAGGCTGCAGGCAAAGCTGAAATAAGATCTGTAGTGTATATCGGGAATGCCTTAAAAACTGTTGCTATAAAGAAGATGGTAACTCTGTTTTCTCGCTTCTTTTAAAGTGTCTGGATCTATTTGATCCCAGCATGAAACAGAAAAAGATCCTTTAACCTTTCTTCTTGTCCCTTCATAGTCTTGGCCCTCTTCTCTTCCTCTTTCCCAATAACACACCCTTCGTTCAGCTTGGCTTGCTACCTGTTTTTTTACCACCTTCTCAAGTAGTCCCTGTAGGCATTGGGTATCCAATACTCATCTTCAAGCAGCGCTTCTCTGTGCAGCCTTTACTGATTCACCTGCATGACGTGCACACTGCCTAAATGTCTTTAAGATCTAGTGGTACCCCAGGCATAGTGGGGCACTAAATAAGTAAACTTGCAACCCATCTCATTGCTAATATTTAATGGCTACTATTTTAGAACATGTGTTACCTACTAAATATAGTTTATGATACCTTCAACATCTTAACAGCCTTGATTTATATTTAGTCTTAATAATGTTCTTTCATATAAAAATCTTAAATCTATTAACTTCAAGCACTCAGTGCTAATGAGTGCCGCAGCCCTAGGTTGAAGTTCTCAGCTTGACGCTTGCTATAAGTTAGGGTAGTTTCTTTACTTCGCTACCTCGGTTTTCTCATCCACACACACATAAAACAGGTTTCTAACCACCTGAGCAGCATATCAGTCAGGATTTACCAGAACACCTAAGACAGTACCTGACAAACAGTAGGTGCTGCGATACGGGTTAGTTTTCTTTCCCTGTCACTGTGGGGTTACTTAAATATAGATGTGCTGTTTACTTAAATATGTGATTGGTTTTCTACATCTTTTTTTTTCCAGACCTATTCCATGGCAGTATATCTTGTAAAACAGTTGTCCTCAACAGTTCTTCTTCAGAGGTTACGAGCAAAGGGAATAAGGAATCCGGATCATTCTAGAGCTTTAAGTACGTATGATAAATTTACTTCATATATGCAGCTAAACTATCTTGTTAAGGTTAGAGTAGTGTTTTTTTCTCAACTCAAATTTTAGTGTTTCTTTTTTTTTTTTTAAACCAGAGCCTGTTGTAGAGGTTTAAAAACTCCAAGAACCTAGTATTGTAAGATTTTTAATTAATATCTAAAGGTAATTTTAATGTCTTTGTTGTGAAACTATATTTGATGATCTGTGTTTTACAGATCTTAATATTTACTTTGTAAAGTTACTTCCTGAATGCAATATTTTATTACAATTTCTTAAAACCAATGTTTAAGAAATTTTAGGAGGGGCTGGAGAGATGGCTCAGAGGTTAAGAGCATTGCCTGCTCTTCCAAAGGTCCTGAGTTCAATTCCCAGCAACCACATGGTGGCTCACAACCATCTGTAATGGGGTCTGGTGCCCTCTTCTGGCCTGAAGGCATACACAAAGACAGACTATTGTATACATAATAAACAAACAAACAAACAAATAAATAAATAAATAAATAAATATTAAAAAGAGGGTCTATCTTAAAAAAAAGAAAAGAAATTTTAGGAGATGGAAAGGACATCTTGGCATGAATTTCAAGAACATTATTTTTGTTTTCAAGGATATTTTAGATCCAGGAGAAATGCACATAGGATGGCTATCTGCTTGCTTTACCAAAACCAAAGAAGTCAGTGGGATGGACCTTGGGCACATTTTCAAATTTCTTGTCTGTTACAATAGGTTGCAATACATGATTTCTAAAAAAATTACTTTATCCATGCATACAATGACCATCACCACCACCCACACACATACAGCTCCTCCTCGGATGTTTCATTTTGATACGTTAAAATTGGAATTAAGTAAGGTCTGCGTATGGACTTCTGTCTCAAGTTTCAAGCATCATTAACTTTTCTTACGAGGTAGTCTCAGTTCTTCCTTTATTCTCCTTTCAAAAGATGTGGGTTCTTTGTAAGGAGAATTTAGAGGCGGAGTCTCGGTGCTTAGGAAGCAGAACATGCAATGGTGTGATCGCTATCCTGGACTCTGTAGCTTAGGCTGGTTTCAGACTTGCTGTGATCCTCCTGCTCCAGTGCTGGGATTGTAGGCATGGGCTACCACATCCTGCACTTGAAGCTCTTAAAATGAGTTTATAATAGCAGCCCATTCTCAGGATTTGTTGTTAGCATTCTGGTGGGAAGAAATAGGATGCTTAGACCAACTTCCTCGCAAGCTCCCTTGGAGCACAACTTGTATACTTCTCTACCGTTTCTGTAGTAGAGTGACAGATCCCAACACCCACGTTGATCTGAGCACCTGCAGTATTTAACTGGACATTTTTTTCTATACTAAGGCTCCTTTGAAAATGCAAATAGCTGGGCATGGTGGTACACACCTATAGCCCCAGCTACTCAGAGGGCTGAGGCAGGAGGATCATCTGAGCTGAGTCAGAAGAGGAACTAAAAAAAAAGCACTGTTTGTGCATCTAAAGGAATGGAGACTCCATGAGTCAGAGACAAGAAAATAGTGGGGATCCTGACAGAGAAGAAAGGATTAGACATCTACCTGGAAGAAACGTACAAGAGAGGCATTTTTCCTTTTTACAGCCTATCTGGAGTCATCTCTGGCTGACAGTCTTTATTCTTGCCCTGCATTGATAAATATCAGCTAGTCAGAAAGAATTATGGAATTATATAATAAAACATGGTAGAAAAGACAAAGATAGCGAGGAAGAAGGCAGGCAAAGCTTTCAGGTTTAACAACATAGTGGATTGTTTGCATGGGCTCTTGTTTCTTCTGCACTTGCAGCTAGAGCACCACCTAAAGATTGTCAGGGGGCCTGGGTTGGCATTTCTAGGAACCCCATCCAGCTACTGTTAAGCAGCAAAACTGCTTAATTCCATAGTTAGTTATTTTGCATCCTTATGCCTTAGGCTGAGTGAATTTTATGGCAGTTTATTTTATCTTGTTGGCCATGTGAACAAATGTAACATTAATTGGATTTTACCAGTAAAGAATATATTGTAGCCGGGCGGTGGTGGCGCACGCCTTTAATCCCAGCACTCGGGAGGCAGAGGCAGGCGGATCTCTGTGAGTTCGAGACCAGCCTGGTCTACAAGAGCTAGTTCCAGGACAGGCTCCAAAGCCACAGAGAAACCCTGTCTCGAAAAACCAAAAAAAAAAAAAAAAAGAATATATTGTAGTTAACTAAAGGCATTTACCTCTATGTTACCAGTAAAGAAGTAACTTTTCTCAAAATAGATAATTAAAATACTTTATATTTTATAAAATATACTTATGTTTTATATTTATAAAAATAAAATGTTTCAAGTTACGAGAAAATGTCACTTTTCAGATTGTTTTTGTTTTTCGAGACAGAGTTTCTCTGTGTAACATTCCTGGTTGTTTTGGAACTTGCCCTGTAAAGGAGACTGAACTCAAACTTAGAGATCCACCTGCCTCTGCCTCCCGGGTGCTGGGATTAAGGGTGTGTTTCACCACCACCAGACTTTCTTGGGAATTTTTGAAACTTGAACTTGATTACAGTTGCATTGATTGTAAGTCATTCTTAACCTTGTACTGAAGGTCTGCTGACAGTAGTATTAGTCAAATCCATGCTTGATGTTTAAAATTTAGACTTTTCATTGAGAAAATGCATTCTGTGGACTGGAGAAATAATTCAGCTAGTAAAGGCTAGGCTCACAGTTAAAATGTTAAGAGAGACTGAAATGAGTTCTATATTTTCGTTCAAGAAATTAAATGCGGAATCTGCTGTGTTCTAGTAACAGAAGAGCACAACATTACACAAGACCACACCTTCTCTGTATCTTTCGAAAGTTTACAGTCTGATGGGAAAGGCCAACCAGGTCATCAGTAAGTTATAGTTGTGACATGTGCCTTGAGAAAAGGGAACTCTGAAGCGACCACCGGGCATTCTAGTGCTCTGTCTGTGACGCTAAGGACAGTATTGGAAGAAGAGAAATTGTTAAGCCTGAGGATAGGAAGGGAATATGCCCAGTAAAGGGAAACAACAATATTGAAAAGATGAGACTAGCCCAGATGGGGTGGGGGTGGGGGTCTCTAAATTCATAGGTGCTGTAAAGGTAGGTGATAGAAAGCCATAAAAGGATTCTTAAACAGAGGAGTGCATGGTCAGATTTGAAAAATCTGATCATCAGCTGGAGGATGAGCAAGGAGGGGCAAGTCTGATGCTCTGGAGCAATTAGCACCCTTTTGCTTAAAAAAAGCAAAACAAGTGTGTATTGGGGGGAAGGATGTGTGTATGAGAAAGAGAGAGAGAGTGTGTGTGTATTGTGGGTGGAAGTCAGAGGATCTTTGGAGCCCTTTCTTCCACCTTTGCATGTGTTCCAGGAGGTCAGTTTGTGCAGCAAGTACCTTAACCCACTGAGTATTTCACTGGCCTGCGCTCTTAAGCGCTGTATTCCATATTAATGCTATTTTCAGAAATGAAAATGGGATTTTAAAGATGAGATTGTGGAAGAGCTGACTGCACTCTTTAACTGTGGGAACTGAGATGTGAGTGCAAGGAAGGTGCCAGGGCTCAGGAACAGCCTTAACCCAACCTGATACCTCACTGGTCCTTCACTCACATTTCTGAGACAACAGTTCCTGTTGTCTCCTCCGGTGTTCTTAATGGCTCTCCTGTTAGGTCTCCTTCATACCTTAAAACTCTACTTCTTGCTGGGTGGTGGTGGCACACGCCTTTCATCTCTGTGAGTTCAAGACTAGCCTGATCTACAAATCAAGTTACAGGCCAACCAAGGCTAGACAGTGAGACCTTGTCTCAAACAGCAACAACAATAAAAACAAACAAAAAATACATCTGCTTTTTGTTTATCCTATTGCTCTCAACAAAGGTGGTCTGCATTGCTCTGTGTTCCTGCTCCATGCCACTCACAGTCTGAGCCCCAAGCCCCCCTGAATGTGCTCAGGCAGTGACTGCAGTGGTGCTCTCACTGCATTTCTACTTTGGATGCTTCGTTGCATTTGATACCAACCTCTTTCTCTTTGAAATTCACTCCTCCCTTGACCTCAGCCACATTCCTTCAGGGGACTCTTGGAGAGAAGCATCCTAATGCTGGACATAGTGGCCCTTAATCCCAGCATGGGGAGGGAGAGGTAGACTGTGAGTTAAGAGACCAGCCAAGGCTATGTAGTGAGACCCTGGGGTGCAGATGTGGGTGTATCGTAAATGTTCCCTGGGATTCCATGCTTGTCCTGCTTTTCACATCCACTGTTACTGCTTAAACTAGTACAAACTCCCAAATATAAATCTCCATTCAGGTCTCTCCTCCAATTTGAGATTGCATAAACTGACTACCTTCATCTAAACATTGTTGTATTTCATCAGAATCAAGAATTTAAAACTGACAACCTAAACCTTTCTCAAATACGTCTTCTGTCTTTGCCCTTATATAAATCCTTAAATCTTGTCTTTATCTTTAGAAGCTTCATCCTAAATGATATATTCCACCCCTTTCTTGGCTTTTCTTGCTCTTTCCTGGATGCCTAACTTACTGACTTACCTGATCTTACCATTCTCATTATCCCCTGAACCCCTCACACCAGTGAAGTCAAATCTCCAGCTTTGCTAGTGTGATATACAACACTGATGTGACTTTCTTGGTACTTCCCCAGATCTCTCTTTTACTCTTATATTTTACTTTGCAAAAACATATTACCCCTCTCCTCCGAGTGTTCTCTATGCTTCAACCTTCTAGTTGCTTCTACTGCCTCACTCCAGTGGTCCTTTGTTTCCCAGCACCTCTAGAGTCTCTTGGTGCCCATCATCTGGAAGGGACCACACTGAGCATCTTTTCTGCTGGCTTTCATCTCATTCTTCTTAGAGTTCTCACTGCCTCACACAGTACCTTAGCACACAGTAAACTCTCACATTTTGTTGAGTTATTGTTACTGTTTGTGACATCAAATTGTGATCTTCCTCACAGCTTTCCACATGCATGTGCTTCTATACTCAGTGGTTGGTATGAACTGATGAAAGGAAATGTAGAGAGAAATCAGACTTCAAAGTGTTGTTTCCTCTGTTGAGCCTAATGTGTTTGTTTGTTTTCACCCCAAAATTCTAAAAGACTGAATTAAAACATTCTGATATTAAATGGAGGAGAGAAATCAAGCACTTATATCCAAGAATAGCACCATCTAGTAGGGCAGTCTGAAATAATTGTACATGATTGAAACAGTATTGTTGTGGTAGTCACCAGCAACATGGCTACTGAACACTTACAATGTGACTAGTACAACTAAGATGCTGAATTTTAAATTAAATTATATTTCAATTTATTTAATACAGCCTCATGTTGCTAAAGCTAATAGTAACTCATAAGAATAGGAGTGCAGCTGGGCAACAGTGATGTAAGCCTTTTCCTCTTAGCACTTTGGAGACAGAGGCAGGCAAATCCATTGAGTTCAAGGACAGCCTGGTTTACAGAGTGAGTTCCAGGATTTTCGTGGCTACACAGTGAAACTCTATCTCAAAAACAAACAAACAAGCAAAAGAAACAAAAAATGGATCCAATGGCAAGATGAGTTTTATACGTGACTAGTTATTACTTTAGTCATAAAGTAATCTTACCACTGCAGATCATAGTAACAACAAGAAAGCCATATCTAGAGAACTGCCCACAGATCATTAGTCTTTAGCAGGGTACAAAGGTTTGTTTTTCCTGCTTCTTAGGTGTCTACCTGTTCCAGCAATATTGCTTTAAAGGACTATTTTTTCGTTATTTAATTTCTTTGGCTTTTTGTCACAAACTGGTTGACCATAGGTATGTGAATCTATTTCAGGAACTACTGAGACCTCTTAGCAAGCCTTGAAAACAGTCTCCCCCTTTTTCTTTTTCAGAGATATTTTGATTATTTTAAGTCCCTTATGAAAAATGGTATTCCAGGAAGTTGAGTATTAGAAAGTTAATCTGTAATTCACTTTTTGTGAAAAACTGAAAAAGAAAAATTATTTAATTACTACCTCCTTAGATGATACAAAAGAGACAGTTATCTAAATTTAACATCTATTCCTGATAAAACTCTCAGCAAAATATTAATGAAACAAGAAAGGACATGCATCAGTGATACAAACATTTACACACAAAAAAAAGTATCCTAGTTAGTGGTAAACACTTGAATCAAGTTAGAGTGTTGGTGCTACCATTACCCTGAGGTCCTACACAGCTCAGCAAGGAAAAGAAAGATAAAATAAAGATTAGGGATGCAGAATAATTATTACCTTTATTTGCAAATTATTTACATAGAAAAAAACCAAAGAATCTCTAAAGAAGCTGCTAGAACAAATAACAAGAATCAGTGAATTCCTGATCAATACAGGTAACTGAACTGTATTTATTACGAATGTGTAACTGGAAAATTTTGGAGTTCAGACAGTTATGCATACTTAGAGACATGTGGCATAAAAGATGTGCAAGGTGTAGGTATTGAAAACTTTGAGAAACCCAGCAGAAGACTTGAGTTAATGGACAGACTATGATGTCAGATGTTAGGAGAGCAAAAGACTCAGCACAGCTTCATGCCAGTTCCCCAGATTCATCAAGAGATTCAGTCCAGTCAAAGCCCTAGTAGGATCTTTACCAGGGCAGGAGTGGGCATATAGCTCCATGGGAGAGAACTTGCTTGCTCAGCAGGCAGAAGGCCCTGGGTTTAGTCCCTAATTGTGGGATATGCTTTATTACTAACAGATTTCCATTAAGAATATGGTAAAGCTAGTAGTTTTCTTCACTGCTTAAAAAGAGTCACAGACTTTTTACCCATATTCAAAATAGCTCAGTTGGTTACGGTGTTGTCGGTTTCTCAGGAGATTTGTTCCATTTTGTCACTCCTCCTAACAGCGGCCTCCTGAAAGATGATTCCACTGCCTTTGTGAGGCTGGTTGTGTCAGCATGGTAGCTCAGTCAGTGAGATTTCTGTGTAACATATGCTGGTGCTGCACACACCTGTTCACAGCTCCTTCTGATATTGCAGTACAGAGATCAGCTAGCCATTCTCCCTCAGGAGATGGCATCAAAGATGACCAGTATATTACGGAATAGATTTGAACCCTCAGCCTGAGCAGCAGAACCTACGTTACCTCACTTTTTAAAAGAGGTATTTTAAGACTATGATTTGGTCTGCTACAAAAGGAGATTTTTGTCTGTTTGCTTGTTGTAATAGAAATCTGCAAACGTGATTTCAGAACATCTATCTCCAAGAGAACAGAAACGTGCAAATCATTTTAAGTACCAACTACTAGCATTTATTAATTGTAATATTATATATTTTATGACATTTTTCATTGAGTCAAACTCATTTTATCCAGTGCTGTGATATTATTCTCATTTATGAAAAAAGTTACTGAAGTGACTTGTCAAGTCAGAATTCTGACTTACTGGCCCAGTGTCTTCTTCCTCCTCTGTTTGTTGCTTAAGTACTGACCACTGAATTTTGATTTAAAGGCTGACATTATGCTGTTGCTGCATTTAAGTGCAAGTTTACACAAAGCTCAGACAGTCACTGTTAACATTGCAGTGTAGGAGGCTGCTGCTGGACTGGATGGTAAAGGCATGCAAAGTAGGCAGTGTCTAACTCAGGGTCCTCTAGAGTGAGTGAAAACCAGGAGGATAAAAATAGGAAGATTGGGAGACATAATAATAGAGGAATTGGCTTACATGTCTGTGGAGTCTGAGAAGTCACACAGTGTGCCAGCTGCAAACTGGAGAAGCAGGGAAACATAGTTGAGCTCAAGTCCAAAGACTCAGATAGGCCAATGATGTAACTCCCAGCTCGGGCCAATGGCTGCAAAGCTCTGGGATGCAGGTATGAATACTGAAATCCAAAGGCTAATTTCCAGTGGAGTTTTTGTTTTGTTTTTGTTTTTTCGTGCTGTCCTGTTCACTTCTCAGCTCCCCTTTACAGTTAGTTGGATAGTCCCATCACAGTGATGGCAGCTCCTCCCTTACCTAGTTCACGGGCTCACATGCCTGTCTCTTCTCAGACACCCTAAGAATGACATTTGGATTCTATTTTCTGATGTCACAGAGGAGTGGAGAGTTGAGGGGGTTGTTACTATTAATTGGGATTTTATTTTGTTTTGTAACAGGGTCTCATACTGTAGACCAGGCTGTCCTGGAACTCATAGCAATCCTCCTGGGATTACAAAGTCACTTTGCCCTACTAATTAAATTAGTATTCTTTCAAATTATATTAAGAAAGATTAGCTAAGGTTGGGTGAATAGTGACAAACACATGAATTCCTAATTTATATTTGGTATTAGTTAGTATAGTGGCTTGATGACTTTGCTTTCCAAACTAAAATTCAAAGGTTTGTGACTTTGGAATTTGAAGGTCAGACTTTGAAAACTTCAGATTTCTAGTCTACAAAATAACTTCTTAGTCTGGTATCAGAATCTGTGTAGAGCTTTTAAACCACCTGTTCCTGTCCCTCTTCCCCTGTCTACTGTCGTGATCAGGTGTAAGTTAGAATGGTCCAGGTGAAATTCAGATGTATTGCTGCTTGAGATTCCCTAAGTAAGAGATCAGTTTAGTAGACTGTCCAAAACTTGGGCCTTCTAAAAATTCCAAACTGTGTGTGTGTGTGTGAGTGTGTGTGTGTGTGTGTGTGAGTGTGTGCGCGTGCGCGGGCTTACAACTTCTTCATAACGGCTGGCTTCTTAGTTTCTGTTAATGGCAGTCAGTGCCCAGACATTTGCATATCTGTTTGCCCTTCTCTCACTGGGTTTTCTTCGGTTATCAGTGTTGTCATAATTATTGTACAACAACTCTGAAACTGTAGGTGTTTGTGCTCATAACCACTTCACCTCAGGCCCCTATTTTTGAAATATTTTCCCTGGTCATTTCCTGACTGTGTTTTCTGTTGTTGGTGCTGTCTGCAGAGATTAACTGCTGCCACAGGTTTGCACATGGTGTCTGAGTCAGTGTTCTATTTCTGTGAAGAGAGACACCATGACCAAGGCAACTCTTATAAAAGGAAGCATTTAATGGGGGCTGCTTACAGTTTCAGAGACGTATCCATTGTCAATATGGCAGGAGCCGGCAGGGGGGTGTTGGGGGAAACACGGGCACGGGGGCAGGACACTTGCTGCAGCAGTGCTGAGAACTACATCCTGATCCACAAGCAGACAGAGACTGGCCCTGGCTTGGGCTTTTGAAACCTCAAAGCCCACAAGGCCACACCTCCTAATCCTTAAATGGTATCACTCCCTGGTCACTAAGCATTCAACTGTATGAACCTGTGGGGACCATTCTTATCCAAACTACCATGCATGGGAATTATAAAAAAAAATCCTTTATAGTAAACTGGAGGATAAATAAAGAATAGCCGTGAAAAGTAAAATTATTGGTGCCTCCTTTTTTGAAAATTGTATGAAGCTTAACTGAAAAGACTTTTAAGAAATTATCTGGCGTGGCTTCTAGATTTACTGTAAGTAACATTAAACTGAAAGAGGCAGATTGATTTACTAAAGACAGCACAGTGGGTTTATGGGTAAGCAGCAGGATTCAGTTATGTGATAAATAGTCTGACCTTTTCTTTACATATTTTTTTTTTTTTTTTTTTTTTTTTTTGGTTTTTCGAGACAGGGTTTCTCTGTGGCTTTGGAGCCTGTCCTGGAACTAGCTCTTGTAGACCAGGCTGGTCTCGAACTCACAGAGATCCGCCTGCCTCTGCCTCCCGAGTGATCATTGCTCTTTATTACTTTCCTTTAAAAGAATACAAATTAATCAAATTTTAAAGAAAGTCATTGGTGTCTTAGAATAATAACTAAAAGGGGCTAGCCATCCCTGGTCACATAAGCTGCTGTTGAGCATTTCTGTGGGCTGTGATGCAGTCCCAGCACTCTCCAGGGGCTTCAGCTGAGTTACAGAGTGAGGCTCTTCTTCCTTTACTTCCTCTGAAAGGCGTAAGTGTGTGACTGCTCTTAGCTATCTAGCCAGTTGATGAGAACACGATTGAGTAGATTATTTTTTATTTAGGTTTCAGAATGTAAGCTCCTTTTTTAATATGTTGTACTGATAATGTCTTTAATAAACTTGTTCTGTTTGTTTTCTCTTCAATGCATTTCAGTTAAAGAGAAATTAACTGCAGATCCAGACAGTGAAATAGCTACCACCAGCCTACGAGTTTCGCTTCTGTGTCCAGTAAGTGTTTGCTTATGCTTGCCTTTGAAAATGGTATATACTCTTATTCTTTGTACTGAGCATGAGAATTCTGCTTACTTCTAGAATCTGCCTACTCTACACTTGTTAGAGTTTATCAAAATGGAAAGATACTGAGACATAAGACTGTGAGCCGAATAATTCTAAAGTGTGCTTTTCTTGTGTGGATCAGCTGTACTGTGGACTGTGTACACACACACACACACACGCACACACACACTCATGCACGTGCGCGTGCGCATGAGCACCAAGCTTGGTAATACCTGTATTCCCAGAACTTGGGGTGGGTTGGAGTGCTGAGTCAGATTGATTACCGTGAGTTCAAGGCCAGCTGAGCTAAACCTTGTCTCAATTTTTAAAAAGGAGAAAATCCTGTTGTGCCTGACTGAATGCCTTTATGCCTATAGAATTAAGACTACTCACTTATAAGCCAGAAAGGAGAATTATAAGAAACAGTCATTTGAATGAAACAATTATCAAATCATAAGATTTGACCAAAGTATTAAACCTATAAGCAAAAAAAAATTGTGTTGTTGAAGTTCATTTCATACCTAATTTGTTGTTGGGCCTACCAGCATAGGGATGGCAGTTGAATATTGCCTTCATATGAAAGGTGAAAATGAATAATAAATTATTGACATTTTGATTATCTCTTGTTCTATAATTAATCAAATTAGCTATTTAAATGTATGAAGAATGAAAGGACACATGTGTTTTCTTATTTGCCAGATTGTTCAGAAAGGCAATATACTGAAAGTTTTCAACATTGAGATCCCACTAACCTAAGATGATAGTAGTTCTTGTGTTCTTGAAGAAGCAAAAAGTTTTTCAAACATTATATAGTACTTATCCTATGTCTAAGCCATGTATTATTTACTAAGCCTTGACTTGAATATAAAGTCATTGTTATATGGCTAATTTTCAGTTCTATCCTTTGCATGTTTCCTAAAGCTGGAATCCCTACTCATTACACACCTTAATGGCCATAGAGGAAACACAGTGCAAGAGCTGCTAAGCCCTGTCATCTGCTCTGTGAAAGGCATCCTTCCGAGTCCTCTTTATAGCCTGCTTTCCTCAGAAAAGTAGTATTGTCAGGTCAGGTTTTATTTTTTCAAGACAGGGTTTTTCTATGTAGCCTTGACTGTCCTGGAACTCATGCTGTAGACCAGGCTGGCCTCAAGCTCAGAGGTTCTCCTGAATATGCTACTACTGTCCAGCCAGGTTATTCTTACTAAAAGTTCTTTAATAACCAGATAAATCTTATAACACCCTAAATATAGCCTGTAAAGGAAGCTAGGTTTGTTGTTGTTGTTTATAAATTGATAAATACATGGGGAAATAGTTGGAAAATAAAAGAACAATCAATTTTTTAAAGAAGCATAAAATTGGCTAAAGATCAGGAAAGTAGAAGGTCAGGGAGAGAGAGAAAAAAACTTAATAATTTGCCGGGCAGTGGTAGCACACGCCTTTAATCCCAGCACTCTGGAGGCAGAGGCAGGCAGATCTCTGTGAGTTTGAGGCCAGTTTGGTCTACAAAAGCTAGTTCCAGGACAGCTAGGGCTACACAGAGAAACCCTGTCTCGGAAAACAAACAACAACAACAAAACCAATAATATTTTCCTCCAAGTCCTGACTTAACCTATTTCTCTTTTCATGGTTTCTTGCTGTTTTGTTTCATTATAAAATCCCAGGTGAGAGGATTTGATAAATTTAGAAAAACACAGAAGCTTCATTTCCCACTTAAATCACTAGAGGAGTCTTGTTTCTTGCATTCCCATCTTGAAAGTGTTTACAGCTGCACTAATATGTAATATTTATAAAATGTTGAGCAGTCACACAAAATGTCTTCATGTAAAGAAGCAGCCCAGAGTATATGGTGGCAGTTTTATTCATGGAATGATTTTGCATTCTATGCTTCAGGTGCTTTCCCATGTTACTAGGAAATGTTGATCACATTTTGCTTCTTACACTTCTTGATTTAGTGAGCCAGCTTATAATTTTTGTTTCAAGTCCCCTGTGCTCCTCTCTCATTAGTTCCAACAGTTTTAGCAATTCCTTGTAAACTAGCATCTGCTTTCAGAATTCAGATTATAGAAAGCCTACTATATATAATATATAATTACAATATGTCATGAGTTCCAATCTGACTAAAGGGATACCTCCCTATAGTTATTCCAGAACAGCAAGACCATATATTTTAGGAATTTTTTTCTCAAAAATAAAATACAGTTGTGATAACTCATCTATATATCAAGTTTATGGAATCATAAAAAGATATTTGTTTTTTGAAATATGTAAATATGCCATCTTGCATTGCATTTCTATTTCCCTTTTTTAATATGCAGAGCTCAGAATAAATGAATTTCTGTTATTTGTGTGCCATTTAGCTAAGGGCAACAAAAATAATTAAAATGCCTTTGTTCTTTGAGGATTGTCTGTTCTAATTTATTAAGAACAGAGATGGAAGTGTTGAGAAGTCAGATGTAAGCTGTGCAACAGATCTGCAAACCCAAATGCACATTTAGAGTTTATAGAGAGAGAATAAACCAGAAATTTATTTTATAAGTGTTTGTTAGTATAGAAAACTTAGAGTGTTTTTTTCCTTAAGTCAGTCGTGTTTCGTTTTTATAAAGAAAAAGTACACTTTGTCATGACATTGCTGGTGTACACTGGCTTAGACTTATTTAGACTTAGTTTTTCTCGTGCAGCACCATGAGCTGAAGCACCATTGGGTAAAGTCAGCCTCACTGGAAAACACGCGGGGCTTGTTTATGTTTGTCTGTGGATGTCACAAGCATCCATTTGTCCCATGCGAGAAGAGAACTTTGTAAATAAAAGACTAAATAAATTGTTCAACACTCAGGTTAGAGATAATGCATGTTTGTCTGACAGACACTTAAATCTTTAGTGATTTATTTTAAAATTCAGAGATATGAGGACTTTTCACATAAGAATTATTTTATAATTCTTTTGAGGTAGCATTTGTATTGTAGTTAATAAAAGGCCGTATATTTGAACATTAACCTCGGCTTTCTTATGCCATCTATGACTTACTCGTACTGTTTACCGATCAGTTTGCTTTCAGACTGTAGGTCACCTTGTTGGTGAAGGTCACCACAAAGGCTTGGGATGGTTTTCTTGCCTGTGTGCACAAAGGGCTAACTAGAGAGCTTAATGACACCTTTTACTGAACTTGTATTCGCTTCTTACAATTTGATTTTCATAAGCACATGAAAAAAAAAACAAAACAAAGAATAAATTTGTTCTGGCAACAGAAAATCCATTGCCTATTTGCCATTAGCTAAGTCCAGCAAGATTTTCCAAGTTAGGATCTAGTTGATGGTGCCAGATTAAATTGTTAGCTCTTTATTTTAATGCACTTTTAGTGGGAGGGGCATTTGTTTTTTTGAAACCAAGGACTGTATCGTCCAGACTGGCCTCAGTCTCACTGTTCTGTCCAACGATGATTGTGAACAGCTTCTACCTCACAAGTGTTGGGATTCCAGGTGCACATCTGTGAGTTACACACAGTACAGGAACTCAGGACTTCCTTACATGGTAGGCAAATGTTCTGTTGTCTTTATCTCAGTTCCAAATTCAATTTTTATATCTTAAATTAGACCTTAACTGTGAAATGCAAATTCTTATTGGTTGCTTAATATGTAGTTAAGAAACCATAGGTTGAAAGTCCTATGGCAACTCAGTGCCAGCACCCTAAACGCAACTGCAGAACTGGTTGGCTCCTCCTGATGCTTCATGGAGACAGTAAAACAGGAAGAAAGATGGTTTCAAAATCCAAGAGACAGGCCATAGAATTTACTCTTGAAAGAGGTAGTTCTGGAAGGCTTTCCTTTCACATGCCTTTTTTCCTGTAGTCCCAGCTGTCAGTCACATCTTTCAGGCATAAAGTATTTCTCTTTGGACTGCTAGTATGCACAGCTGACAGTTTATCAGTATACAAGACTAGCATTCTACAGTATAACAGGTGCTTTTCCACAGCTGGGGACAAGGACATGAGTCTGACTTGTTTCCAGAAGGAGGTACACAAATAGTATAATCTTACTCAAGGGTAGAGCTGGGACACTGGAGAAGAGCAACCTCATTTTACTCTGAGTCTTTCCTCTCCCGTCTTTAGATATGATAAATGGACATTCTGTTTTCAGTTGATCACGTGTCCATTGTCCTTTTTAAATTCTTCATCGCTGCATCCGGTGGAAGTAAGGAGGAAGTGGTGCTACTTTCCAGATAGAAAAGGAGGCCCAGAGAGGTCAAGTGTTTGCCCTAGAAGTACAGTATATCATTGGTACCAGAACAGTAATTTAGGGCCCTGTGACAGTTGGTTTCCTTGGTAGATCAGGAAATTACATGTTTCCCTGAAATTTTTGCAAGCCAAGAAAGAACCTTTTTCTCTTTTAATTCACATACATACAGAAAATCTTTTTCCATGAACTCAATTATAATATACTATTATAGAAAGTGAGAAGCATACAGGCTCTGTGGCCATTACAGACTTTTGAGGACCCTATAGTGGTCATGATACAGCACTCCTTGTGCAGGTGCACAGGCAAAGTTTCTACCTTGGGCCCAAACAAGCAGCTTAGGACAAAGAAGATGTTCATTTGTGGAATAGAGTCAGCCTGTGTCAACTCAACAATTATGAGGCAAGAAAAATATCCCTGAATTGTCTAGCAATGCTTGAGACCCAGGACTGTTGGCTGTGTGATGATATCTAGTGAGGCAAGAAATACAGAGTACACAACATCTGCTTTCTATTCCGAGCTGTCCCCAGCCATTATGCCTCACACTGTGGAGGAAATTTTGGCTTCATCTGTGAACTAGACAGCCATTCAAAGATGAAGCTAAAGGCTGGAGAGATGGCTCAGTAGTTAAGAGCATTGCCTACTCTTCTAAAGGTCCTGCGTTCAATTCCCAGCAACCACATGGTGGCTTACAACCATCTGTAATAAGATCTGGTGCCCTCTTCTGGCCTTTAGGCATACACACAGACAGAATATTGTATGCATAATAAATAAATAAATTTTTAAAAAAAAAAAAGATGAAGCTAGATAGAGTCCTTACTGATCTCCATGACTGGCCATAGTTAATAAGACTCTCCTTTTTCTAAATGTTTAATTAGGTTCTTCTTTTTTTCAGATCAAAGACTGATTTAGAATGTGAGAGTGAGAGAAGGCTGGGACTATAACTCAGTGGTAGGGTGCTTAGATGGTAGTAAATGGCTCTTGTAGTTGACTAAGTAATCACTGTTTTGATGTTCAGAGAAACTGTAGTGTTTAACCTGTAGGAAGGTTTCTCAAAAAATGTGTCTTATGATGGGTCATCTGTCTATGTGTTACTTTCATTGGTTAATAAAGAAACTGCCTTGGCCCTTTAATAGGACAAAAAATTAGGTAGGCAGAGTAGACAGAACAGAATTGTGGGAGAAAGAAAGCAGTCAGGCAGATGCCTCAGGCAGTCGCCATGCCTCTCCTCTTCGAGACAGACGCAGGTTAAGATCTCTCCTGGTAAGACGCCACCTCGTGGTGCTACACAGATTACTAAATATGGGTTAAAGCAAAATGTAAGAGCCAATAAGAGGCTAGAGCTAATGGGCCAAGCAGTGTTTAAAAGAATACAGTTTCTGTGTAATTATTTCAGGTGTAAAGCCGGGTGGCGGGACGTAGCCCCACTGCTCCTTCTACAGTCTTATGTTTTTCCAGTGTGTTGAAATAGAAACAATACAGATACAACATGTTTTTATATTAAAATTTTAAATTTATTGAAATTAAAATATAACATTTTCGGCCAGACGGTGGTGGTGCACACCTTTAATCCCAGCACTCAGGAGACAGAGGCAGGCGGATCTTTGAGTTCGAGGCCAGCCTGGTCTACAGAGTGAGTTCCAGTACAGGTTCCAAAGCTACACAGAGAAACTCTGTCTCGAAAAACCAAAACCAAACAAACAAAAAAACCCAACATTTTCCCATTTCCCTTTCCTTCTAATCACCCAGGTACTCCTTCCCTTGCCCCCTTTCAAAATCATGGCTTCTTTTTCTTTTAAGTGTTATTATTGCATATACTTGTATTTGTGCAATATATTCCTAAATATATATATAAATACAACCTGCTTAGTTCATATGATGGATTGTTACTTGTATGTAAATAATTTCAGAGCTGGTCTTTTGGTATCTGATAACCAATTAGGAGGTTTATCCCTGGAGAAGATTGTTTCTCCTACTCTCAGCATCACTCAGTTACCTATATATAGTTCTTCGCCTAGGAGTGGGACCCTGTAAGATTTCCCTCAACTATGTTAGCATGTCTATTGGTGCACGTTCTGTTCAGGCAGCCGTGTTGTGCAGAATTGTGGATGAGAAGCTTCCCTGTCATTTTCTAGGAGACAGTGTCAGCAGATTTCACGTTTCTCTGACTCTGACGGTTTTTCTGCTCCCTCTTCCATGATGTTCACTGAGCCTTAGGTGCAGAAATTGTGCACGCAACATGCTTTAAATTAGAATATATGCACGTTGTATTTCAGGAAGTTATTAAAACTTAAGTTTGAATAACAGATACTAATATTTGAACTTTCTCCTCTCTTAAAGCTTGGGAAAATGCGGCTGACAATTCCATGTCGGGCACTTACCTGTTCCCACCTTCAGTGTTTTGATGCAACTCTTTATATTCAAATGAATGAAAAAAAACCAACATGGGTTTGTCCTGTCTGTGATAAGAAGGCTCCATATGAACACCTTATTATTGATGGGTATGTATGTTTGCATTCCTCTTTGTGTGTTAAAATGAGCATGTTATCTGAGTTTGTTACCGTCAGGTTTGAGATAAAACCTAGTGGTAAAATTTTCAAAATAGGATTTTTATTATTGAAAAAAATCAATAATTAAATATTGTAAATACTTTTCATTTATGTGTATATGTTCAGCTTGTTTTAAAAACACATGCATTTTCTTTTTCCTTCAGTGCCTTCTGTTGTTTACCATTTTAAGCACCAGTAGTTCTAAACCGGGTATGCATATACTTTGGAGTATATCTAAGACCTGCGGACTGTTTTGGAGAAAGCATGATAAAATTATGAGGTTCTGGTTAACTCAAATCCATCATTCATAGATAGAGAGAGAGAGAGAGAGAGAGAGAGAGAGAGAGAGAGAGAGAGAGAGATAGGAAGGATAGATAGGATAGATAGGATAGATAGAAAGAAGGAAGGAAGGAAGGAAGGAAAGAAAGAAAGAAAGAAAGAAAGAAAGAAAGAAAGAAAGAAAGAAAGAAAGAAAGAAAGAAAGAAAGAAAGAGCGAGCTTTTGGAACTAAATGGCTCAGCAGTGAAGAACCTATATTGGTTTTATAGGTCACCCAGGTTCAGTTCCCAGAACAGGGAATCTGATGTCCTTTCCCATACTCTATATGCACATAGCCAACACATACAATTTAAACAATTTGTAAATAATAAGGTCTCTTTTTAAAGTGGACTTTTTAGCCAACTTTTCTAGAGACTAGATCTGGCTTCTGTCCTGTCCATCAAAACTTGTTCTCCACTGTCAGAGCTCCTGGCAAAGGGGAGCCAGCTAATAGCAGCTCCCTTTGTTCTGCTCCTGTGTTTCTATCCTTATCTTGTATTTCTTTTCTCTGTCTTCACCATTGCATTACAGTGATCAGCAGTTCTTAAAATTCATTTTCTGTGGGTTTGACCTATTGGTATCTGGCCATGAGTCTGTCTCTTCCCTTAGGTTTCTGTTTGCCTTTTTCTCACTGAACAAGAAACAAGGAAATGAACTGTGAAAAAGGAAAATGCCTTCCTATTATTTCCAGTGTTCTTCAGTAAAACACTCAAACAAGACAGTTTATTTATAGTATATAGAAGGCATAAGAGCCTGAAGGGAATAATACAAGCAATTGAATGTATTTATAAATAGACTTACAACCCAGAGCTTTAAAGATGTCAGTCTTGGGAGAATATGAGTAAGTAGTGTTGTTTCCTGTTGGATTCTTCAGAAATAAAATGATAACTAACTTATAAACTTAATTAATAGTAATATTTTACCAGCTCTGTATAGTATATATCTTAGCTCTTTCCTTTCTTAGAGTAAAATATCTCTCTCTCTCTCTCTCTCTCTTTCTCTCTCTCTCTCTCTCTCTCTGAAAAATGGAAAGAACAGAAAATAGACATTTTTGATATAACTTCTGGTTTTATTTATATAAATTGATTATATGCTATTTATAACTTTTAGTTTTTGGTTTCATTTAACATTGTAACTGGATAATATAATTGACCACAATGAATTTCATACATTCTCTATTCTTTTAGTGTTAATATACTTTATTTGGATTTAACGGTTGGTTGCATTTTATCTATTTATTTGTTTTTTTATTTATTTATTTGAGACTAGTAGTTCTATGTACCCATGGCTGTCCTGGAACTCTCTCTATAAACCAGGCTGGCCTCAAACTCACAGAGAATTGCCTGCCTCCCAAGTGCTGGGGTTAAATTAAAAACATGCACCACCACCACCCAGGTGGTTGTATATGTTTTATATGTGTAGCTTCAGTTTATTAAGTAACACTTTATGAGCAAGTTACAAGTATTAAAAAGAAAACTGAATACATATAAAATTGCCACTCAGAAATAACTAGTGTATGCTTTTACTCCCGCGGAGAATCTTGTTTTTAGATATCTTTTCTTAACCATCTCAGTTTTTGTGAACTGGGATGTATTTGTATATTTAAAAATCTTGGGGCCACTGAGGTGTCTCAGTGAGTAAAGGTGCTGGCTTTTTGCCGAGACTGACAATCTGCATTTGATCCCCAGAACCCACCTGGTGGAAGTAGAGAACCAACTCCTACAAGTTGTTTTCAGACTTCCACACATGCACAGTGGCACCTACCTACCCATCTAGCACACACTAAATAACTTTTCCAGTTGTTAGGGTTTTTTTTCCCCAAAGTTACCTGACATTTCCCCATTTAGCATTGGTTTTAAGAACAAAATGTAATTTATCTGCTCTATTTTCTTTCCCCCATTACTAATTGTAGAAAACAGAAAAGCTTAAGTATTTTAAGAGTCATGATTTTCATTTGCCTTTATTTAAACTGTTGTACTAAAGACAGATTATCTGTTTAGGTTGTTTATGGAAATCCTAAAATACTGTACTGACTGTGACGAAATACAGTTTAAGGAGGACGGCTCATGGGCTCCCATGAGGTCGAAAAAGGAAGTGCAGGAAGTTACTGCCTCCTACAACGGAGTTGACGGTGAGTAGCTGTCCACAGATCTGGTGGTCATTGCTGTGATGCACTGTGGTTTTCACACATGTAGACTTTTGAAAATTCCAGGCAGTATGATTGGCTCAGTAATTGTTAGGTTATCAATTAAATGTCTACGAATAGATTCCTTTTAAACCAACTTTTTTTTGCCAGCCTTAAGATTTTTATGGTGCTACAGTCACTTTTAAAATCGTAGTTTTGAAGTGCTACCCTTTTAAAGGTTTTGGTGCAGAGTAGTGAATGTTGCTTTTTTACCTTCTCTTTTCTTTTTCTTCCTTTTGTTTGTTGTTGTTTTAGACAGGATCTCACTGTTTAGCCCTGTAGGGCCCGGAACTCACAGAGATCCACTTGCTTCTGTCTCCTGAGTGCTGAAACTGACCCAGGGTGTGCACCACCACATCTAGCTACTTTTTTCTTTAAATATATGGATAGATTTGACTTTCAATGTTTTGCTAGGAGACAGTGAACCTTTTTTTTTAATATTAGTATTTCCTAGGTATTTTGGATGCTGTATAGATAAACATGTAACACAATCCTGCTTTAAAACACTTTTATTCTAAAGTGGACATAAAAGATAATTTTTTTTAAGGTCTCTTCATGTATGTAGCTTTGACTATCCTGGAACTCGCTATGTAGGCCAGGCTGGCCTTGAACTCACAGAGATCCTCTGCCTCTAGAGTACTGGGATTAAAAGTGTGTGCCACCATACCCAGCCATAAGGTACATTTTGATTACTCTAATTCAAAATGTTTTTCAAAATAATTTATTAACAACCAATAAGAAGTGGCAGTTTTAAACTGATTAGAACAGAGCCACTGTTATTTCTCAACTCTGGCTACAATAGTGTTGCTACTCTAAACTGATATGCTCATCTACAGGGACACTGAGAAAAGAGGAGAATTGACACAGGTCTTTTGCTTTAATCGTTCCCACACAGGATGCTTGAGCTCCACATTGGAGCATCAGGTGACTTCTCACAACCAGTCTTCAAATAAAAACAAGAAAGTCGAGGTGATTGACCTAACCATAGACAGTTCATCAGATGAAGAAGAGGAAGAACCCTCTGCCAAGAGGACCTGTCCTTCCCTGTCTCCTACATCACCACTAAATAATAAAGGGTAAGTGCTGCTAGGACCTTTCCAAAAAACTTTCTTGTGAAAGCTTGTTTGGTAAGTAGAGTAAAGGCTTCCAGAAAAACTACTATGTTTGAGTGCAGAATGTAGATTGACTTTTCCCAGGGATGTAGCATTCTTAAGGAATTAGGGTACTACACTACATGGTTTGGATATAAGATTCATCATATCAAGACATGTTTCTGGGCCTAGAGAGATGCCTTAGTGATTAAGAGTACTTGGTGCTCTTGGAGAGGACCTAAATTAAGTTCCCCGTACCCACAATATGGTTTACTACTGCCTATAACTTGAGCTCCAAGGGATCTGATGCCACCTTCTGGTCTCCAGGGGTGTACATGTGTACACAAAGTTTTGGTTTTTTTGTTTGTTTTAAGGATACTTCTGTTGTATACAGTGGTTCTTGATACACATCAGAATCACCAAAAGTTTTGTTTACATTTAATCAGTTTGTTTTTTTGTTTTATTTTCTTTTTTACAAAAGACTTCTTTTATGTCTATGTGTGTGGAGTTCAGAAAACAACCTTCAGGAATTGATTCTCTACTTCCACCATGTGGATCCCAGGATAAAAATTCAACTGATAGACTTACTATAGCAAGTGCCTTTGCTTGCTGAGCAATCTCACTTGTCCTCATTGAACCAATTTTTGATTACTATTATAAATAGAATTACTCTTGGACCAGGTGTGGTGGTATACACCTTTAATCCCATTACTTGGGAGGGCAGAGGCAGATAGAGTTCAGAGTTCCAGACCAGTCTGCTATATAGAATGAGACCCCCATCTCCCCCCACCCGATAAAAAATGATCTATGTGTCCTCTCCTCCTCTTTTGTATGCGGCCTTCCTTCCAGGGTATTTTTGCAATCTTTATCCAGTTTTAGCCTGGTGATAGCCATCTTGCTAGAGTGAGTACCACATGACAGACAGCTGAGCCACTAGTCTTTCTCCCATTGGATTTGTTCAGTGTAGACCATACTGCTGTGGAATAATGCTTTAAATGATGCTGTAAAGATTTGTCACTCATTGGTTTAATAAAACACAGATTGGCCAGTAGCCAGACAGGAAGTATAGGCTGGGCAAGCAGAGTAAGAATTCTGGGAAGAGGAAAGGCAGAGAGTCTCTCACCAATCAGATGCTATTTAGCCATCCAAGAAGCAAGATGTGAGGTAACAAACCACAAACCTCGTGATAAAATATAAAATAATAGAAATGTGTTAATTTAAGATGTAAGAGCTAGCTAGGAATACACCTGAACTGAACTGTTGGTCAAACAGTGCTGTAATTAATGTAGTTTTTGTGTGATTATTCGAGTCTGGGCGGCTGGAAAACGAAAGCACAATCTCCGTTTACACAATACATTTCTTCCCGGGAACTCAGACTGCCATCCTGCTGACCTTCATGGTGTCCTCGCACAACCCAGACTTCCTCACCCTTTCGGGGGTGTGGACAGAACCGTGCACGTCTGTCTCAGCTCTTGGGAAGGAGGGCAAGACTGGCCTTCCTCTGAGTCCGAGGAGGTGGTTGAATGCCTTTCACAGTTGCTGCCGGTCAGAAGCCACAAAATTATTAGATTTCATTTTGGCCTGCTTGTAGGGTTTAGAACACTGACTAAAAACTGGAACCTACTTGCTATAAAGTTAGCTCAGGTAGAACTGTTACAGTAGAGAGCTGAGTGTGCCTGATCACTAAAGCTGGCTGTAGACGTGTGTGAACTGCCAGGAAAGATCTGAGATGACTTGGGCTTTCCTTCATAGTAGCCCTGCTTTGAAGACATGTTGCCTTTGTTTCCCAGGAACTAGAGGTTGTAGCACGTTTTTCTAACTCCATCACTAATAAGGCTAGGGTAGTAGGACTGCCACTGGTTTAGGGCCAGCCTGAACTAGATGACAGCCTATCTTAAAAAAAAAAAAAAAAAAAAAAAAAAAAAAAGTTGCTGTTGCCATAACAATTTCAATGTAGTAAGTGTTCTAAGGAACCTAGAGACTCAGAAGATATGCTTAGGTGATACATAAATCCTATGACACATGAGGAACAAAAAGATAACATTGGATCTGGATATCTGTAGGAAATCATAGAACCACCCCCCCCCACACACACAGAGAGATATAGGAGATAAAAGGGTTTTTCTGTGTAGCACTGGCCAACCTGGAACTAGCTCTGTAGACCAGGCTAGTCTCGAACTCACAGAAATGCACCTGCCTCTGCCTCCTGAGTGCTGGGATTAAAGGCGTGCACTACCACTGGGCTTTCCTCCTTATTTTTTAAGGGAGCTAAGGAGAAAGATTTGGCCTCTGGCTTATGAAGCATGTCACTGCTTTTCTGGAGTTCCTTTGTTTCCTTTCCAGTTGTAGCACTCTCTCTTTAAAACCTCTCTTCCTCCTTTTCACTCTGGGATACTTTGCCTTGTCTCGCTGCCTTGATTGCCTTCAAAGGCCCTATTATTTGAACTGTACTGATAGCCAAGCTAGAAGTTGAGTGAACCAAAGTTACTGCTCAGAGTTCACTCTCAGCAGGCTCATAAATCTGCTTTCTCCTCAGTGCTCAAGTTGCTGCATTCCCCTAGTTGTCTCAATTTGTGTTTTCCTTACCAGGGTGTCTTAGCCAAGGTCTCTGTTGCTGTGATGAAACACCATGACAAAAACAAGTTGGGAAGGAAAGGGTTTGTTTGGCTTCCACTTCCACATCACTGTTCTCATCAAAGGAAGTCAGTACAGGAACCTGGAAGCAGAAGCTGATGCAGAGCCCATGGAGGGGTGCTGCTTACTGGCTTGGTTCTTGTGGTTTGTTTAGCTTGCTTTCTTATAAATCACTAATTAAGAAAATGCCCTACAGGATTACCTGCAGCTCAGTCTTATGAAGACTTATTTTGTTTTGGTTCTGTTTGGTTTTGGGTTTTTTTTATGGTTTTTCGAGACAAGGTTTTCTCTGTGTATCTCTGAGTGTCCTGGAACTTACTTTGTAGACCAGGCTGGCCTCAAACTCACAGAGCTCTGCCTGCCTATGCCTCTGCCTCCCCAAGGTTTGGGATTAAAGGCGTGTGCCACCACAGCCCAGCCTGAAGTCATTTTCTTAATTGAGGTTCTCTCCTCTCAGATGACTTTAGCATATGTCAAGTTAATGTGAAACTTTCCAGCACTGTTGTAAGGAGGCTGCTTGTTGGTTCCGGGCTGCTTAGCAGCTTAGACTCAAAATAATCACACAGAAACCATATTATTTAAATCACTGCTTGGCCCATTTGCTCTAGCTTCTTACTTGTTAACTCTTAACATCTTAATTTAACCCATCTCCATTAATCTGTGCATCATCACAAGGTTATGTCCTACCAGCAAAGTTTCAATGACTGGGTCTGGCAGCGGCTCCATGGCCTCTCTGACTCTGCCTTCCTTTTCCCAGCATTCAGTTTAGTCATCCTCCCCGCCCCCCTGCCTAGCTCTATTCTTTTGCCCTATTACATACAGGCCAAGACAGTTTCTTTATTAGCCAATGGTATTCACAGCATACAGAGGGGAATCCCACATCAATCCTAGTATCCCTAGATTTCTCACTATCTACCCCTTCAGAACCTACTTTAAAAGGTCCACAGTTTCCTTGTGGGTACCTCCCACTCATGTCCTGTTACGGTGACTCAGCTATGCATTGTTCCTGCATTCTTAGAAAGGAGGGTGCCTCTCTAAGGACTGTATGAACTGTGAATGGTGATTCCATTGCATTTATCTGATTCATCTTACAGCCTTTGCAAATGCTACTGCATGCCAGGTTATTTCTTACCATTTGTTTTGTTTTTTGTTTGTTTGGTTTTGTTATACTGTCTTTTCATGTTTTAATCGTAAAAAGTAGGACTCATTGTGGGATATAATTTCATTTGTTAAGCTGTTAGAGTGACTATTAAATTCTCTAAACATTTCTTTCTCACAGAATTTTAAGTCTTCCTCATCAAGCTTCGCCTGTGTCCCGTACCCCCAGCCTTCCTGCTGTAGATACAAGCTACATCAACACTTCCCTCATCCAGGACTACAGGCACCCTTTCCACATGACACCCATGCCTTACGACTTACAAGGTGAGTCCCTGGTCCTTTGCTGTTGTCGTACAAGCTGAGGAATGCCTTCACTCTGTGTGGCTGCAGTCTGGGGATGAGCAATATAAGGGAGATGTGGAGATGGAAGAACGGGGCTTTGGAGCCCAGGAACAATGGCCTGGATCTTGGTGACATCTTCCTCGGCTGTGGGAATCCTGAGGCAGGGGTTTTAAGGTGTGTGAGCTTCCCAGTCCCTTGGACTGCTGGAACAGTTCTTACATGTGGCCTTCAGTTTGGTGGGGGTGAATGCTGGCTTTTATTCTTTGATTATGGCTTCACCTAACGCTCACTGTGTGTAGCTGAGTTATATTATGAGACTAGATCTTGCTGTGTAACCCTGGTGTTGGCCTGGCGCTCACCATATAGCACACCAAACTGGCCTCAAACTTGCTGTCATCCTCCTACCTCTGCCTCCCAAGAGCTAGGATTTTAGGCTTGCATCATATCATGCTGTGGCACACATGTGACGATCAGAAGACAGCCTGCAGGAATTCATTCCCTCCGTCTACTATGTGGATTTTAGGGATCAAACTCAGGTCATTAGCTTTGGTGACAAGCACCTTTACTCACTGAGACATCTTGCCAACCCTGTAAATAGTAATGAATTGAAACATTTCAAATTTTTTACTTTGGTTCTTTTGAACATTATCCCCTTTTTTCTTACTCTTTTGAGACAGTCATTCTGTGTAGTCCTGATTGACTTCAAACTCATAGATATCCATCCACCTGCAGGTATGAACTACCATACCCAGCCTTACTCTTTCTAAGAGAAGTAGTTTGAAATGCCAGAATATTCATTTGTATCTCAAAAAGAATTTCAAGTCTGGGTGTATCTTTATAACTTAGTGACCTATGGGCTAGTCATTTAACTTCCTGGAGGCTGGTCACTCCCAGAGGTTTTCTAAACTGCTTTTTTTTTTTAGCTGTTTGCATACATCCATCACTACTGAGACACATTTTGTAAGTCCTTATATTGTAGTCTCTTCTGGTGTGGGTAGGAGTGGTTGCCAGAATATTGCATTACTTGTGTACCTCAGGTTAAACATCATCATGAGGCCCTTGCTTTTCTTGTTCTTGTTATGCAGTGCTGGGTAGTGTACAACAGTGCAGCCAGGAGTCGGGGCTGAGCCTTCTGTGATACCACTGGACACTTGTTTTTAAAGATAGGGTCTCTTTGTGTAGAAGTTCCCCCTGCCTCTGCTTCCTAAAAGCTGGAATTAAAGGCATGTGCCATCATGCCTAGCCATACAGTCACATTTGGGTTTTAGTCTGGTCTAGATGATGGGAAGTGAACACATTTGAGAAGGAGAATAAAAAGCTTTGCTACAACTTGGGTGGCCTCTTAAAGTTTCAACCATAAAATCAAACCAAAAGTAATGAAATACCCCAAGAGGCATTCATGTAGAATAAATTAAATTGAAATCTAAGGGCTAGGGACATAGCTCAGTGTATAGAATGCTTGGCAACTATACATAAAGTGATGGGTTTGACTTGCAGCACCAGATAAACTGAACATAGTGGTATGTGCCTATCATCCCGGCACTAAGAGGTGAAGACACAATTAAGAAGTTCAAAGTCAAGCCAGGCATGGTGGCTCATGCTTTATTCCCAGCACTGGGAAGGCAGAGGCAGGCAGATCTTTGTGAGTTTGAGGTGAGTACGGTCTACAAAGCGAGCTCCAGGACAGCTAGGGCTCTGTTAACACAAAGAAACTCTTTATTAAAAAACCAGTACCACCACCCACCCTCCCACCCAGGATGGTCATGGAGTGCAGTAACCATCCTGAACTACATGAAATTCTGTCTAAGTAATTAGATGTTTACTTGTGAGGAATCAGTAAAAGAAGGTCTTTGTTGCCAAATTTGGGCTTTATCCTTCATAGCTTAGAGATGAAAATGCCATATAACGCCCAGCTTAACTTCTTGTGACTTTTCTTTTCCTTTTGGTGGGGTTTTTGTTGTTGAAGAGTCTTTTGGTGTCACCTTAGCTAGACTGGAAGTTGCTTATGTAGACCAGGCTAGCCTCTGCCTCCTGTAAATGCTGGGATGAAAGGTGTGCACCACATGTCCAGCATTCCTTGTTTTTAAATAAGAATTCAGAGTGTATAGAATGTAAGATTTAAGTGCTGGGATGTTTAGAAAAGTTTTACTTTTTGTTGTTTTTTTGCCTACAAGCTAAGTTTGTTTTTTTTTTTTTTTTTTTAATTCTTCCCACAGGATTAGATTTCTTTCCTTTCTTATCAGGAGACAATCAGGTATGTTAACATGAAAACAGTCCATTTCTTTAATTGTATATTAAATTATCAAACTATAATACATAGCCAGAAGAAAGAATAAATTTCCTTGGCAAGGGGAGTACCTATGTCCAGTGTTGCTCTGGCTGTAAGAATTTAAATAAAAGCCATCCTTTATCACTGCCCTCCACCCCCAGTAGAGGGTAAAAGCAGTGTCCCTCTGTTGATTTCTCAGTACTGCTGTATAAAGACACAGGCCTGTGAACCAGGTGATTAATAGATTTCAGTCTTGGACAAGAGTGTCCTGTTGCTCAGGACATCATAGCTGTTATATTAGCCTGTAGTGCTACTGCATTGCCAATGGTATGTTTAAAGCATACAGTTGTGTGCAGTCTGTAAGTACTAGACAATGATAGTGAATGGTCTGATTTTCATTTATACAGCATGCTGTGCTTCCTCAAACTGTATTTACTGCAGCTCTGATTGCTTCCTCTGCTCCCATGTTTGTCTCAGCTCATGTTGCTTTATTCATCTCAGACCCTAAATGTACAAAATCATTTGCTAAAAAGGCCACATCTAGTGACCTGGAAGCAAGATTAAAAGTGATCAAGGAGTGTGGAAGGAGAAAGTCAGTGACTGTTACTCAGCAGTCAGACTGTCCCATTGCACCAGAGCTACAGACTTGCAGAGCAAGAACAAAGTGACAGAAGTCTCATCGAAAACAGTGAGACAAATACAGATTGAGAAAGGCCTACTACAGCAATAGAGAAATGGCTAAGGACATGGATTAAGGCCAGGATGCCGAAGCACATCCCACTCGCTCAGTACTGTGACACTCTCTGCCAAAGCAGTGATCCAGCCACTGTCCAGATGCCTTCCTGAGTTTCGTGCCAGCAAGCTGGAGCACTAATTGGAGATTAGCAAACTTTGCAAGATGTTGTTCATTGGTGATGGTGTTCATGTACATCCTCCTTCATCCTAGTATCACAATGGTGGTCTTGTTCCAATACCATGTCTCTGACCCAACCAATAGAAATAGATCAAGGAGATTTTTAAAAAAAATTTTTTTGAGGATTTCATACACGAGTATACTGTATTTACATTATTTTGACCCATTTCCCTCCTCCAGCTGTTCTGTGGCCCCTCTCTGTATATAAATTTTTAATTTTTTATTACTGTTGTATCCATGGTTGTATATGTGACATAATGTATGTTTGGAAGTCAAAGGACAGCTGTATGGAGTCAGTTCTCTCCATCTCTGTGTGGGTTTCAACTGTGTTCAGGCTCTATAGCAAGCTCCTTTATCTGCTGAGCTGCCTTGCTGGCTGATTAAGGAGATTTAGTGGCCTTTGGGACCTGCTGCCTGAGTAGCACCTTTGTTCAGGCTACTGCTGCAACAGGAACACTGACGAGACAAGCCTGTGAGTGTGGACGGATGATAGCACCAGTGCTGTGCAGTAGCCTTGTGTAGGCACTCAAGCCATTACTGCTGACTGCAGAGGATTTGCTTTTGATGAAGAGGTTGCAAAGCAATGTTGTAGTTGTGGTGGCCACTAACTCCAAGATGGTGTATGTGACACTGAGGAGCCCCAGAGAGCTTCCTAAGGAAGCTGCTGTGGAAGCTTGGAACTGAAAAGCAGGCAGGAGCAAGGGGAACTGCAAGAGACAGAAGGAGCCCCCACTAAGTTTCATAAAGGAGCTAGTGGAACTTGCACAGACATCAGCAGTTCCCTTCAGATGAGATACTTTAGACCATGAGTATCAGAGAAGGGGAGTGTTTGTGGTGCACTCTTCACAGCACATCTTCGATGAAAAGGGACAGACCAAACAAAGCACCACAGCATGCTTCTGAAGAATGGCACCTGCTTAGGATGAGCTCTAGTGGAGAATCAGGAATTGCCCCTGCCCTGAAAACCTTCCAGGAAACAAGTTGTGCCTAGAAGACAGTGGCACTGACCCCTGGCCTGTGTAGACCTATGAATGAATACATACACACACACACACACACACACACACACACACACACATTTTACTTTTTAGCAAAACACATAATTAGAATCTCATAGGGTATAGATATGATGAAAGAATGTTTTTGCACAGACATATGGTCTGTTCATGTTTAAGTATTATTATAAAGAGTAAAATAGTTGGGAGTGTTTAGGAAGCCCCAACCTCTCTGAAGATCTGTAGGCAGTTACTCTTTAGTGGGGGAGATGTTTTTTCTTCAGTGGTTAGCCACTGGTAAGTTGTTCATGCTCTGTAAACAACACTGAGTAACTCACTGGGACACACACTGGAGGTAGACTGTTGAGAATCAGCAAGGATCAGCTAGAGGGAGAGAGAAATAGGGGAAAGCAGTAGAGGGTAATTATAATCAAAAGACATTATCTACATGTGAAAGTGTTATAATGAAACCTATGATTGTGTATAATTAGTACATGTTATAAAATCTTTAAAAAATGAAAAAGCTTAAAAACAAAGTAAAATTGTTATGTAACTAATTAATTAAAAGGCGAGCTTTGGAATTTTTTTTAAATAAATGTAGAGTAACCTAAGCATAGAGTGTTGGCAAAGCCCACAGTAGTTCTCAGCCTTCACAGCCACTCAGCAGCAGTCCCTGACCCAGAGACTTGCAGCTCCACACACCCCACTATGGGAGTGCCCTGCAGAAGTGTGACATTGCTTATCTTTTACAGCAAGTTCTCCCTGCCTTTTCCAACTCAGACATGCTCATGTGCACAAACACTGTGCCCGGTGCCTGCAGTGCTGAAAGCAGTGACAGGCTGCACAGAGCTGCAGCCTCAGCACGATAGCAGCTGAGCTTCTCCATGATGCAGTTCTCAGGATGAACTTGTCGGTGGGAATGCGGGATGTATCTTGAGAGGGGCAGCTGCCCTCCTTCCTGCTGCTTCTGAACATCTCAGAAATAGAGTTTTGAGAACTGCGTGCAACACAAACTAAAATACACACACAACACAATCAAAAATGTTACTCCAGTTTCAGATACCATGCCAAAGGCTCAGTATCAGTGACCAGGCATTCCACTGCAGAAGGTGGTGTTACTTGAGCAGCCAGACACTCAGGATATGTTAACTTGGGACTTGCTCTGCTGAGAAGAGTACAGAGGTGCATCTGATTGTAACGAGAGTGTTTTGTCTCTGGTCCCTCCTAGCATTACAACACCTCCCTGCTTGCCGCCGCAGCAGCAGCGGTCTCAGATGACCAGGACCTCCTGCACTCCTCCCGCTTTTTCCCGTATACCTCCTCGCAGATGTTTCTCGATCAGCTAAGTGCTGGAGGAAGCACTTCTTTGCCAGCCACCAACGGAAGCAGTAGTGGCAGCAACAGCAGCCTTGTGTCTTCCAACAGTCTGAGGGAGAGCCATGGCCATGGCATGGCCAGCAGGAGCAGTGCGGACACGGCGTCCATCTTTGGCATCATACCAGACATTATCTCGTTGGACTGACGCCCTCGTCCTGCTGCTCCCACCCTGTCCCAGATTAAATGACTTGGCAGAAGAGAACTAACTCTGTGCTCTGTTTTACCTTATCTTGTTTAGAAAAGTACACAAGCGTGGTTTTTTTTTTTCCTTTTTTTAGGGAAAAAAAATTAAAAGAAATGTACAGAGAACAAAACTATATTTTCAGTTTTACTTTTGTATATAAATCTAAGACTGCCTGTCTGATAAAACACTTGTTTAAAAAAAAAAAAAAGGAAGGAAAGAAAAGAAAAAGCAAGCACCCACAAACCTCCTTCGGTTCATTTTTTTCTGGATTCTGAAGACTTTTCACCATTTGTCCTCTGGTTTGGGTTTTATTTTACTTCAATGGCATTATCTTACTTGCAATAACAGAAACAGAATTGCATGTATGAAGTTTTAAATCATGGGCTTTGTTGTGGGGAGGGGGTTGGGATAGTTTTGATTTCCATTGTTTTAAAGCAACAGACTTGGAGTCTGTTTATGTATGCGTGGATTTTACCAGCCTTAAGTTATAATCTCACCTGTCCCACTGCACTCCCTTTGTTTGCAGGACATAGCTCGTGGGTGTGTGTGTTTTCAGTGTGTGCCTGAGTGTACTGTTCTGTCATCACTGTCCCCTCTCCTGTTGGCATTTAGTTAATATCAGTTGCCTGCTTTTTTCAAAATGCTTCAGAGGTCTTGAACTTTAACATAAGCATCTTTCTCAGCTCTCCCAGTGCGTGTTCGCCATCACAGGTTCTCTGTGATCTGCCGTGTACCCCCTAAGAGTGTGTTTCCTAGAAGTGTTGGAGCAAAAGCTACCTGGAGAGGCATCTGAGGGCAGGCCTGTGAAGACGACACGCTTGTGTGGATTCTGAATCTGAATTGCCAGTATTTTGTATGTAAGCCAAGTCTGTGAGTACCTGCATTTTGGTCACAGGGTAACAAGTTTTCCTTAAGAATATTCATACCAAAGTGGGATGTGAAAGAGCCCTGCAGCCCCGTGGGGTACGGGTATCATGTGCAACTGGCAGAGGACACTGTACCACCTCAAAAAAGAAAGAAGTCAGTTACCCTAAAGTTGACAGTACAGTGCAGCCCACATGTGGATCTGTAGCAAATCTGTTTGATAAACAGTTGAAACTCAACAATAACCTTAGTTATTTTGTTTCTCTGGTTCTAAATATACTTCTTTTCTTAGCCTTGTTTGTTTTTACTCAGCTTTTAATGACAAGTATGACATAGGAAGCCATTTTTTTAATTCAAGAATCAGTCAGTCGTATCTACTTGGTCTTACCTACTCTCAATAGCAGAATATGTAAATATATTAAAATTCTCTTCAGGAGATGATTAAGGGTCAAAGGAAGGAAAAAGTGCTTCTCATACTTGAGAGTCATCAGAGAAGATGCAGTGCTCTTACAGTGGGAGCTAGATGGTGGTTGGTGGAGGGCACGGGTTTATCGGCAGAGAGGAAGGGGCACACCATCCAGTTCCCAGACTAGCTTTTTATGTTACAACTTCGTGTTCTCAGAGTTGAAGGACCTCCTTTGTGTATAGTAAACTTGTTTTCAAACCTTGCATCAGTAACGAAGGACCTATATTAATGCAGGTAGAAGTCAAGATTGCTGTATCTTCAGTTGTATGATAAAGTGAATGGTTCACATGACAGTGTGGCATCTAAAAATGATATGTTTTATAGCGTCTCTGCTACTAAACTGTCAACTTGAATTTTGAAAAAGTTGGTGTTGATATGTATATGTGTGTGTGTGTATATATGTATTTATAAACAAGTGTGTGTGAGTAACATCGTCTTCCCCTGCGCATGTGTGTTCCACACAGAAACGGCTGTGTTAGAGTCACAAAACAATCCGCAATAAAACAAGGCATTTGTTGTCAGTTCAAACCAGAAATGGTTATGTTGTTAAATTTATCGGGTGTGGTGAGTACACGTTTGATTTCTTTTTTTTTTTTCAGTGCTATATTAATTTAGGCTCATTTCAGATAAGGGCTTAATTTGTGTCTAAGTTGAGATTAGAGTAGGAATCAATAAAATTGTGGCTATTTCTGTTAGCATTGCAATAGGAAACATTTTTGTTACTTCAACTATCTGAGATGAAATGAATAGTTTTCCTTGTTCTTGGATTTTTTTTTTAAACTTGTTAGTGGTTTTAGTATTCTGATCAGCAGTTTTTGTGTCTGATGCTGAATTACAAACTTAGAACCATCCAGTTGAAAAACCAGCCCTCTGCATTCTTCAGCCCAGTTGTAGAGGAACAGTCACTTTCCTTCCATGTCCTGCATTGATTGTATCAACGTAAGAGGAGAGTGGGTAACAGTGAGAAATATATGTCCATGGCTTTGGTCATGTTAGTTCGTTCCACGTCAAAAAGAGTTTATTTCTTCATTTGTTGACTTCCTAAAACATTACACATGGTTAAGTTCAGTCACGGACTTTCGCAGTCTTTAGTAATTATTAGTCATGCACTGCTTTGTCTCCTACATTTACAAGAAAACCACATGGTCACTCCATCTCTTTCTGTTGCTTTTCCTTAGCCCCACACTCATTCCACAGCGCTGCCAACCTTGATAGGCTGTGGACAAATACTGTTCTCAGTATCTTTCAGCAAGTTGCTAGGAATCCCCTTCCTTGGTCTTTCTTACTAGCATGTTCATATGTACTCTGTATAGTACTGTGTATGCCCTATCTATCTGTAAGCACACTTCTTCAGAAAAGTAGCTGTTCACCTAGCAGGGTAGGGGTGGCTTTTAATTTACTATGTAAGTATTACTGAACACATTTTTTTAAATATAAAACTTAACCATGCATCATACTTGGTTGACCAAAGTTTTTCCATTGCTAATTTAGGTATTATACATCTACTTTACTGACTTAAAGAATCACCTAAGTTTTGAAAAGTGTGGGAAGTGTTTTGGCCAATTTTTCTTTGAGGACAAGTGTATGAAACTGAGTGAAAATATATCCCAAGTAAATGGATACATGTAGAAATAACCTAGTTTTTTAAAGCAATTTGAATTTTAAGTACATAAAACTTTCAGGAGCTTCAGGACTCTTAAAAGCACATTTGAATTTATTTTGGTAAGAACTTTGCTTTATGGATACACATTGCATTGTTTGTTTTGGTTTTGTTTTTAATTAAACACAAAGCGTAGATTTCAAAGAGGGAGGGAGAATATCTGATGGTCCCAGAGTGTGCTGCTGTTGTTTTATTAACAAAGGGGAAATGTATATAAATAGATAAAAGTTACCATAAATTCCATGAACTTAAATCTGTGATTCATTGCCTTAAAACTTTCTCTCTTAGAATTTCCATACCGCATGCCAAACCAGTAAAATGGCTTTTAAAAATGTATAGTAGACCAATGTCAGTTTGTATAAAAGTACCAAGTGAAAATATTTATTACATGCATTGGAGAAAAGTTGTTTCCCTATTGAATGTTACCTGTTTATGTAGAGCTCTTTAGATGTAATAAAAGAAAAGGCTTCAGTTAATTTGTGTTCTGTAAAATACTACTACTGGGTCTATAAAGGAACAGTCCCCATAAAAAAAAGTGCTGGTGCAACGTGCTCCCAGGGCCCCTGAAGTCTAGAGGTTTCAAAGCATGGCAAGTAAGTAACTGATACCTCTACATCATGCTTTGACCTTCCTTACTGGAATACAGCTAGCTCTGTAATGAACCACAGCACCTAAATTTTAAAGGTACTTGTCTATCTGCTGTCCAAACACCTGGGCCTCTCCGCTCTTTATGGTGAGCAAGCCCGGTCCTAGGTAAACCTGTTGGAATTTGAAAGATGCACACAAGGGGACCCTGAAGCAACAGCCTCCTGATAGGGCTGTGTAAGTCAGGCTTCAGGAGTTTGAGCTCACCATGACTAGAGCATTGAGTGGGAAAAGTCAGCCCAGGTGATGCAGACCGCCCATTAGCTGTGTGCTCTTTCTAAGCTGTGCTGGAGATTCCACTCAGCCAAATATGATTCAGAAAGCATGCTTTAAATCTACACCACAGGCAGGATATGGTGACACACACCTTTAATCCCGACACTTGCAAGGCAAAGGCAAGCAGATTTCTGTGAGTTTGAGGCTGGCCTGGTCTACAAATAAAGTTCCAGGACATCTAATACACAGAGAAACCCTGTCTCAAAAAACAAACCAAAAAAAAAAAAAAAAAAACCAGTTGCTGGCAGGCTTCAGAACACATTGGGGGAAATACCTCTTCTATAAGGGTAGGGTAGACTTTTCATCACCCTGTCCCACGTACAGCATCAGCACGGAGCACCTGTCAGGTCTTTGGTATTCTAGACTGGCAAGCAGATGTGCCTCTGAATCCATGGCTGGAGACGGATGTTGAGTCTGGAACCTTCCCATCTGGTAGGGAAATAGGCCTTCTCTTTGGAAGTCCAGCCTCCCCCAGGAGGACTTGCCATGGGAGTCATGAAGACTTTTACTATGTGTTGCTCTGACTTGCTCTCGCTTCTTTCAGGCTCCCTTGAACAGCCCAGAAATTTTTTTTTCTTTGTGTTTCCCAGATAGACTTTTGCTTTGTATATCATGTTGGCCACAGACCAAAATCCTCTTTGAAGGCATGTGCCACTATTATTTTTTGTGTTAAAGAAATCTGCCAGGTTGCCTATATTCAAGCTGCTCAGGGAACACATAGTGTCTACTTTCAGGAAAATGAGGCCTTCCTTTCTCAAGTCTTCTGTTTGGGTTGAGTCATACAGCATCTGTGAGGTAGCTGAATCAAAACTGACACTGTTTGGTCCCCTGGAGTATTCCCAGAGCCTCGTCCTTAGTAAAATATGTGTGTCTGGTCAAACTTCCCAGAAGACACCTATGTCTTGATAAGTCTTTCTGTTTTCACTAAGGAAAAAAGCCACAACCAGTCTTAACACAAAGGATTGAAGGTCTCCATGTTCAGAGTTCTACACCCCACCTATGTTGGTGTATGTCACATGAGGACCTCTAGGTGAAGCACTGGTTCCCACTCTGATTTCAGGGCCTCTCAGATTTGTAGTTCCAAGAAAATGACTTAAAAGTTGTGATTACCCCGGGTCACTTGAGCAAACCATCCTGGTTCCTGCAACCTAACAGTAGCCCAGGGCACAGCTTCGGCAAATGTTTCCAGGAACATCAGAGATGTTGCTTAACTCTGCAAGGCCTCTGAAGGGGCCAGGCCCCCCACTTCCTTTGGTGTGGAATATAAGTTGGATCACCTGCCACTACTCAGCTGATCCCACACTTAACACTCACTCCAGTGTGTGTTTCCACTTTATCCCTGTTTATGAAAGAGCATCCTGCACTTTGTGTGCCTGGTGAAATGGAATGAGGATTTATCAATGGGCTTGTAGAGCTATAAGGAATGGTGTGTCTGTGTGTGTGCACGCTCTGTGCTCGTTGCTGTGTCTGTGTGCGCATGCTTTGTGCTTGTTGCTCTGCATCTGTGTGCACATTGCTTGTGGTTCTGTGTGTATGTGTGTGTGTGTGTTTTGCTTTCTATATGTGCATGCGTGTACAGACACTCTGCTTGTTGTTTGTTCCCAGCCAACCCTAGCCTTCTCTTGGAAATGCTAAAGGTGGTTCTTGTACCAAAAGCAGACTGGTCTTCTAGAAGACTGGTTTGTTTGTTTTGTTTTTTGGAAGAAACACTACAATGGAAACACCAATTCCACATGCTCCCGAGTCGCCAACCATTTTCAAATCATAATCATCCTTGTGAGATCCAAAGGCTTTGAGAAGACAATGGTCTACCCAAGGTGAGGGTAATGAAGTTGCGGATCCTGCATTGGCACACAAACCTGACTACAAATCAGAGGCCTTTCCATGCTGCAGAGGGCTAGACTAATGTTAGTACTAAAATCAATACAGACTTACTACAGGAATACCATGGCTGCATCATTTATTGGTACTAATCCTCTGCAACATGGTCTTATTGCCATGTTTGCCATCTCTAGATTTCCCTTTTAAAAAATAAATCATTCTAGGTTTTCAGGCCCCGGAGCTCATCCTCTTCTCCCTGGCCCTCAGCTCTCTCAGTAGTCTTGCATAGGAAGGGTCATCCGCTGGATAAATGTGTCATATTTCACTTGGCCGTTAGGTTCGATGCCCGCTTCCTTGAAAAGATCATCCACTGCAATAAATCGCATTAATGTTTAAATTTGGATTTGCTGAGGTTAGGGGTTCCCAGAAGTCCTCCCTGAGGATCTGATGGACTCTTCCATGGACTAGGATGCAAACCAAAACAGAATAACAGATAACCTGCTTCCAAGGCCCCAGAGACCACCAGTTCAACTTTCCCGCTTTCTACAGGACCAGCACATGAACAAAGTATACTGGTGAGGAGTCAGTCACTGAAGCTGCCTTGTACTTGATTGTAAAATTTCTTAGCATCTATTTATTTATGGGGGGATGTTCATGCCACATGTGTGGAGGTCAGAGGGCAACTTGTGGGAATCCACTCTCTCCTACCATGTGGATTCCAGAGATCAAACTCAGGTTAGCAGGCTTGGCAGCCAGCACAGAACTCTTAAATAAACATTTAACCCCTGTGTCTGTCTTTCAGGAAACCTTTAGTGTGGGTGTTTTACCTTACGGCCACCCTTGCAACCTTCCAGTCACATGGGCATCATCCACAGCTCCAGACACAGTCACACTGATCCAGGCTCGTCTTGCCCCTCCTCCAGACCAACCCACCTCCCCCCGTCACTGCTCACCTGACAACAGAATACTGAGTGACACGTGCTCTGTTACCATCACCTCACTACAAAGGGTGGGTGACAAGAGCACACGGGTTATGTGCACCTTGGTGTTGAGTTGGATCCCTAGCATTAATTTGAAAGATGCGTCTTGTCAATGTAAAAAATCCAAATACATCTGAAGTTCAGAACATCAAACTGCACTGTTGGGGGCCTGGAAAGATGGCTCAGCAGTTAAGAACACAGACTGCTCTTGAGAGGACCCTAATCCCATTCCCAGTAGACATGTAGGTGGCTCACAACTGCGATGCCCTCTTCTACCCACCTCAGGTACCTCTACATATACAGCATACCTTCACAGTGCTACATACACAAAATATTTTTTTCTTTCATTTTATTTAACCCATGTCCACATGGATTCTCTGAAATTCTACCAGGTTTTATTTTGTTTATTTTGAGAGGGTATTAAACCTAGAACTTACTATGTAGACTAGGCTCACAGGCTGGAACTCAAGAGAGATCAGCCTGCCTCTGCCTCAAGTGGCCTGTGCCACATGGCTGCCAAATAAGATCTGTCTGAAAGCAGCATTGCTTTTTAAAAAGATACTAATTTAGCCAGAAATCATGGTGTACACCTTTAGTCACAAAATTCTGCAGATAGAGGCAGGTGATCTCTGAGTTTAAGGCTAGCCTGATCTATATAGTGAGATCCTGTCACATGCATACATACATACATACATACATACATACATACATACATGATAGATTGATAGATAGGTACATAGGTACATAGATATGTAGGTAGATGATAGGTAGAATGTAGTTCTCTTTTTAAACCCATAGGTTCTCTGAGCCTGAGGAGACAGATGTGTCTTACTTCATGGAAAAGCTTCTAACCTCCAACCAGTTGGTTGCCAGCTGCAGAGGACCGGCCAAGAATCAGCTGAGCATCAGTGACAGACCAGAAAGGGGCAGCACTCCACAGCCCAGTGCTGACCAGAAGGGGGCAGCACTGCACAGCTGGGTGATGAAGGTGCTACTGATACCAATGATGCTTTTGAATAGAACAGAGCATTTCTTCAAATCCCCAGGAGAAATAGTTATTACTTGTGGTATCTTCTGTTCTACTGCAGCCAGAGGGGGAATGAGTCTCCATCAGCTCCTTCCCAGAGTGTTGTGCATGCTAATGTGTGAGGGAAGTCTAGGGACCTGACTGTCACCTCGGTGGACACTCCACCAGCAGTGTCGTGGGAGTCTGAGATAATGGCAGGCCAGTTTTCCCCCTTCACGTGAAAAACAGTTGCAGTAAAAGCTGCCAGCTGGGAGAAATTGGGAGATAAATCTACCTGCCAGGCACCGTTTTTAAAGGCTTTGCTCAGGACCTTCCTGAGTGCAGATAAAATCGGAAAAGGCTGCTCCATAGAATGCTAGTTCTTGGAGGACCCCAGGGTATCTGTCACAACTTCATCTGCAGCAAGGGGAAGAAACACACTCCAGGGCTCCTGAAGGAAGGGCCTGGATTCAAACTCAATTCAAACCATAACCTGAAAATTCTGCACTGGTTAGTTGTAGTTTGACCAGAAGTTGGGGCATCGGGGCCTTTTCAACCCACTACCTAACCTAAATTAAGCCCTCAAGCTGGCCAGCCAATCTGAAAAGCCTCGCCTTGGAGATCAATGATGCAGACTAGGGGCCTCAGTTGGGTCCTCACCAGAGTGATGGCAGGCTGGAAAGACACTGCAAATAGCCCAAGCACTCTCAGAATTCCCAGGCACTCATCCTGCTCTGATGCAAGATCCACCTCATGATCTGTGGCCAAGGCAGGTTTCTCTAGTTAGTTTTTCCCTGAAAAGCTCCCATACTCCCACCTCCTGGGGCTGCTGGGGGAAGGGTCACAATGGCCTCTCCATTTGGAAACACCATCAGTGGCCATATTAGACCAGCTGTGGTGAGAGGGTTGCCCTGAAAATGAGGGGTTCCTAGATCCTGCATTCTGCTCTACTCAAGAGCCACTCTCCACTTAGTTGACCCTTTCTATCAATTGAAGGGCCACTTGTGTTGTCAGTATGTCCAGTGTCATAGCTCTTAGTGTGTGTGGCTTGTGTGTGCATGTATATGCCTGTCTGTGTTTATGTAGGCACGTGTGCAGGTGCACCAGCACGTGTGGAAGCCTGAGGTTGACATCTGTTATCTCCACTATGGCCTTCCATCTTTTCTTGAGGCAGAGTCTCTCTCTGAGCCTGGAGCCCACAGTTCAGCCTAGTCTAGCTAGCCAGCTTGTCCTGTCATCCTGCTCCGCCTCCTGTGTGAGTGCTGGAATTACAGGCAGCTACACCACACCTTTCCAGCTTTTATACCCAGGTTCCCAGGATCCAAACTTGTGGGACAGGCTACGCATGGAGCCATCTCTCCGGTCCATGTTGTGGCCTTTTGACATTTTGACGCATTATCCCTTACAAACGTTGATGTTTGATAACCACACAGTAAATAAAGGTCTTTTAAAAATTAAAAACTTAAAATGTTTAAAGTAAGTGCAGGATTTTGTGTTGAGCTGCATGTCTAACCATCCTGGGCCACATCGAGACCCTCAGTGAGAGCTTTGGCAAGATGAGTCCCGGCAGATGCCCCAGCTGATCACAGCTACTGCTATTCCTAGGATCCCAACTGGGTTATCTCTGGGCTGACACTCTACCCTGACCCACTTCTGCCTAGCCACTCTGGTTCTGTCTTGAGCCCCAGTCCAGCTCTTAGCCAGCATGACTTATACTTATAGAGCTCCTGGCCATCCATCAGTTGGCCATCTGCACAGCCTTGGATGGTGTACACAGCATTGCCCTCCCCACAGTTCCTTAACCCTCCCCAGGTGGTTCCAAGTCAAGTCAGCCAGGCTGTTACCTTCTTTGCGAGTGAGCTTCTCTCCCAGTTTCATAAGTTTTGATCGCAATTCAGATGCCATGATGTAACCTTTCTTCTCCTTGTCAGCCATCAGCATGGCAAGAAGGATTTCTTTCTTTGGGTCCTCTTGTTTGATTTGCGTGTGCATAATGGTCAAGAAGGTGGAGAAATCCAGCTCTCCATGCTTGTCTACGAAACCCCAAACACCAGTGAGCTGGAGGAAACTGCTCTTGGTGAAGTCCGTTGACCTGCCTGACTGTCACAGCCAACCCCAAAGCTACCTAATTCTCAAGGCACTGGTCATAGTAAGAGGGACAAAGCTCTCCTTCTGACCCACATTCACAGGATGGAAAGTCTCCATTTCATCCTCCCAACAGTCTTCAGTAACAATGTGTGATAGTGTTAACTGTTGACTTGACAGAACCTAGAACTTTGATGAGAAAGGCTTATGGGCATACCTGTGGGGGATCATTTTAATTATGTCAGTTGATGAGAAGCTAGAGTAGGGGATCCCCAACTATATCAGAGGAGAAGTGGGCTGAGTCCTAGCATACACACAATCATGGCTTCCTTCTTACTATGTGATCATGTGCTTCAAGACCTGATGGACTTAACTTGATACATGAGCTAAAATAAACCCATTCTTAAGTTGCTTTGGGCAAAGTATTTTATAGCAACAGAAAAAGAAAAAAAAGCCTAAGACACTGTGTTTATTGATCCCTCCCCTAATCTTGCTAAACCAGAAACCCAGAGTATTGCATCATGGCATAGAACCAGATGGAGCTGCATAATAGTACTTTCTCATTGGGACCACCAGCCTGCAAATAACAACATGAAGACTTATTGATTATGAAGCTCAGCCTTAGCTTTGGTTTTTTTCTAACGCATAACTTAATTAACATCTTTCTGAAATCTGCATTCTATCATGTGGCTCAGTTACCTTTCCTCTGTCCCATATGTCCAACTTCAGGGTTCTGCAGGCATCTTCCATGTGCTTTGATTCATCCCTCTGACTTTCTCTCTCTCTCTGCCTAGAAGTCCCACCTTACCTCCTGCCTACCTATTGGCCATTCAGCTTTTTATTACACCAATCACAGCAATATATCTTCATACAGTATACAAATACCCACAACATTTCCCCCTTTTTGTCTAAATAAAAAGGAAAGGTTTTAACTCTAACACAGTAAAACTATATATAATAAGAACATTATCAGGCTGGGAAGATGGCTCAGAGGTTAAGAGCACTGGCTACTCTTACAGAGGTCCTGAGTTCAATTCCCAACAACCACATGGTAGCTCATAACCATCTATAATGAGATCTGGTGCCCTCTTCTGGTGTGATGTGCAAGCATGCAGGCAGAATAAATAAATAAATAAATCTTTTAAAAATTATCAAGTTAAGAGACATAAAAACTTAAGTTGTTTAAGAAATTGTTTTAAGATATAAAATATTTTTAGTATGATAATACAAGTTACAATAGGAAGTGGTTAAGGTATAAGACTTTTGACTCATCAAGATAGAATAGACAATAGAGTATTTTCTCCAAAATTCCAAATACAAATGGCCTGGACATTGTAAGTATAATTTTTACCTGATAATTGTTCTCATTATATTTACTGTATTAAAGTTAAAATCTTTCCTATTTATTTAGACAAAAAGGGGGAAATGTGGGATATTTGTATGTGGAATAAGATGTATTGCTGTGGTTGGTATAATAAAAAAAAAGGCTGAATAGCCAATAGCTAGGCAGGGGGTATAAGTGGGACTTCCAGAAAGAAAAGCAAACTCTGGGAGGAAGAAAGGTAGAGTTGCCAGCAAAACACAGGGAGGAAACAGGAGGTGTATGTAAGATGGAAGAGAGGTGATACCATGTGACTGAACATAGATTAATAGAAACAATTAAATTATAAGAGCTGGTTAGAAAAAAAGCCTAAACTAAGGTCAACTTTTAATAATAGTAAGAATCCATGGGGCTGGAGAGATGGCTCAGCAGTTAAGAGCACTGGCAGTTCTTCCAGATAATCCAGGTTTGATTCCCAGCACTTATATGGCAGCTCACAACTGTCTGTAACTCCAGTTCCAGGAAATCTGACACCTGCACACCAGTACTCAAAATAAAAAAGTTAAATTTCAAAAACAATAATAAGTCTCCATGTTGTTATTTGTGGGCTGGCGGTCCTGACGAGGAAGAACTATTACGATTGGGCACCAAATATAGCATGCATTCTCAAATGTAATCATTCTTTCTTTTGTGGGACCACCAGCTCCCCAGTAATGACATGGAGACTTAAACAGATGGGATGCTTTCACTAAGCATATGCCAAACCCTCTGCAAAAGACTATTTTCCTATAAATATAGGAGCTGGGTGTGGTAGCACACATCTGTAAGCCCAGCATTCAGGAGGTGGAGGCAGGAGAATCACCCTGGGCTAACACAAGGTGAGTTCAAGACCATCCTGGGCTACATGAGACCCTATCTCAAAATGAAAGCAAAGGGGGAAAAACACTGAGACCAGTGTTAGTGTACTTTCCTAGGAGTTGTGACAGACTTGTGGGACATCAGACCCTGTGGAATGAAACACTGTATACATGGCCAGCTATCTCTACAGTCCAGTCCTGGTGAGGCTTGCTACCACCAGCACTTCAGGCTTCTGAGCTTTCTCCACCACTACCATCTGCTTCTTCCAGCTGGGCCCTTCACAAGCCCACCTGGATCCTGGTGGAGGCAATGCACACCTTTAATCCCCCTGCACTTAGGAGGCGGAGACAGGAGGATCTCTGTGAGTTCAAAGACACCCTGGTCTATAAAAGTGAGCTCTAGGACAGCCAGGACTGTTACACAGAGAAACCCTGTCTTGAAAACCAACCCCCCCCCCAAAAAAAAACCAAGCCCACTCACCTATCCCATGAGTCTGCAGGTGCCGCTGTACTTCCCCAGGCGTGGGGCTGGCCCCCAGGCATCTCATGGACACCAGAAGATCTGTGGCCTTAATCTTCCCTCTCTGCTGCTTGTCATACAGGGAGAAGCATTCTTTGTACTCTGTACAGAGCAGGGAAGGAAGTAGTAGCAGATGGTCACTCCATCACCCATCCCCTCTTTCACTCCTTTCTCCTTTGCGCCTCCCCACAGCACATGTGTAGGCACCGTAACATTGAGCTCCCCCTTCCTCCCTGTTCTCTTCCCTTTCTGTTGCCCCACCTGATTTCTAGAACCCCATAAAAACACAGTGTGATGGCACATGCTTGTAATCCCAGCACCTGGGAGATGAAGGCACGAGAATCAAGAGTTCAAGGTTATCCTCTACTATGTAGTAGTTAGAGGTTAGTCTAGGGTATGTATAAGACACTGTCTCAAAAGCAAAGCAAAGGGCCAGCAACAAAGGTGGCTCGACTGGTAAAGGTATTTGCTGCTGCCAAACCTCATGACCTGAATTTGATCCCCAGAACCCTCGTGGTATAAGGAGAGGAGCAACTCCTGCCGGTTGCCTTCTGACATCCACAGTACATGTACACTCACACACAGTACATAAATAAATGTAATAAAACTATAAAACTACCTAGTTAAATATAATTCTAAGAAAGACAAATTATTGAAGTACATTGTTTTTATTGACTTGTATGTGTGTGACTCTAGTAGTGAATGCCACATGTGTGTAGGTGCCAAAGAGGCCAGAAGGTTGGATGCCCTAGAGCTGGAGTTACAGGTAATTATAAACCTCTCCACATAGGTGCTGGGAACCTGACTCAGGCCCTCTGAAAGGACCGGCTCTCTAGCCCCCACTGAATTCGTTTTTAGTGTAAGCACATATCAAATTCTACATGGGCTGTACTAGACTCAAAAAGAGTGTTTATCTGAAATCCAGATGTCATGGGGTATCCTGTGGTTTATCTGGCCAGGAAGCCCCCTCCTTTCTTTCTCTGTTCCTTAAGATGCCACTCAAAAACTCTTCCAGGGCTGCATGTGCTATCTCACATCACATGAGCAGCCCTCAGGCTGTCCTCTGGCAGGTCCTGGCCCCTACCTGGAACTGCCCGGAAGCATGCGCAGAGCATCTGCAGTGCCTGCCTCAGCTCAGCCTGCAGTCCTTCCTTCCCTGTGCAGGAGCCGCCTCCGCCCACCACAGTTACACAGCTGGCAGAATTGTCCTGCCTCTTCCCAGCAGCCCCTGGAGGCAAAACCAAGCCACCTGGGAGCCTGGGAAAGATCCTAGCTTTGCAGATGGAGATTCTAGGGTGAGCTGCCCTAATCCCCTAATCCTTCCCATTTCCCAAAGAAGGCAGCTGAAGCCTGAGAGAGGGGCCCAGGATTTGCTAGCTGTCCAGACAGGTACACTGCATTCCCCCAGTTGGTAACTGGGGCGTACTCTTTTCCAGGCTTTCATTTCTTAAATGTGTTAGTACATTTTATTTATTTAGTAGTTAGTTAGTTGGTGCCTGTGTGTTTTGGGGTCAGAGGTATCTATTGAGGGAGTTCTCTTTCACCGTGTGGGAATGGGATGAACAGATGGAGCTGATTGACAGGCTTAGCAGTAAGTGCCTTTATCCTCTGAGCCATCTTGCCAGACCCAGTCCATCTCTTCAAACCTGCACAGCCAGATTCCTGGAGCTGAAATTACAGGTGGTTGTGAATCACCAGTGTAGATGCCGGGAATCAACTACCTCAGATGCTTTTAACAACTGAGCCATCCCTCCCGCTCCCCACCCCACCACCCCTCTTCTAGACCAAACTCTGGTCCTTTACATCTCTGGGATCCCTGCCTAGGTAGCCAGAAGGCACTTCTGGGGCCGGATGGACCCTGTGTTGCATCACAAGGCTTAATGGGTCCTAGATACCTGCAGTCTTATCTCTCACTGTGCTGGGAGAAGATAAGAAGACACCTGGACCCGCAGGCAGGCCCTGGCTCCCCTGAGGACCCTGCTCGTCAGTCCCTCCCCCCCACATCTCCATCCTCTTAGTCTAGCCTCCCCTCCTTTACTGCTTTCCATTCTGTCTTTCACTCTCCTCGATTGTGACTCCAAGAATGGGGGGAAGGGATATCTTCCTGCTCACTGCTGAATTTTTAACACCCGGGGCAGGCCTGGCACAGAGAAAGGACACTTGCTGAAGTAAAGAATACGTTGAGGTAATTGCATTGGGTTAAAAAAATCCTTAGAGATATGCAAATCATACAAATAGGAAATAGACCTTCTCCAGGCCTCCTCCCATCGTACCAAAGGCTCATGTGGGAAAATGGTTAACAGCTGTGCCAACACATTCATACGTTCACCATGCACCTTGCAGGCATTGAGGATGTGCAGTGCACAATTCACACGTAATAAAATATGTAGTGCTCGCCATTATAAATTCTGTGTAGCCTGGAGATGGTGATGCATGCCTTTAATCCCAGCACTTGGGAGGCAGAATCAGACGGATCTCTGAGTTTGAAGCCAGCCTGGCGTATAGAGCAAGTTCCAGAACAGCTAAGAAACCCTGTCTCAAAAAACAAAAACTAACTAAATAAATAGAATAAATTCTATCTAACCAACTCAACATTACAAGTGAATTTTGCCCACTCGTATATTCATAGTTGACCCACAGCTTCGATTTAACGAAATAATGCAATTCTTTTCCCAGTAAATTGAGATTGTACTTCCAGTAAATTGAGTAAGTGGCCCTCCAGTGAACTGTTTCTCACCATGGTATGAATTATATTCACTAAACTGAAACCTCTTGCTTTCTTGAGTCTCATGTAGCCCAGGTTAGCCTTGAACTTCTAATCCTCCTGCCTTTGCCTCCTGAATGTTGGGATTACAGGGAAACATCATCATATCCAGTTTATGTGGTGTTAGGGATTGAACCCAGGTCCTCGTGCATGCTAAGCAAGTACTCTACCAACCGAGATACACCCCCTCTCCCCCGCTCCTAAACTGGAACATCTTTCAAGGCTTCCATGCTACTGACTGCAGCAAAGCTGTCTTCTTAGCTTCCGCATAGACTGGACATAGTTGGCACCTTCCCTTTTAATAATACCCGATTAATGTCAGCTTATAAAAAGTATACTTGTCATGCCCAGTGTTCAGCATGTGATGCTGTTCTCTCCTCTGTCCCTAGCCCACAGCAGCCCCATAAGGTGGCACCATTGTCCCTCCCTCTCAGATGAGAAAACTGAGGCTCTCAGGTGAACGACCAGGCAGGCCCTGTTCCTCACCCATCCCTACCCGGGCTTCCAGTCACTAAACATTAATGGCCACCTTCTTGGTATCAGATACTGGGAAACAAAGAGAATTTGCTTTCTTCCTTTCTGGTAGTTTCAAAAGCCGTAGGAGAGAGGACCAGTGAATCTGTCATCCTGGTGGAGAACTTCCGAGGTTGAAGGAGGTCTTTAGCTTAGGTCCAACTTTAAAGACTTTAGTTTTCTGTGTGTGTGTGTGTGTGTGTGTGTGTGTGTGCGCGCGCGCACACGCATGTGCAAATCCAGGTGCCTGTTGAGGCCAGAAGTGTCGGATGCCCTGGAGCTAGAGTTACAGATGGTTGGGAGCAGTCCTTATACATGTGCTGGGAACTAAAATTGGGTCCTCTGCAAGAGTAGTATAGATTCTTAAATACTGAGTTATCTTGCCAGGTTCATAAAAGTGGGCTAGGCCCAGCACTTTAAAATCACCTCGTCTGTCCCCTCTGGCCTTGGCCTTGATTTGTTCCCCAAATCAAGGAGTTAAGGATTCTAGAAGGTACCCACATGGACCCTATTAGGACACATCCCTGCCACCTCCTCTTCTAACCAAGCTCTGGTCACTTACATTTCTTGGATCCTTGCCAGAGTAACAGAAGCCACCCTTGTGGCCTGCTGGACACTGTCCTGTGTCAGAGCTTCCTGGGCCCTGTGGACCTGCAGTTTTTTCTCTCACTGACAAAGTGCCATTTCAGCACCAATGAGGAGAAGTAGACATCTGGGCTGTTTGCATCTTCTGTTGGGGTAGGTTTAGGGGCACAGCCCTCAGGGGAAAGCTCGTCATTCTCTAAAGGTCCCAGTCTGGGCCTCTTTTGCCAGATACTCAAACACCAGACCTCTGGCCAGGTCTTGGCCAAGTTCTGTGTAACCCAATTCTGCCTTTCTGTTCTTGGGAAGCAGACCTCTGCTCCAGAGGAGGAAGCCTAAGAGCAAGGTGCTCACACTGAATTAGGCGGGAGGTGTCAGCCAAGCCCCGAGCTCGCTCATAAAGAATATCCTGCCGAAGAGTGTAGCCCTGGCTTCTGTTCCCCATCTGCACTGGCTAAAAAGCCCCATCCCTTTATCTAGGGCCTCAGTTACTACGTTAATTTTCCCTTTCCCACCATCACCAGCCTCCCACTAAGACCCACTTTCAGGCTCTAAGGAGCACTAGCAAGCTCTCTTCTATGACCCAACTTTAAAGTCACACTGACATAAAACAAGCCCCGGGAAGTCAGCAAGTCTATCTTCAGGGTCACCCCCAAACAGCACCTGGCCCCAAGCCTGTAGGTGGGCCAGCTCTCCACCCCTCAGGCCTTCCTTTCTAACAACAGAACCCAGTGAAGCAAATTGCCTAATGAGACACACATTTTGTGGGGAGTTACTAATTAAAGAACAAACCCAACCTACCATTAATTTGGTCCTGGGAAAGGAACTTGGCCTGCAACAGAGAAGGGAACAATCAGGTGGGGACTCCTGTAGGGGCCTCCCCACCTACCTCCGTCCAGCGCCTCTCCTCACTCACCATCTTCAGGTACCCCTTCTTCCTGGAGCCGCGTTTGGTTGTCTTTCCTCTGACTTGGAGTCCAAAGTCCACCAGGCTGGGTGGAGGCCTGAAATAAATCCTCTGCTGCCATGGAGACTGGGCCCAATGCCAGGAGGGTCAGATTCCGGCCTTCTCTAAGCAGCGGTTGGCCCAGCATGCTGAGAAGGTTGACTGGGAGGAGACCAGTACAGACTCTCCTGGAGGTCCTTGTCGCTGGAGGCCGAGGCTCTGCGGCAACAGGACAAAAGTCAGTGTCCCCCCCCCCCTCCCGGGAGCCTAGAAAAGGGGTCCCTGGGTGCAACTGACTCTGTGTCCTGGTCTGAGCCTGACTAGGACCTTTTTCTCTCTCCTGAAGCTATGCTGGGCTCCTTGTTGGAGCCAGACACAACCCATACCATTTCTCCAGAAGACTGTCAAAAGGAGCCTGGCTCAGGGACACCTTATACACAGCCTTGGGGGTGCACTGCAGCTGGGGACACACTGAGGACATTGTCTTCAGCTGGGATCCGAATCCCCCTCTTCTCTGTGCCTGTTTCCTCACCAGATACTTTATGCCATAATGATAGGCTGCTGGGACCCAATGACCAGTACACAGCCAACTCTGCCTCCTGGGAGCTGGGGATGGTGGGTGCTGGAACTGGGCCTCCAGCCCTTAGCTAGCTGCTCAGGCGCCTTGGAGTTTGACCTCTCAGCGGGTGACTTTCCCTGGCAGGAAGTTCCTCCATCACTTCCTTCCTCTCCTCACCCCTTCCTGTATTAGCGCTGACTCCGATTCTCAGCATTCTATGCTGCTCCCACTTCCCCTGGGAGACGGGAATATGGGTGGCGCCCAGAACTGCCACTGAGCCCTGGACATCACTAAGTTCTCACACTGGTCTGGAAGTCTCCATCCCTCATCCACAGCTGGTGGCTGGTTTGCCTGCAAGGCACTAAATCCAGATTAGCCCAGTTGTTGGTTATTGTGTGTGGTCACCCAGGCTGTGGACTACACGGAGCTAGCGGGGGCTGCCAAAGGCTGCAAGTGCCAGAGGAAGAGGTGTCTCCTGCTGTGAAGGCACATGATACCTGGCCTCCTGCTAACTCCTATGAGGGCACATGGACACAGGGGCTTCCCTCTGGTACTGACCACCTCCATGTGGAACGTTTTTCCTCCCCAAGTTTCTCCTGATTCACCTCTTCACACTCGTAGGCTTGAGAATCTTGAGGTTCCGACTCCACTGTATGGGGGAAGGCATGGCGGGGGAAGACTGGACGGTGCACCTCAGCGGCCTTGAGAGAGTAAGGGAAGGAGGCAGGACTTTGGCAGGTGGGCACAGGCCATAATCACCCTGCCTTTGTGAAGGGCTCAAAGACAGGTAAGGCATTTTCTTGGTTTACAGCAAATGGGTACTGGGATCAAGCCCTGCACCCCTAAGGACGCCCTGACACCTGTCAACTTCCCCTTCTTTTTTGTTTGAGGGTGTGTGTGTGTGTGTGTGTGTGTGTGACTATGCTAAATCATTTACTGGCATAAATTTTACAAACATTATTTAAATCACCAGTAACGGAGCTGGAGAGTTCTGTGTTCTCTGCAGCTGTGGTGTCAGAACGTTGAAGCCCTTTCAGAAACCACAACTCTTGTGGCCAGCAGATGGCAGCCCGTGCATTCCCAGTGCTAATGGATTGGACTGACAAGATCCGATGGGTGTCAAGATTTGTTCTGATATTTTATGGAGTGGGTCATTGAGGACAACCTCAAAGAATTTGTATGTGACTCCTTCCACCCAGTAAGAATTCAGGACTCTCAAAGCTCAGCAGTGGAGTCTAGCTCTCTCCACAAGACTGAAGCCTGGGCAGTCTTTAGCTGCTTAGCACTGTGACACTCAGGTTTGCCTTTAAGAAACTGGGTGTTTGCAGTTGCTCCTATGAACATGAAGTTCTGCATCTGATGTAATTTTGCTTAGCCTCGTAAAGTACCGTTTGCTATATAGTTGGGGGCGGGGCGACAAGGACAGGGAATCCCATATAGCAGAGAGTTGGTGATGCAGCTAGCAGCCGACTCCTGAAGAAAATGCATCGCGTCAGACCTGTTCTTCCTCTAGAGCAGTGGTTCTCACCCTTCCTAACTCTGCAACCCTTTAGCACAGTTCCGCGTGTTGTGCTGACCCCAACTATACATTTATTTTTGTTGCTACCTCATAACTGTAATTTTGATAGTGTTATGAATCGTAATGTAAATATCTGTGACCCTTGACCCTTGTGAAAGAGTCACAGGACCCCCAAAGGGGTCCAAGCCACAGTTGAGAATCACTGCTTTATAGGCTGTACTCATATGTACCCACCTTGACTCACCTGATGGCTGCCACCAGACAGAAAGACACGTTTTAAAATATACTTTTAATTATGTGTATGTTTGCATGTCCGTGTGTACATGTGAATACAGGAGTCCACAGAGGCCAGGAGAGGAAGTCAGAGCTCCTGAAGCTGCGGTTCCAGGCAGTTGTGAGCCACCCTAGGTGGATGCTGGGAACCAAATTCAGGTCTTCTGCAAAAACAGAAAGTGCTCGCTGAGCCATCCCTCCAGCCCCCATTTGTTGTTTTGAGACAGAGCTCGTGGCCCAGGCTGCCCTCAAACTCACTGTGTAGTTGAGGACGACTTGGAACTCTTGATCTTCCCCCCTCCACCTCCCAAGTACACAGCAGGTATCTGCAGCCACACCCAGTTCCCTCTATCTGTAGGTGACGAGGAGGATGCCTCACATGCTGTTTCAGCTGTCTCAAAACTCCTGCCCCAAAGCTGGCTGCACGTGGGCTTGTGGTGTGTGCCTACCGGGCTACATGTACTCTGCATATATGACTTTTTGCGTGAACAGGAACAGAAAGCCACACCAGTACCGCTTGGGGCTGTGCATTCACTTTATTCTTGAAACATGGTCCTCCTGGCTGGGGCTGACACCTCCCCTGGGCACCACCGGCTTCTGGTGGATCCCTTTCCTCATCTTACACTCTGGACTAAGCCCCCACCCTGTGGAAGGGACTTCAGGCAACCCACCATACTCAGGCCACTTGCCTAGACCAGAGCCACAGAAGAGCCTACAGGGAATGTCTTAGAAAGGTTATGTGCGGGCTCAGGATAAAGTTCAGTTGGTAGAGCATTTGCCAGCGTGCATACCCTGGGTTCGGTCCACAGCCCTGCATAAATCATTATGCATGCCTGTCACTCTAGTAAGAGGCTAAAGATTGGAGGATCAGAAGTTCAGTGCCACCTGGGCTACTGAGTGAGTTCAAAGCCAGCCTGTACTACAGGAGACTAAGTTCCTGACCCTAGCCCTGTCTCCCTAAATTCCCCCTTGAAAGAGATGCAGACAGCAGGCTCATCCTCTTGCCCCTTTCTTATGGAACTGCGTTCTTCAGCCAAGCTCTCCTAGCCAAGGGCCCCTGCCATTTACACACTTGGGGACTGACAGGGAGGTCCTTAGCCCACCCTACTCCCACCCCTGCCCTGAGAGAGTAAGTTTTGGCAGGCTTCCCATGGGCCTGCTGGGTGAAATGTGGAAGAGCAAGAGGCTGCCCTCTGACTTTGCCCTCTCCACCTCCATCCTAAATGCCTTTTTGCTTCAGACTTCTCCTGGGCTAACTGGTGTGCCTGGAATCCATGTCCACCTAGAGCCTAAAGGACTTCATCTGTATCTGAAGCAGGTCTGCGGATGTAACTGAGATGAGGTCATCAAGAGTATGGTGGGTCCTAACTCAAGGAGAGACGTTCAGACACCACACAGGGAGGGCCATGACTAATGGGCATACAGCCTAGAACACCCGTGATAGCCTGGGTCCCCCCCACCACAGACTGGAAGAGGCAGAGAAGCATCCTCTAGAGCCTATGAGAACACAGCCCTGTCAACCTTACCCCCAGAACTGGGCAGATAAACACATGCTGTTCTCAACCATCACATTCATGGTACCATGACAGTTGCCTCGTAAAGTCACATGGGTTGCACACTTATTCCTGAGCAGCAAGAAACTAGGGTCTCGTGGATCCCACCAGACACAAACCTGGAGTGGGGAGGAGGTCAAGATACCCGGTTTCCAGAGGAAGCTGTAGCTCTAGGCTGGGGCCACACTGGGTAGCCAGGGCCTGGACTGGTGATACCCAAAGGCAGTTGATACCCATCTCCAGTTCCTGGTTTCTCCCATAACCTGATGTACTCTGGGAACCATTTTTCTAGAAACTTGCTGGTAGAAATCCAGGTCAATGAAACCAGGCTGCCATCCAGATTCCAGATAGCTTTCCAGGATAATATCCCTAGTCAACTGCCCAAGAGGCACACAGTGGCTTCGGCACTTGTTACTCCTAAATACTTACTTTGGTAAATATTTCCTTAGGACTTAGGAGATGGCTCAGTCAGTAAAGAACTTGCTTTGCAAGCACAAGGACTTACTTGAGTTCTAACCCCAGAAGCCACATCAGAAAGGTCATGTGTGGTGGCACATGTTTGTAACCTAGGCCTGGGGAAGAGGAGGCTGCAGGATCCCTGGAGTCCACTGGCCAGTGATGGGCAAGTTCCAGGCCAATGAAAGAGCCTGTCTCAAAAAAAACAAGCTGACTAGTGTTCCTAAGGGACACCTAAGATTGTCCTCTGGCCTATACACTGCCCAAATTCCCACTGTTTTCTTACTAAGGGTTCCCCAAAATGTCTAGTCTTCAAGCCCCACAAACCAGGCCTGTCCCCGCTTATGAGCTCACTGTTTAGACTTTCTGATAATAGTCCTGTATAGTAAGAGACTGCTTGTTTGTTCCTGGCTGCTCAGCCCCGAAATAATCACACAGAAACCATAAAATTGGCATGCCAATGTGGTCAAGTAAATCCACTTAAAACCTGAGTCAGCTTAAAAAGGAATTCTAGACACACACACACACACACACACTGACACACACACAAGACTTTAACACAGCTCCTTTAAGAGAGGTTTTCCTGATACAGTGGTAGCAGAAAAAAAGTCACGCAGTATGATGGCTTTCTGGGCCAAGCTGCCAGTGCAAACTCTGGCTCTTTCAGGAGGTCAAGCATTTAAATGGGGTTTGTGGGCAGCATGCTGCAAGTGACTTGGTGGCAGCGTGGACCACCTGGTTATCAGAGTTGGGGTGGTGAAGAAGGCTCTCTCACCCAGCAGTCTCAGAGACAGTGAACGGACTCCTGCCATGTCGGTCAGACTGGGCAAAGCAAGCAGACAGGGCCATATTTGCCCTAGCAATGCCACCACTTAGGTTTTTAAGAAGCACTTAGCACTTTAAGAAGCAGTCCTGGTCAGAAAAGAATTACAGATATACAATAAAAACAAATCCAGATAACAATGACCTCTAAATGGGTCACAGTGATGGATAAATGTACATAGGCTTCAGAGAAAGAAGAAAAAGAGTAAAGAGTTATAAAAAAAGTAAATGGTTTTTAAAAAACAAAACAAAATCTTTAAAGAGACAGAGTAAACTTGTAGAAAAAGTAATAGAGTAAGAAAAATAAGCCACATAAAGATGGAATATACACAGAGAGTCGGGATTATATATATTTGTGTTTTCTTTGAATTTTTTGACAGTGAAGAAGCCAAACCAGCATAGATATTTTAAAGGTATCCTGTCTTCAGAATTTGGGTCTAAGGATTTGTCACTTTGAGAAGAGGTTCTTCTTTTGTTTCAACAGATGAAAACCTGTGGATTAATTCCAGACTAATGTGGTTTGATGCACCAAGATCCCCCAGAAAGGTGAACACCCTCCAAAATATTTCGCCCAACAAAAAGCAGGAAGCAGTTTGGAGAGAACTACACCCAAATTCCCTAAATGATTGTTTAATCATCTATAATAGTCAAGCTTGTAGTCGTGTTAGATTTTATAGACGTACAGAGATATACTTCAGATGGCTAGGCATTCTACAAACCTATCAAAGACTACAGAATATGGCATTTAAAATGTTTTAAGAATTTAAGACTTTTTATGACAATGAGACACATCTGCTCCTGGCAGCACCAATAACTTCAAGAGAAAGCTCGGCATCAGAGAGACTCCTTATGGAGTTTGCTAGCCATTTGGGCAAGAAACTGCTCTTGCTTGGACTGCTTGATGGTATGCTGTGTGAACTGCACATGCAGAGAAATGACTGCTGAACTTGTCTAAAGGTGAGACCCTCCTTCAGGGTTCTTGCTTCATGAAAGAGTCTGCAAGACATTCTGCAGGACACAGAATAAAATGACTGGCAAGCTGTCAATACAGACAGAACTGTCTTTAAAATTTCCCACTTTGTGGAAAAATCTACTGACTACTATGGGCCAGCAGGCTGAAAATGGATGCTCCAACGTTACAGAAGAACTTTGGATGACTGTCCAGGCAACAAGATGTCTTTGTCAATTCTAGAGTTTTGGAAGTTGCTTATAATGCACTTTCTATTTACTTAAGTAATATTATATCCTTCTGGAATCTTTAATGGAGTTGAAGAATAGATAGTTATAGTTTTTCTTAATTATGATAAAAGATAGATATGAATATTGTAACTGTTAATTCTTGTTTGATACCTGTTTTGTTTTGTTTTTTTATTATTTAGTAAGTATACAATGTTCTGCCTGCATGTATGCCTGCCTGCCAGAAGAGGGCACCAGATCTCATAAATGGTTGTGAGCCACCATGTGATTGCTGGGAATTGAACTCAGGACCTCTGAAAGAGCAGCCAGTGCTCTTAACCTCTGAGCCATCTCTCCAGCCCTGAAACCTGTTTTGTTATGTGCAATTTTACTATGTTAAATTTAAAACCTTCCTTTTTATTTAAACAGAAAAGGGAAGGTTATGTGGGACTCCCCTCTGCACGCTGTTACTACCATTGGTTAATAAAGAAACTGCTTTGAGCCTATAGCAGAGCAGGGCAGAACAGAGCTAGGCAGGGAAAACTAAACTGAATACTGGGAGAAAGAAGGCAGAGCCAGTGAGAAGCCATGTAGCCCCACTGGAGACAGACACGGGAAATTTACCCAGTAAGCCACAGCCTTATGGCAATACACAGATTAATGGAGATGGGTTAATTTAAGATATGAGTTAGATAGAAATGCTCTTAAGCTATTGGCCAAACAGTATTGCAAATAATATGGTTTCTGTGTGGTTATTTTGGGGCTGAGCAGCCAGGAACAAACAACTGGCCTCCTACTACAGTCCTGAAATGGCAGCATCCTGGAGGTAGGTAAGGAATGTGCTGGTCAGCAGAGTCAGAGGCGAATGACTGTGGGTGGAGCCATGTTCCCCACTCTGTCTTCTGATAACATTACCTATGTCTCTGGGAAGGTGTGGCCAGCCTGAGAACTTTGGCTTCCAAGAGCACAGTCAGCCTGCCTGAGGCTCAGGGCCACCTCCTACAGAGTAGTTTTCCACTGCCTCCCAGCACAGGGGATGACTGGTGGTAGGACAACCCCAGTGATAGGCCTGGGATGCTTTACTTCCCCTCACAGCCTAGGCGCCTCTGAGGAACACTGTACTGACTGGGAAGCGATCCTTCTTACCCACACTCAAGTGAGTGGTTCTCACCCTTCCTAAAGCTGTGACTCTTTAACACAGTTCTTCATGTTGTGGTAACCCCCTACCATAAGATTATTTTTGCTGCTACTTCATAACTGTAATTTGCGAAGTGGTTTCTCAGTTCCTAAGACCATCGGAAATAAGAGTTTTCTGATGATCGCAACCCACAGGTTGAGAACCACTGCTCTAGGTGGTAGGCAGATGGGGTGGGGGTGAGAGGGCCCTCAAGGCCTACTGAGAGAAAGCCTCATACCCTACAGCCTAGGCCCCAGACCAACTAGTCTCCCTCTTCACTCCAGAACTCCCTCCTTCCTCCCCACCACACTCCCAAAGATAAAACAGCCACCAGCCAGGCTGGGCTCCACACCAGCCTTTATTCAGACCTCTCATCACTCAGCATGGTCTAGCCTGTAGAAGGACCCACCCAGCATGGTCTAGCCTGTAGAAGGACCCACCCAGCATGGTCTAGCCTGTAGAAGGACCCATCCAGCATCGTCTAGTCTGTAGAAGGATCACAACAAAACAGAAGAATCTGAGGCCCAGTGTTCCCTGAGAGCAAAAGGAAAGAATGCACAGTACGAGTGTCCCCAAGACTCCCAGCACAGGCCAGTGCTGACTGCCAAATAAGGTGGTGGTATCTTGTGCCATGGAGCCCTATATCTGAGGCCTGGGAGGAGGTGGGCTAGGGCGAGGCAGGAACCGCCATGCTGGGAAAAAAGGCACCAGGCAGGTGGTGAGGGATTCAGGTTGAGATGCAATGTCTCAAGAGACAGATTTGTAATGTCCCAGACCCTTACAACGGGTCTCAGAATCTATAAAACTAGGCTTTGAGAACTCTGTCCTCCGTGTAGTTCAAAACCCAGGCCAGTTTCCAGAGTTCAGTGGCTAAGTGACCTGGAGCTGGGCCTTGGCTTCCTGGAGACTGGGTTCTCAGCAGTATGTGAGTAGGGTCTGAGGCTGGACAAGAATGGGAGGAACGTGCCCCACTAGGCTGAGGGTGAGAACATAGTAACAGACAGAACCACTCTTCCGTGCTGAGGCTGCACCAGCGGAGTCATAACCTCCAGGCCATGGAGCCACTTGGCAGCCCACAGGGTCCTCTACAACAAGTGAGGCCCAGAGATGGAAATGCTCTGTTCAAAGAACAGAAGTTGTGGCCTAGACACCGACGTAGAAACCTAGGGTCCAGGGGCAGGCAGCTTCAGGGCTAGTCAGCTTCTGGGTAGGTGGCAGAGTCTTCTGCTTCTGCCCTGCCTAGTCCTCACCTGCATGGCCACCAAAAGACACTCCTAGAAGGCCATCCTGGTCCTGGGAGATAGGAGTGTAACTCAGGCACCTCTAATAGGAATACAGGGAGAGCAGAGGCCAGGATTTTGGCCTTCATATACTTCCCCCAACTAAATTCCATCTTAAATCCAAAGCAAAAAACAAACAAAAGACCCTGACCAAGACAGTTGAGTCTCTCAACAGTGAACTCTGCCAATCCCTGTGCACAGGGCACAGTGCACAGCCCCCATTACCGTGATGCACATATGCACCCATGTACAAATATCCATGGCCTGTTGCTTCCAGGGAGCCTCAGTGCTGACTGCTGACGTGGAGCGTGTAGAAGGCCCAGGGCTCAGGGACATATATGACACCAGGGTACTTCTTTCGGAGGACAGGGTCATTCCACAGCCAGGCAACCCACAGCGCCACCAGGGAGAGGGTGAGGGCGAAGGAATAGAAGAGGAAGAGGCCGTTGCTGTCTAGGAAGAGGCGCCTGCGCTTCTGGTGGAAGACGAGAGCCAGCATGGCGAAGAAGGTGAAGATGAAGAGAATGAAGATCTGGCCCTCGGTGACCAGGTACCTGGAGAAAGAGGACAAGCATGAAGGGGAGGTGGGCGCCAGGGCAACAGCATCCTGCCTATTATCCCTGGACCAAGTGCTAGGTTGTCCTCCCAGGCAATCAAAATGGCTCTCCTAGTGAGAGGACCCAATGTGCCAGAACAGTCTAACCCATAGCCCGGAGGCATCGTACTACTTTGGCTGTAAGTGGTTTAATAATATTCTACTGGACAGTCAGGTGGTGGTGGCGCATGTCTTTAATCCTAGCACTAGGGAGGCAGAGGCAGGCAGATGCTTGTGAGTTTGAGGCCAGCATGGTCTACATAGTGAGTTACAGGGCAGCCAAGGCTACATAAACCGTTTAAAAATGATGATAATAATAATAATAGTCAGCTGGGTGCGGTGGCTCACATGTTTATGCAGCACCCAGAAGGCAGAGGCAAGAGGGTCTCTGGTTACCACACAGTAAGTTCCAAGACTACACACTGAGAATCAGAAGGCCCCTAGCTTTGGCTTCTGGCTTTTCAGCACATAGGACACTTCCACATGACCAAAACCGGCTCTGGAGGAGCGACAGGATGTACTCTGCGCACCATGACGTACATGGCCTCAGTTCCCACACTTCCTGGGGCCTCATCTGCTACCTGCTTCGTTTCTGGAGGCATTTGAGTTTGGGGATGCCATCCCAGTACATGGAGGTTATTGTCATCACTGTCCCCTTGGAGGCTGGGCCACTGTCATTTCAAAACAGGATTTCTCTGAGTAACAGCCCTAGTTGTCCTGGAACTAGCTCTTGTAGACCAGGCTGGCCTTGAACTCACAGAGATCCACCTGCCTCTGCCTCCCAAGTGCTGGGATTAAAGGCATGCGCCACCACCACCAGGCATAAGGAACTCCAGCTCTGCAACCTATTGGCCTGGTACCTTGGGAACATCAAGTGACAACTTTGAAAGACAACATCAAGGCCATTTCGTCTCTTATGAGGGAAGCATAAACAGCCTCACTTCTTAAGGGGTCCAACAAGGGCTGTGTGCATGTGATACTGGGAAAGCACATTGTTCAGTGAATGCTGCACTGTTGTGACTCCACCACCGTTGCACAGACGTGTTAAGGTAAGACCGTGGCAACGAACATGCCTAGGCCAAGTCTTTCTCCCTGGTATAGATGCCACTATCCCTAGTCCTATCTTCAGGGAGAACATAGGTTAACCCTAGAGGGCCCTCTTGCAGGCTAGACAGGCCCTGGAAATGGCTAGAGCTGGCCCAAGGAGAGGGGCTTCCCATCCAAGGAGGGCCCAGTTGTTCTGGGTTCTTCCTGTGATCCCACAGCCCTTTGGGTGTAAGTGAGAGAAAGAGCTGTCTCAAAGGAAGAAATGATGGGAAGATAAGGGTCTGGCTGAGGTCTGAGAAGGGAGTCGAGAGTGCGGAAGGGTCCTCGGGAGAGGCAGGGCTAGGCTGAGACTGTCTCCCTGGTCTGTCCTTGTCATCTTGTCACCGCCGTGTTCTTCTCTCCCCACTGGATCCTAACATCTCCTGAGAGGGGGACAGGCAGGTGTAACTTCCATTTCAGAGAGGCAAACTGAGGCCCAGGAGGACTCACAAGGCATGAAGCTAGAGGTAGACCCCTGGCCTCCAGGTGGTGTTGACGTGCTGGGAGGTAGGGCACGGTGGATGCTCTTGTCTCTCACCGTCTACTCAGTGCTGAGCATCTGATTTCAGAGAAGCCACTACAAGGCACAGGCCTCACTCAACCCAGGAGGAAGCAGAGGCCTAGGCATGGCAAGTCTTACCTTAGCTGGGGTCACACTGCAGGCCTGTGATTTTTTTTTTTTAAAGACAGGATCCATGTAGCCCAGCGTGGCCTCAAACTCACTATGTAGCCAATGCTAACCTTTGACTCCTGATCCTCCTGCCTCTACCTCCCAAGTGCTAAGATGACGGAAGTGGGTCGTCACACCCAGTGCTGTTTGTCTGTGGATCTTATCGTGGTGGCTCATTCAGTGCCTGTGCCCTTTGTCCCACCCCAAGTGTCAATGTCCACTCACCAGTAGTACAGGCCACTGGGCCCCACCAGGAGCAGGGCAGGCCCTGGCATGTGGCTCTGAGTCTTGGAGGTGGTAAAACAGCCACTGAAGTACATGAAGAGGATGAGGAAGAAGGGGATGTACCTGTGAAGGAGAGGCAACAGCTTTAAAGGCCTGACCAGGGCGTGGCACGGGTCACGCCCACTCCTCTACATTCAGCCTTTCCTGCCCTGGGAGTCCAGGTCGGAGGAACAGAACCAAAAGGTGAGGCTGGTGCAAAGAAGGGTCCTGGGCTCCTTGGGTTAAGTACGAAGGTGAAGGGTGTGGGCGCCATGGCAAACACACCGTGCCTGGTTTCCCTCTCTGAATCTGGTACCCACCCTGCCCTTCCTTCCACATGGATATGAGGGGATGTGGGGCTCTGTCTTAAACCCATGTGCTTTAGATCCCAGCAAGTCGAGTACAACACTAGTATGGAAATGGGGCACCCAGCAGGGCTGAGGTTGGAGAGAATACAGTTCTGGGAGATCCCAGGAAGCCCTGTGGGGCCCTTCACTCACACCCAGCCAACAGTCCCCACCTCGTCCAAGAGTATGGCCTCTCTCCTGCCCACACAGAGGCTCCCTTTCTGCTTCCAGCACACACACACACACACACACACACACACACACACACACACACACACAGAGAGAGAGAGAGAGAGAGAGACTCATGCTCTGCTGCACACACAGCCCTTTTCTGTTATGTGACACCCACACTCGTCTACACTCAGTCTACTCCCTTACCCTCTCCTGAATTCCCAGGCCTGTTCCACCTCCCTCCTTCTTTCTCAGTTTCCAATGGGAAGAGGCATCTGGCAGAGTCAGGAGGAGCTGGCAAGAGGCCTGTGCAGAGGTCCCCTAGAACCCTCTGAGCCAGAAGGATCACCTCCACCTCCACAACCTCAGACAGCCCCACAGACACCAGTGTGGGGCATGTGCTGAGGGAAGCACCACAGGATGAGGCGTCTAGGCGCGGAGCTAGCCCATCACCTCCCAGCTGACAACTGTCCTCATCTCTTCCCTCTGGTTTCCGTTTATTCAGTGTAAGGTGAGGGGTGGCAGAGAAACCCTTATTGGAGCTCTGAGTCTCTGATTTTGACCCCTATATTTCTGAGATTTTCCTGAGAGTAGCAACGGGTGGTGGTGGTGGTGAGGATTTTCCCCTCCTGAGAGTTCTAAGATGGGAGACACAAATTGTGCCACCCAAACCAGGTCCTACTGGCTCTTCTCCACTTCCTATATCCCCATCTGTCTCCTGCATCCCACCGGTAACCATCTAGTCGCTAGATTCTAGTGTCTTTATCAAGGCTCCCTCCCAAACTCCACGCCCAGACATGGCTAGGGTGGACAAACACCTGCTTGCTGCCCTCTAGTGGCTACTGTGGAAACTTCAGGTAGGGAGGAGGCAATAGGAGGTCCCCTTTGGGCCAATGGAAAGTAACTGGGTCACCCTGACCAGGGGTCCCACTCAGAGCGCTTTCGCTGAGAAGAGAATTCCATTTTAGATGCTCCAGTCAATACAGAGGCCTGGGGGCCAGGGAGCCTTGTCCAGTATCTCCTGGTGCCTGGGCCCTGGATGGCACATAGACCCATCAGCCCCTCACTCACCACATGGAATGGCCCAGGTACTCATCATAGTAGTACAACAGCTCAAAGGAGTCGATCTGAGAAAACACAGGGGTGCAAAGTGAGGGAGCTGAGACCTGAAACCAACACCACCTCCCCACACCATTCTCATTCCCTCCCTAGGGTACCAGCGGGGCCAGGGGGAGCCAGTCCCTGCTGTACCACTTTCCTTCCTTCCTTTGTTTTGTTTTGATTTTGAGATAGTATCACTGTACAAACCAGGCTGGTCTTGAACTTGTAGCAATCCTCTTTCTCTTTCCCTCCTGAGTCTAAGGTTTAAAACATGTGCCCACACCCAGACAGAACTGTTTCCCTTTACAGCCTAGGAACACACTATTTTGGGTAGGCAACAGTTTCCTCACGTAGCTGCATGCTTGTGATTCTAGCACTCCAGGAGGCAGAGGCAGGAGGAGGATCAGGAGTTCAAGGTCATCCTTGGCTACTTATAGAATTTGTGGTCAGCCTGGACTACATGAGCCATGATGACTGGCTGGGGAGCCTCTTTAGTCTCCAAGTACGGCAACCTTGGTAGAGTGGAGGGGGGCAGGCAGACTCACCAGTGTCTCTGGCTTGAGATTCTTGATGATGGGGTTCTCTCTGACGGACAGGTGGTGCTGGTACCCACTGAAGAGCAGGCGGTGGTTGACAGAGTCGCCCACCAGGTGGATGCTGGCTCCCATGATGAAGGTGATAATACTGACGTAGATTATAGACCGTGGCAGTGTGCGGGGGGACCGCTCGATGAGCTGGGGTTCAGAATGAGGTCCACGGCATGTCCCCAACTCCATTACAATGTATGAAAACCTCTGCCTCCCTTCCCTCAGAAAAGTGGGATAGAAAGTCCCTCTAGGGGTGTGGGTTCCTTAGTAGGACATCCTAGCAGAGTCAGCTGAAGGTCACCCTTCCTCTCCAGGAAGATCAGATTACGGTGGAGGATGGGGACAGTGTTGGAGGTGATACCAGACCTTCAAGGCAGGAGTTCTGATCAGGCCAAAACCCACTACTACCCCAGGTATCCTGTGTGTGCCTTGGGTGGGCCAGCATGCTTCTGGGATCTAATTTTTGAATGACAGGTCCCCAGCAAGCAGAAAGAAAACATCAGGGAGTCCAAAATGGGGGTGTTTTCCAAAACCACAGAAGCTGTGTTCTGAGGTGATGCCCCTCCTACTTTTAGAGATTCGAAACGTCTTTCATGTTTAAATTTTTGAAGAAACATTTACCTATTTATTTATTTATTTACACATGTATTTATGTAGGTCCACATGTAAAGGTCAGAAGAGGATTTGTGGAAGTCGTTTCTCGTCACGTGGGGATGAAATTCAGACTATTGGGCTTGGCAGCAATCACCTTAAGCCAAGTCACCAGTTCATGAAAAGTGTGTGTGTGTGTGTGTGTGTGCGTGTGCATGTATGTCACCAGAGAGGATGGGATGGGGGCAGACAGGCCAGTCTGTACCTTGAGCAGAAGGAAGGGCGTGATGACATTGTAGGCCATGTGGAAGTAATCCCCGACACTCGGCTTGTTGAGGGGAAACCACTGGAGTGGGAACACCAACTAGGGAGGAGGGAATGAGCTTAACAGAAAGGCCTGCAGGCCGCTGGCCACCAGCCCCCCTCACAGACACTGAGCTCTCCCTGTATTCTCTTGGAAGCCCTTGGCCCAAAGGACTGCCAGAGAGAGAAACAAAGTCCCGAAGACAGTAAATGGACTGTTTCTAGTCCTATTTTATACATAGAAACCTAGGGAGTGTCTTAGGCCCTCTACAAAAAATTAATCTTTTATTTTAGGACAAAACACATCTAAAATCTTTTCTAATTAGAAAAAGATTCTTTTTCCTTTAGTCTTTTTTAAACCAAAAATATGCTATCCTATTAACATCTTTTTGATTCTGCTGAAGTGGGAGAGCAGGCTGGAGTGCGCACTTTTCACCGTGAAGGGCTCTCACTTCCATGATTAGGTTTCTTTCAGGGTATTTTCTTTATTTCTCAGGCTCCTGAGAATGGGACTGTCTCCCTGATTTCCCAGTCTGTCTGTAGCTGGTATGGAGGAAGCCTATGTTAACTTTGTAACCTGTCACTCTGCTGGAAGTGCTTAGCAGTTAGGTTTGTTTTGTCTTGTGACAGGATCTTACCATGCAGCTCAAACAGGGCATTATAATACACGGAAGGTTAAGTTGCCATTAACAGAAACAGCAGTGTGTACGTATTGCCCTAAAGCAGTGGTTCTCAACATTCCTAATGCCCTTTAATACAGGTCCTCGGGTTGTGGTGACCCCAACCATAAAATTGTTTTCATTGGTACTTCATAACTGTAATTTTGCAGTTATGAATCATAATGTATATATTTTTGGAGATAGAGGTTTGCCAAAGGGGTCGCAACCCCCAGGTTGAGAACCGCTGCTATAGAGATATATTCTAATGTAAAACAATCATGGTGCAAGAATATAAACAGGTATAAAACAAAATCTCCTTTTGGTTAGAAAAAAAAAAGGAATTTCTATATACGTTTCCATAAACATAGAAAGGAGTGGAAGGGTATGCCCCAGCCCTCCAGAAAGTCTAACACTTCCTTATATTGGGATTTCTACGTGTTACTCTCTCTACTTGGAAGTGACTTTACTTTTGGCCAGTTACAATATGCAAATTCAGCTGGTGGCTTCACCTCCAGGCTACCCCAACGAGGGAGGGTGGCAGCTATGCTCTACCTCAGTGGGACCCACCCAGGCTGTCTCACGCGTGTGACTGGCCAGTCACACAACTACAGAATGTAAGAGCCTCTGGGTTCTCCTTAAGTGATGTCCACAAGGTCACTCGGCAAACTGAGATCACATCAAGTCCCCTCCATGCTCACAGGATTCAGCCTCACACTTACCATGGCAATGGGGCGGCCAAAGTCCAGAACCCAGTTCTGCAGTGTGAAGTAGAACCAGAGGTCAAAGTGGAAGGGAGCCGTGTGGTCTGTCTCCTCAGCCTTCGCAGAGCCATGCCTGGCAGGGAACAAGACTAGACTCAGCCCTCTCTCTTCCCTCTTTGCCATCAACTCAAGGGAAAGACAAGGAGGTCTAGGCACTTGAAGGCAGGACATACATGCCATCGAGGGAAAGGAAACCCAGGAGTCTGGTCAAGAGGACAGTGGATTTCAGTGGTCCTAACTACCCTGTGACTCAGGAAGAAACTGGCCCATGGGTGAAGTAACTGTCAAGCTGCAATTATAAAATGATGGGGGAATAAAACAAAGCAAAACATGAAAGATGAATGAAAACTAGCAAGCATGACGATAGACAGCTGCAGACCACCTTCATGAAGCACCCACTATCCCCCGGGAACCACGAGTAGCTATCTCTGTGTGTGAGCTCATTTATTTATTTGTTATGTATTCATTTTTAAGAGACATGCACATGAGTGCAGGTGCCTGAGACAGCCAGATCCCTCAGAGCTGAAGTTACCCATGGTTGTGAGCTGCCTGACACGGGCGCTAGGAACTGAACTCTGGTCCTCTGCAATAGCAGCACACACTTTAAACCGCTGAGTCATCTCTCCAGTCCCTAGTTGATTAACTTGTGTGTGTGTGATGCTGGCAATGGAACCCAGGGCCTTGAACATGCTAAGCACATGTGTCCCGTGACAGAGCTACATCTCTGTCCACTCACTTGATTCCTTTCATTCTTACAGAAACTCAATCTGAATGTTACCCTCATTTTGTAAGTGGGTAGAAAAGCGCCCACCAGCCTAAGTTTCTTGCCCCAGGACCGGAGTCTAAATAATTAGGCCTGAATTTATTTATTTATGTTTTTGCGACTCAGGGTTCCCTATGTAGCCCTGGCTGTCCTAGAACTTGCTGTGTAGACCGGGTTAGCCTCAAACTCGGAGATCTGCCTGCCTCTGCTCCCTGAATGATGGGATTAAAGGCGTGTCACCACAGTTGGCTCAGGGTTTGTATTTTAAACTGCATTCCACAGTTGTCCATGGTGATTGGTCCATGACAGCATCCCTCCTCCACCTGTCTCCTCAACTGTGTGGAGGTACCTGGGCTGCTATTACTGAATATTACTGAATATTACTTTCCTTACCAGTCTACACGAGAGCCTAAGAAAGAAATCAGCAGGTACATTGTGGTATAAGAAACACGGGGGGAGAGGGACCACCAAACAACACATCTTCAGAGCCCAACCCTCTCACAAAGCGCTTGGTCCTGCTGTTCACAGATGCACTTAAGTTCAAGGGCATTGCCACTTACTATGGGAGGGCGTCTCTGAGAAAGCCTTTCCCAACCACACTAGGCCTATAGAGAACACGCATTTCCTCACTGGGCCAGTCATAGCAGCATGCGACTGGGGTTGTGTTCTTCCAGCTAGGCCCTCAGGAGGGGAGAGTTTAGAAGAAAAAAAATTAAATAGCCTGGCTGTGGTGGTACACACCTTTAATCCCAGCACTGAGACCAGGGGCGGGACAGCAGTGGGGAGGCAGTGGGATGGGGAACCAGTTGAATCTCTGAGTTTGAAGCCAGCCTGGTCAACAGAGTGAGTTCCAGGACAGCCAGGGTTACACAGAGAAACCCTATCACAAAAAATAATAAATAAAATTCAAATAGCTATTTATTTATGTGTGAGCATGCACACATGCCATGCCATGCATGTGGAAGTTAAAAGACTGTGTTTTTTTTTTTTTTTAAGAAAGAAAGAAGAAAAGAAACAACACAAGAACCGACTGTGTTTCAAGGCTGCTCTCTTTTCTACCATGTGGGTCCTGGGATCAAACTCAGAACTTCAGGCCCAAAAGAGGAGAGCATTAAGGTTCCCCCAAATCCCCAACCTCCTCCTTAGAGTCTGAGTCCTCTTACAGCATGTTACCACCCAGAGGCAAGACACTACTAACTTCTAAGATGATTGGGGGGGGGCTCATTATCCTATGTGTGTGGCCAGACCAGGATTGAGATGACACAGATCCCACCCTCCAGAGTTGTCACCTCTGTCCCTGGCTCAGGCTGACTAAAAACCATCACCATGGCCTGTTTCATATCCCTCCCCTCCCCTACGGGCACAGGTGAGCTGAGCAGCGTCAGGAAGGCGGTCCTCTGTCAGTGCTGACTTTCAGAAATTGCTGGGATTCTCATTAGTGTAGCCTCGCTTAGCAGGGCAGATGGGGAGAACAGGTAGCAACAGGGAAGATACCAGCTTGGGAATCAAGGCTGATAGACATGGATTTTCAGGATCCCCACTCTGTTCTGCAGCTCTCTCTCTCTCTCTCTCTCTCTCTCTCTCTCTCTCTCTCTCTCTCTCTCTCTCTCTCTCTCTCTCTCTCTCTCTGTGTGTGTGTGTGTGTGTGCTTGTTGTGTATGTGTGCTTTTCCTCACCCTAGTAAAGCCTTCCCTCACCAGCAAAAAATAAACAAGATTAGTCAACATCTAAATGCTTTTCTTCTGTTGGGGCTCTGGCAGTGACAGCAGATCACACAGGGTAAGGGGATCTCCCCTTAACACCCAAGCTCCTGTCCCGAAGATGAGTGACCTCAAGCTTGTCCCAAGTTCCTGATTCCAGACTTACCAGGCTAAGCCCCCCAGGCTACGCTAGTCCTAGGTCCCCATCAGGAGCAACAGTGGTTAGAACCGAGGACAGTAGGGAAAGGACAATGTCGGGTAAGCTGAAGCAAGCCCAGCCTTTGCTCCACAGCTTCCTGTCTCCCTCATGGGGAAACTGACACCATGACAGCCTGGAAGCCAGTAGCACCCAGCAGCATCTGCAACCCTGGATGGCAGGAGAGAGGAGTCTGGAGAAGTAAACAGAACTGCGACGGGGAATAGAAAGAGACAGACTCTGGGCTGGACTCTGGGCTCTTTGTAAAAGATGATGAAATACCAGGCGTGACGAGACTGAGACATCTGGATGAGAAATGAGGAAATGCTGACAAACAACAGCAAGGAGGAAAAGAAGGCCAACCAAGAGCCAGATGCGGGGTGGCGCACGCCATTAATCCCAGCACTCAGCAGGCAGAGGCAGGTGGAGCTCTGTGAGTTCCAGGACAGCCTGGTCTGCAGAGTGAGTTCCCGATCAGCCAGGGCTACATAATAAAGACCCTGTATCAAAACAACAGAAAACAAAAGACAGCTTAAATATTGTGAACACTGTATACTGACTTCCAATGTTTAGATTAATCCACAGATAACATGTAGCAAACAGCTGTGACAGTCCCAAATGTGGAAGATCATTTTGATCTCCTTAGTACAGTATAGGGCATACTAGAAGTGCTTACGAATGCCTGCGGAACTTGTGAACTGTTTCTGGTCGGTAAAACAGTCTGAGCCTCAATCTGATCAGGCTCCTTAGCCTGCTCTGGACCGATTTTCTCATCAGATGAGATGATGAAGTAATATTTAGAGGAATAAACGGACCATCAAGTGACGTGTTACTCGAAAATGCGCCTACAGGCAAATCTGTCCCAGGGCAAACATGATAGAGAAGATTCACAAACTAAGACGGCTACTGTGTTACTAAGCCATGGAAATCGTACAGGATGACCGCCAGGGAGAAATATTACCAAGTGCCAGACTGCACCTGCTCAGAAAATCAGCTTCCAGACCAAAAAGCAAACAATCCCCACACTCTTCAGGATCAGTGCAAGAGAAACCTAAGCCAAGCCTCCAAAGCTTCTCCCACCATCCCACAATCACACCAGGAACTTCCTAAAATGCACGTGGAGCACATTAGTGTGCAAAACCCTTCGTGGCTCTTTGGTACCTGTGGGACATGGGGTATACTTTTTTTTTTTTCGAGACAGGGTTTCTCTGCAGCTTTAGAGCCTGTCCTGGAGCTAGCTCTTGTAGACCAGGCTGGTCTCGAACTCACAGAGATCCGCCTGCCTCTGCCTCCCGAGTGCTGGGATTAAAGGCATGTGCCACCACCACCACCGCCCGGAGGGGTATACGTTTTTTAACAGGTGAGTTAGTCTGAGGTAAGTAAGGGGCCTACTGCTCAAGAAGTGAGCAGCCTCCCTTCAGGACTGTTCTCATCCAGATTCCGGACCTCCTCTAGGGCCTTCTGGTCCAACTCTGGGGCACTCGGAGAGCTTCGAAGTCAGTCCAGCCCCCTGTCATTTTCTCTTACAGCGGTGACTTGTCCAGCACCAGCACACTCCTTGCCTTCCTCACATTCCTCCACTGGCTAGCTACCGTGTCCAGTTTCTACAACCCTGAGTTTCCTGCATACTAGGCAGACACTACCGACTAACCTGCATCCCCCTAGAAACCTGCCTCTACCTCCTGCGTGTGGGATTAAAGACATAGCCGCCATGCCCGGCCTAACAAGCCTTAAGTGTCCTCTGCAGAGTCCTGTACTGCTCAACTCCTCCAGAAAGCCCTCCAAGATGAGCTGTCACCTGCGAGGGCTCCGACTTTCATGACAAGTGCTTAATCAACACGGGTGACACGCGGGTGGAGGGAGGCAGACTGGAGGGAAATATCCAAGGGCGGGTTTTGTGCTTCTGGCTCTGCCCCGCCCAGCCGGATAAACCCCAAACACGAGGAGCAAGCCACTTCCCGCTGTCCCGGTTACCGGCTCACTTTCCTGGGCCCCCAAGCCTCCTGAGTCAGTCAGAGCAGAGTCACAGTCCTGCCCAGATCAGGAGGCTTCCGCAAACTTGAAAGTGGCGCGGGGATTTAGCAGAGCGAGCCGGGGTGACCTCGGAGCAACCGGCCCCTGCGGTTCCCGGGACCCTGGCGAGCTCTCTGAAACTCTGGGGCCCCGCGCCGCCTTCCCGTCCCCGCTCTGCGCGCACCTGGCCTGCACAAACGTGGCGCCGGAGCCGCCCGCGGCTCCCGGGAGCTGCCGCCTCCGCGCCGCTGCCTCCATGGCCGCCCCGCTAGGCATCGCCGTCCGGGAGGAGAGAAGACTGCGCGGGCGGCACCGGGCGCCTGGGCGGGGAGGAGCAGGAGGAGGGAGGAGGGAAGCGGGTGGAAAGAGCAGGGGGAGGGACTTAGGCAGGGAAGGGAGAGGAGGCTGGTGAGGGACGTGTGGGGCGGGAGGGAGGGAGGAACTCGACACTGGAGGAAGGAGGAAGGAGCGCAGGGGGAGGGCGATCTCCACTTGAGAAGGAGGGGCCTAACCTACGTCCTGGCGGTCTCTTGGGTCTGAGCTGGATCTGGTTAGACTGGCAGGCCAATATGCATCAGGGGTCTACCTGTCTCTGTTTTCCAGCCATTTGTGCCCCATACCCCTGGCTTTTCAAGTGAAGGCTGGGAATCCAAACTCATGATCCTCATGCCTTACTGACTGAATTGTGTGCCCAGTTCATGGCCTGTTTATATCAATGTCTCTCCATTCTAAGGGCCTTTTAAAAATTTTTCTTGGAGGGCGTTTTATTGAGATTGTTCTTCCTTGCTTTGGTCAGACCTGCGTGAACTGATCGACCACGGGAAGTTGGGACTGTGCCTCAAGGTCATTCTCCCTCAGTACAGACCATACCTAGGTTGTTGTTAGGACAACTCTACTGAATAGTACATTGTTTCAATGCATTCTCTTAGTTTTCCTTTAACTTATTTCCTTACTATCCATAAAAAAAAAAATAGGGTCTTAGGTAAATCAGGGTAGTCCCAAACTTACTATATAGCTAAGGATGACCTTAAACTTTTGATGTTATTGTCTCCACTCCCTGAATACTATTTATTCACTTTGCTCAGTTTCAAGACTCTCTCCATTCCCAACCCTCCTTCAGCGATTTTGTGTGTATGCAGGGGGCGGTAGGGCTATTTTTTATCCTGCCCATGTTATAACCAGGGCAGGTTGATGTCCTGGTTTGGGAGCAAAGAAAACCAACATTTTGAGCTGAAACAACACGTTCAAGGTCAGCCGGTGGCAACACCGAAACTGGGTCCTCGGTTTAATTCCCAGGAATCTGATCTGCAGATTGATGCCAGCGTATCCTTCCCACCCTGACCCCAATCTCTCTCCCTTTCTGTGGTTTCACAATACTGCTGGGCTGCACAGGGAGGGACTGAAGTACCCAGATGTGATTATCAATTTAAGAGCCCTTGATAGGCTTCCAGCCATCAGAGGATGAGGCCCTAGACAGGGAAGCCTGTAACCCATTTAATCCTCCAGTTCCTTAAATACCAACAAATCGGCATTCTGCCTGAAGGACCAGCCTCCCACCCCCACCCAGGGGAGGAGTGCAAAGCGCTGGGACAGGCTGTCCTAGAACACAGCACCAAATCCCAAGTCTGATGGAACTCAAATGTCTGCCTGTTCTCTCCCATCCCAATAGCCCCCCTGAAGAACACCATCTCATTTAGCTCTTAAACCTCACAAAAGTGCTCTGAAGAGATGGCTCAGAGGTTAAGAGCACTGGCTACTCTTCCAGAGGTCCTGAGTTCAATTCCCAGCAACCCCATGGTGGCTCACACCCATCTACAATGATATCTGGTGCCCTCTCCTGGCCTGCAGGGATACATGCAAGCAGAACACTGTATAGATAATTAGAAAGTTTTCTGGAAGTATGCTGTGGAGGGTCAAGTGAGTGCCAGCTCCTGAGTCCTGAGGGGCATGCATCTTCAGGATTTTGCTTGTGACTTTCTGGGGACACGATTCCTGCACACCAAAAGAGCAAAAGGCCTCAGCTCTCAGAGTGCTGGTTTCAGTGTACAGCAATTGAAGAATCTGTAGAGGAGCCCTTAAGGGTTATTTGGAGCATAGCTAGGCTTCTCCTTAAGGTAGCTTCTTAGTCCTTTCTGATGCCAACTGCAGCCAGTATTTATTTAAGTTGTTTTGTTTTGTGGGAAGCCTCAGATTTGCTCCACAGCCAAGAACAACCTTGAACCCTGATCCTCCTGCCTCCACCACACTTAACAGTCTCACACCACAGCATCTGCCTGCCATCATCGTAGTTCCACCTTCTGCTTAATTTCACGGAACGGGTCAGAATTTTCTGTTGGAGTTTTTTACTTTGTGCCACAGTTTTGAGATTCAGCCATTCTTTTATTTATACCAGGCCCTCAGTTGCTCTTGTGAGGGAGTAGACTCCATTACTTGGATGTCCCACTGCCAGTTAATCCATGCAGCTGTGTGTTCTCTTGGGTTGTTTTTGTTTGGGGCTAATATAGTAAGGCTGCCAGGAACACATCAGGCACCAGGCTTCGTGTGTACAGATGCTAGGTAAATACCTAGAGATGGGATGGCTGGGTCATGCTCCAATACATGTTTAACTTTCGAAGAATTTTTAACTGTTTTCCAAAATACCTGAACCAACTCAAGTGATGTCTAATCTTGAAAACCTGAGATGCCCTGTCTTGCAGGAGGCAAGAGGGATCGATTACCTCTGAGCTCAGAACAGTGGGCAACAGACTGGAACATCATGAGCCTGCTGGAAAGCCAAAGAGAGAGAGCTGAATTCCTTTGGCTTAGAGGCTCCTGGTGCCTGCATTTCAGGAGAGAAGCTCTAAACAGGGTCTTTGACCTCCAGTCCTGTCTTGCACTCCCGTCTTTCCTGATCTTCTTGGGATGGGCATCAGTGCCAGAGAATCAGGCCAAAGCAATCTATGCATAATGCATGGATGACCTGGGAATTAACTTTCCAGCCAGTGGAGAAAACCCTACTAATTGGACATTAAATTAACTATTCATTGGCTTGGATACAAGATCCCCCACCGAACAATAAGCTAGGCATAATTCTTAATGGGCCCAGGAGGCAAGACTGGTTCCTTCTTTCCAGTTAGACAATAAGCCAGAGGCAGTTCTCAGGTACTTGGCAATCAGTAAGCATCCACCGAGCTGCACCAGAAAGAGAGGCACACACAGACCAGTATTTCTTCCCTCCCTTCCTTCCTTTTCTATTTCATTTTATGTAATGTGAGGTGTATACCTGTAATGTGTGTGTGTGTGTGTGTGTCTGTCTGTCTGTGTGTCTGTGTGTGTGTCTCTCTCTCTGTGTGTGGTGGGGTGTACCAGTGTCTGCAGGTTCACCTGCTTGTGTGGAGGCCCAAACCCAAGTTAGGTGTCTTCTCTCCATCTCTCTCCACCTTTATTGTGTGAGTCAGTGTCTCTTTAATGAGTCTGAAGTTCATCAGTGGGCTAGGCTGGCTGGCCAGGGAGCTCCAAGGATTCACCTAGACTGGCATTCCCCGGTGTAGTGCTGGGGTTATCGGCTGTGCTGCCACACCTGGATTTAACATGGGTTATGGAGATCTGAATGCAGTTCCTCATGCTTGGGTGACAGGCACTTGGCAGATTGAGCCATCTCCCCTAAACCATCCCTTCCCGCTTTGTTGTTGCTTTCAAGCAGGGTCTCACTATATAGACTTGGCTAGTTTGGAGTTTGCTATGTAGACTGGGCTGGCCTTGAACTCATGTCCATCTACCTGTCTCTGCCTCCATCACTCGCATCGCTTCCTTTTGTCTTTTATTGAGAGATGGTCTCAGGTACCTTAGACTGGCCTCCTCCAATTTGTTATGTCGCCAAGGATGACCTTGAATTCTCGATCCTCCTGCCTCCTCCTCTGGAGTTCAGGGATTGATTACAGATTTATAAAACCACACCCAGTTTCTCTGATTTTTTTTTTAAGGCAGAATCTCACTGTGTAACCCTGACTAACCTAGAACTCTCTATATTGACAAGGCTGTCCTGAAACTTAAAGAGGCCCACCTACCTCTGTCTCCTGAGTGCTGGGATAAAGGCGTGCATCGCTGGCTATAACAGCATTTTTGAAAATCTTTACTATTTTAAGTTTTTAAAAATTCTGTGTACCATGCTTTTTTCTTTTGGGCTGCCAACCAGCTCCCAAATCATGACACAGCAACTTAATAGTTTTTAATGCTCTTCCTAGCTCCTGCACGCTTCTGGCTAGCTCTTTAACTTAAATTAACCTGTTCCTCTTTCTCTACCTTTGGCCTCGGAGCTTTATTACCTTTCTTACTTCTGTATATCTGACTTTCACCGCTGGTCTCTATCTGACTGGCTGGTAGCTGCCTGGCTTTTTGCCCTGGGTGTGACCCTTGTTCTCTTCTTCTTCTCTTGTCTTTCTTCTCTCCTGAGCCTAGATTTCTCCTCTTATTTATGCTCTCTACCCACTAGCCCCACCTTTCCTTTCTCCTGCCTAGCTATTGGATGTTCAGCTTTTTATTAAACCCATCAGGTGCCTTAGGCAGGCAAGGTGAAACACATGCAACACATCTTTTCAAAATTAAACACACATCCTTACATCATTAAACAAATGCAGCGTAAACAAAAGCAATACATCTTTACACAGTTGAAGTAACATTTCACAGCAAAAACATGATCCACAACAATTCTATATGGTTTTTTTTTTGCCTACATGTGTGTATAGTGCCTATAGAAGCCAGAAGAGGGCACCAGATCCCTTAGAACTGGAACTGCAAACAGTTGTGAGCCACTATGTGGTATTAGAAACAACACAGATCCTCTGGAGAAACAAGAACTCTCAGCCCGAGACATCTCTCCAGTCCTTATGGCAATAGTTTTAATGTAACACAACAAATCTCTCTCTGTGTCGGAGGCCGTGGAAAATATACAGCATATGACAATGGATAATTCAGATGTCAACCCACCAGAGGGTGTAGGAGTGACTCTCTGATGGAGGTTAATCCACTCTGGAAACCATCAACTCTGGAAATTGTTGCTCACATTTGCTAAAGTAGCTTGGTGTCTCCCCAGTACCTACACTGTAGTGTATAATTTCATGTGATGTATATATGTAGCCTTATATACACATGTAATGCATGATCCATCTCATATGATGTGTATATGTATTCTCAATCTTATGGGTACATATATCTGTGGAAGGTCAGGAAGATGACTTTTCATTTAGCTATATAATATTGATATATAGAAAATATACTAGGACATACTTCATAACTACATCTATTTGTCCCACAAAGACTGTAGACACTTAGAAGCCTGTTTTGTTCCTTTTGCTCAGACTAACTGCATACAATTAGCTAATTTTCACCTTAGAGCAAGTTCAAACTAGGCTAAAAGCTTTTTTGTGAATAGATTGTAACTTTAAAACTTTACAGCTGTGCACAAGGTCAGAATCACAAATATCCAATCTAGGTTGCTACACAAAGCACCCTAAGAAAAACATGCCAATTCTTTGCTTGCCAAGTGTGCTAGTAAATAGCACACTTTATAGTAAATAGTAGATCTATGCTAATAATAGATCTCAAAGTTTGTCACTGAGCACTGTACCTGCCTCCCCCTATTGTCTGGTCACAGTCTTACTCCTGAAACCTTGAAACCCTTTTGTTGCCGTGGTAAATTGTTCAGCTCCTTATTCACTTACCCTAGGAATGTGCTTTTGACCAATGAAAAGTAACTCTTGTGATTTTTTTATAGCTCCAAGTCTCCTGTAAGGGAGAAAGTTTGGAGGCAAAAAAGGAGAGAAGAAGCTAGGAGAAATTGGAAGTAGGACAGGAGAATTAGAATAGGAGGCAAAAGAATAAAGAGACTTGTTTGGAACAGCATGGCGTGAGAGAATTCTTTCACCCTCAGACACCCTACGAAAAAAGTGCCTTTCATTTGCTGTAGCGTCCAATCTGAACCCTAAAGAGGGCCTTGAGGCTGGAACCCAAAGGACCTTTCTCTCTCTCTCTCTCTCTCTCTCTCTCTCTCTCTCTCTCTCTCTCTCTCTCTCTCTCTCTCTCTCTCTCTCTCTCTCTCTCTCTCTCTCTCTCCCTCTGTGTGTGTGTGTGTGTGTGTGTGTGTGTGCACTAAGGAAAGGAAGGAATTCAGGATCTCATGACTGCTAGCCAAGTGCTCTACCACTGACCTATACTCCTAGCTACTATATCTTTAATATAACTTAAAACTAATGGGATAAGAGTAGTTAACAGTGACACTGTCTCTGTGTCCTTTTAGAGAGTGTCAAGAGAAAAATTCTAATGACTAGGTTAGACTGGCCTCACTATATAGTCCAACTGGTCTTGAGTTCTGAGATTGGCTGCCTCTGCCTCCCAAGTGCTGGGGTAAAGGCATTTGCCACCATGCCTGGCTTCAAACTAGTAGTCTTGCCACCACCCCTGGGTTGTGACCTCATGCTCTCCCTTTTCTATCAGGTTGTACTCTCTCTGGACAGTAGGAGTCAGAGCTAGTTTCACACAACAGATTTCAGGATTTGCAGCTCACATCCCTGGCATTTTTAAAAAAAATATTGGGCTGGAGAGATGGCTCAGAGGTTAAGAGCAGTGGCTACTCTTCCTGAGTTCAATTCCCAGCAACCACATGGTGGCTCACAACCATCTATAATGAGATCTGGTGCCCTCTTCTGACGTGTAGGCATACATGCCAGCAGCACATTGTATGCATAATAAATAAATAAATCTTTTTTAAAGAATTATATGTTTTTGCATATAAATGATATGCTACTTTGAAGATGGGACTCAAGTCTGGACACAAGATTCAGTTGTGTTTCACACATGCATAAGCTAATGGTAACTGTGCACAGTGTTGTTAGTAAACCTATGTTTTGATTACAACACATGTGCATGTGGTCGGGTGTTGAATTTTCCACTAGTGACATCACATCAGAGCTTAAATTTTTTTTTTCACAGTTTACAGTTTCTGGATACATATCATCGGGTTAGGGACACTCAACTGTGAATTGTGATTTTATTTTTTAAAAACAAAGTCTAAACTGTCATTAGAAAATCAAGGACCTCTCTGGCACAGCCAAAAACTTGAGCTGTTTCCTGTTGGGTTTTGTTTGGTTGGTTGATTTTGTTTGTTTGTTTGTTTGTTTGTTTTTGGCCTTTTTGAGTCATGGTTTCTCTGTGTAGCCCTGACTGTCCTGGAACTCACTCTGTAAACCTGACTGTCCTGGAACTCAGAGATCTTCCTGCCTCTGCCTTCCCAAGTGCTGGAATGAACTTGAATTGTTTCTCAATTGTTTTGTTTTTCTGTTACAAAGAATGTGATTATTTTCCTGGGTTTAGAAGAGAGTGTTGAGTTAGAATTCTTCTTTTTTTGAACGAGCATTTGGTTGTGTTGCCCAGGAGATCCCGAACTCATAGTTTTCCTTCCTCAGACCCATGAGAACTTGGAACACTGGTGTGTGTACCACCAGGAAAGTTTGAGAATAATTCTTTTAAAAATTAGCCTAGGTGGATTGCTGATATAGCTCATTCAATAAAGCACTTGCCACAGAAGCATGAGGGTCTGACTTTAACACCTCTGATCCAGGTTAAAACAAACAAAAAACACCAGGCCTGGTGGCACACACTTATTATTCCAACACTGAGGTGGCAAAGGCAGGCGGATCTTTGGGGCTTGAAGGCCAGCCTCTATTCGAATACATGGGGGAGGGAGGAAAATACCAGTTGACCTCTGCCCTCTCTAGTCTCAAGTACCTGCACAGACACGTGTGCGCACAAACATAAACAACATGCGTTAACTAAAGAGCGGGGAGTAGTGTGGTTTTAGTGCAAGGCTCTGGGTTTGATCCTCAGCACAGTAAGAGAGAAAGCCAGTGTCCTAGGTGTTCAGTCTGTAGCAGTATGATGAACTAGGATTGCTCCCTGCAACACCGGACTTGGAGGAGGAGAGAATAGCTTTTTTACATAGTTGAGTTCGAGGCCAGCCTGAATTACAGTAGGAGCCCTTGCCTCAAAAACGTGAGCAAAATTACGTTACCACCGCTAAAATAAAATATAAAAAAAAAATCAAGGAGTTGAAGCAGGGGAGACAAGAAAAGGCTAGGTTTCCTTGAGGGCAATGCCCGTGCCAACTCCTGCAAAGGCAGTGACCAAGTAGGGAAATGGACTTGTAGTTCCCGTTCTGAAGTCTCTTCCTCAGAGAGACGCCAGGAACTACATTTCCCAGAATCCTTGACCACGTGAGTGTCAGCCCCGGGGACTGCAATAGGGACGGACTCCTAAGAGCTTTGGCACGTGAGTGGAAGGGAGAGGACAGCTGTACAGAAGTGCTGCAGGCAGAGCCATAGGCCGATGGGCGTTCCCTGCGGCTTCCGGGTGTACTTGTTAGAACAGCCTGCAGGGGCGCTGCAGCTCAAGCTCATGCGTGGGAGCGGCACCGAAGAGCTTAATCACGTTACCATGGTTTCAGGGCAGGCCTGGGTGTCGCACCCTGGAGATGCGGTTCAAGCTGCCTTCCTCCTTCCAACCTTCTTGAAGATTGCATAAACCCCAAATTTTCTGTACTCGGTTCTTAAGAACGTAAAGACCATTTCTTGCCTTTTAACTTCAAACTCACTTCTCAGTATTTGCAGTATTTGCTCTGTGAAAATGGGCAAACGGACCGGGAAAGTCACTCAGGTCTTCAACAGGGAACCCTGGAGAACCTCTCAACGAGGGAGGGACTTATCCTGCTCTGGTGCTGTACCATTGGAGACACCGTAAGACAGGAAAGGAGGGTGCAGCGACAGGTCACATGCTAGTCCTTAAGCTGGGTCTCTGAATGTCCTTTTAAATAAACCATTCCTTCTGTAAGTTGCCTTAGTCGTGGAGTTTTATCAAAGCAATAGAAAAGAAACTGAGGTAGAGACCAGCCTGGAATACATGAGACCCGTCCCAAATGAGGAGGGGAAGAAGCACAGAGTGGGAGAGAGAGATTCTTCTAATAGAGGACCCTAATGCCTAAGTAAAGAAAGGACCCTATTACACCCCTGAATGGAAGGCTCAGTGCTGTAAAGACGTCAGTCTCCCCCATTCTCCTGATGATTCAAAGCATCCCTACCTAAAAGTCCCCTTTCCTGGCCTTTTGTGTTATTGTTGTTTGTTTTTGTGGCAAGGTCACACGTTAACTCTGGTTGGCCTAGTTCTCTCTGTGTAGCTGAGACTGACCTCAAACTCACAGAGGTCCCCCGCTTTGCTTCTGAAGTGCTGGGATTAAAGGGGTGTGCTACCACACTTGTTCCAGGTATTTATCTGATGCTGCATTTCTTCTTTCCATACATCACATATTGCGCATCAACCTTTAAAAGGAGCCTGTAGCGTTTCTTTTTTCACCGCTATGTGGCAGTTTAGCGTGTTCAGTAAAGTAAAGTAAGCCCTAGTTAGGAAAGGCTGCTGAAAAAACGGCAATGTACCTAAAATAGCATGAATTCTATCTAGTCGTGTTCTGCTTTCCTATAGGGACATATAGAATAGGGTACTTTTGAAACTTCTATCTATCTGTGTGTGTGCATGTATGTATGTTCAGGCTCGCTCAGGGGTCCCTGATATAGGCAGCTCTGGGAAATTCAACACCCTCCTCTGGCTTCCTGTGGTCTCTACTGGCCTTCTCAGGCACACACACACACTCAGAGAGAGAGGGGGGAGGGGAGGGTGGGGGAAGAGAGAGGGAGAGAGACAGAGGGGGGGAGAGGGGGGAGAGGGGGAGAAGGCGAGAGGGGGAGAGGGGGAGAGGGGGAGAGGGGGAGAGGGGAGAGGGATGAGATGGGAGAGGAGAGAGGGGGAGAGGGAGAGAGGGAGAGAGGGAGAGAGGGAGAGAGGGAGAGAGGAAGGGAGAATTGTTAGGTTTGGTGGTAAGTGCCTTTACCCACTGAGCCATCTCACCAGACCCAGTCATCTCCTCAAACCTGCACAGCCAGATTCCCCAGAGATGGAATTACAGGTGGGTGTGAGCCTGCCTGGGTAGCCAGAAGGCACTTCTGGGGCCAGCTGGACCCTGTATTGCATCACAAGGCTTAATGGGTCCTAGATACCTGCAGTTTTATCTCTCACTGTGCTGGGAGAAGATAAGAAGACACCTGGACCCGCAGGCAGGCCCTGGCTCCCCTGAGGACCCTGCTTCCCTGCTCTGTCAGTCCCCTACACACCTACACACGGGGCGGGGTGGGGGGGGAGACACGGAAATGAGCTCAGGTTCTGATGTTGGCTCTGAGAACATGATTCTTGCTCTCTGCAAGAGCATCAAGGACTCTCGTGCACTGAGTCATCTCTCTAAGCCACCATACACCATACTGGGCTTGTTTTTTAGTTGTTTGAAGATGGCAGGGAGAAAGGGAGGGAAAGAGAGAGAGAAAGTGAAAAACTCATCTGTATTTGTTTGTTTTGTTTTCTTTTTTGAGACAGGGTTTCTCTATGTAGCACTGATTGTTCTGGACATAGCCCTGTAGAACAGACTGACCCCAAGACCACAGAGATTCGCCAGCCTCTGCTTCCCGAGTGCTGGGATTAAAGGTGTGCTCCTCCACCATTGCCCAGCTCTTCTTCTGTATTTTAATGGGAGTTTGGTCATGGGTTAGCAGGTCATATGTGTGGTTTGTTTCTGGACTTTCTAGTCTCTGTCCCACGGTTGTGTTTATCCTTGCACAAAAACGCACGGCTTTGGTGCAGTGGCTTTACACCTGCCACTGATGGCGTGTACTTTACATTTTCACTGTGCTTCTTCCTCCTCCATCAGATCCTCCTTAGTATTCTGCTCCCCTATGGTCCAAATACAGCCTACAGGTTTCTATATTTCTACAAAAAGACCAGGAGAGGGGACTTTTAAGTAGGGATGCTTTGAATCATCAGAAGAATGGGGGAGACTGAGCCTTCCATTCAGTGGGTGGAATAGGGTCCTTTATTTACTTAGGCACTGGGGTCCTCTATTAGAAGAATCTTTTTTCTATTAGAAGACTCTCTCCCCCTCTGTGCTTCTTCCCCTCCTCATTTGGGATGGGTCTCATGTATTCCAGGCTGGTCTCTGCCTCAGTTTCTTTTCTATTGCTGTGATAAAACACTATGACTAAGACAACTTACAGAAGGAATGGTTTATTTAGGCTCATGGTTCCAAAAGGACAAGAGTCTGTCCTGCTGGGGAGGTATGACAGCAGGCAAGAATAGCAACTGTGGCAGCAAGCTGAGAGTTACACCTTAAACTCAAACAGGAGGCCAGGTGATAGTGGTACTCGCCTTTAATCCTAGCACTTGGGAGGCAGAGGCAGGAGGATCTCGGTGAGTTCGAGGCCAGCCTGGTCTACAGAGTGAGTTCCAGGACAGGCAGGGTTGTTACACAGAGAAACCCTATCTTGAAAAACAATGCCCAGGGGGCCGTACTGCATTTCTTTAAAAAAAATTGTATTTGCCTTATTTTTGATACAGGTCTCATTGTATAGCCCTGTATCCAGGCTGCTCTGGGGAACTCACTGTGATGAACAGGTTTGTCAGGAACTCACAGAGTTCCTGCCTCTGCCTCCCGAGTGCTGGGATCAAAAGCATGTGCCACCATACCTGGCCTTTATTTTTATTTAATATTTTTGGTCGTCAGTCTAGCCTTTAACTGCTAAGCCATCTTTATTTTGATAAAGTGTTTCTCTCTCTCTCTCTCTCTCTCTCTCTCTCTCTCTCTCTCTCTCTCTCTCTCTCTCTGAGTGTGTGTGTATGTGTGTGGTTTTTTAAGGCAGGTTTTCTCTTCATAGCCTGTAACACGAGGGGCCCTCATGTTACAATAGCCCTGGCTGTCTTGGTACTCACTCTGTAGACCAGGCTGTCTTGAACTTATAGAGATCTGCCTTCCTCTGCCTCTCAAGTGCTGGGATTAAAGTGTGCCACCAAGGCCAGGCATGTGTATGTGTTTGTGAATGTGAGTGCCAAGCCCTCAGCAGCCAGAAGGGGATGTTGGGTCACTTGAGGCTGGAATTACAAGTGCTTGTAAGTCAGATCTGACTAAAGTCTGTGGGGAACAGAACCCCGGGCCTCTGCAGGAGCAGTGTCTTAGAGTTTCTCTTGCTGTGAAAAAGACCATGACCAAAAACAACTTGGGGAGGAAAGGGGCTTACACTTCTGACAGCAGTGCATTATTGAGGAAGCGAAGGCAGAACCGAAGCAGCAAAGGAACCTGAAGGAAGGAACTGAAGCACAGGCCACAAGGAACATTGCTTTCTGTCTCGCTCTTTGTGGCGTTTCTCAGGCCAGTTTTTTCTTATACAACCTGGGACAACGTGTGCAAAAGAGGCACCACCCACATGGTTACCCAAATGCTTTATGGTTGTTTCCTCATCTGGAACAAGAGACATGCAACTAACTTGATGGGGTACCCCCTTCAGCCAATGACCTTTGAGAGGCTTGACCAGGTGGGGAGTGGCTTTGGGTACCAAAAAGTGGCTGTCCTGCCTGCTTGGCCCCTCTTTTTCCTGCACGCCACTGGATGTTGGACCCCGTTTCTATTTTCTCATTGTGATCCATGGGTTTCCTTTCTAATAAAGAAAAACCTTGGCATACGCTATCCGGAGCTAGTGTGGGATTATTTGATTCGCGTTCCCCCATTTTATGCCTTCCGCATTACTAACTCACTGTCTCAGAGTCTCAAAACGGAGAGGCGCTGTGGCTAAAATTCTTTCCGTGGGGGACACAAACAACATCTACCCTTCCTCCCAAGGTCCCAGTGACAAATGGAGAAACCGTTCCCCAAAGTCCACTCTGGGGAACCAGTTAGTTATGGGGACTTAAAAGGCATAAGTAAGGGATTACTTACAGGAATGTGGGTGCTGCCTCTCCCCCCAAAAACCTGTACTGGAAACTTTTCACCCATCAAGGATGCTGGCTTTCCCATAGTAACATAGATAGAGAGTCCTTCCCTCCCCAACCCCCACACCTAATTATCCTGGCCAATATAGTCTAGCCCCTCCCCGAGGCCACATGCAATTAGGGAAGAATTACATGTAACAGGTGGTATGTATGGAGAATGCTGGGTAAGCAGTCTGCAAGCCCAGCTGGGATGATCCTTTGCTAGCCAGTACAGCTGAACGCCTGGAGGTGACAGTTGTTTGGCTTCAAGGGTGGTCACGTGCAACAGGTCACACACCGTGGGCAGAGTGAAAACTGAATACACCTTTTGGGTAATAACTCATCTGTGAGTGTATCAGTTCCCTTCTTACTCCTAAGGATGGCAGCTCCAAACAGTACTAAGGCCTACTATCGGTTGTGTTATTCATGTGCATGTATACTATGACAACGTTAATTTACAATTACAGTCAGCAGGAGGGATGCCCAGCAGTTCATAGCACTGTTGCTCTTGCAGAGGACTGAGTTGATTTCCAGCACCATGTGGTAGCTTACAACCATCTATATATAATTCCAGTTCTAGGGGGGCTCCAATGCCCTCTTTCGACTTCCTCAAGGCATATATGTGGTGTATTATACATATATACAGACAAAATTTACAGAATAAACACATCTAACATTTTAAAATTTAAGCACGTAAGAGACTGGCAAACAACACGATTGAATAGTTTGTAATGATACACTGCAATAAAAAAAATGTGTGATTTCTCTTAAAAGAATCAAGACAATAGTGTTTGCAGACCATGAGTAGTTGAAACAGTGGCAAACAAAACCACAGAGTAAAAAAGGACGACTGAGGCTGGAGAGATGGTTCAGAGGTTAAGAGCTTCTTGCCTGCTCTTCCAAAGATCCTGAGTTCAATTCCCAGCAACCACATGGTTGGCTGACAACCATCTGTAATGGGGTCTGGTGCCCTCTTCTGACCTGCAGGTATACACACAGACAGAAGATTGTATACATAATAAATAAAAGAAAGACGACTGATAAAATTCAAAAGATATGCAAGGCTGGCATGGCAGCATGTGACTGTACCAGTTGCTTGGTAGGCTGAGGCAGGAGGATCACATGGGCTCAGGAGTTTGAGGTAGCACAGTGACACCTTGCCTCTGGGAAGAAAACAAACTAACAAAAACACTTTGAGCTGGTAAACCTATCACTAGAAATTTATTATTGAGATATAACCAGATGAGGAAAATATAAAGGGCTGGAGAGATGGCTCTGCAGTTGAGAGCGCTGGGTGCTCTTGCAGAGGACTGAGTTTGATTTTCAGCACCCACATGGAGCCTCACAACCATCCCTAACTACTGTTCCAGAGGGAGCTAATACTCCCGTCTGACTTCCATGGGCACCAGCGATGCACATGGCACACAGACATATAAGCAGGCAAAACACATAAAGATAAATAAATCTAAACTAAAAACTTATTCTAAACTGTAAATAAACCAGGCAGTGGTGGCACGCCCCTTTAATACCAGCACTTGGGAGGGAGAGGCAGGTGGATCTCTGTGAGTTCGAGGCTAGTCTGGCTACAGAGTTCCAGAACAGGCTCCAAAGCTACACAGAGAAACCCTGTCTCTAAAAACAAAACAAAACAAAAAAGATGTTTCTGGGGGCTAAAATGTGGCTCAGTTGGAGGGAGGGAATACCTGCTGCACAGGTTTTGGGTTTGATACCACCACATATCCCTGGCATGGTGAGACAGTCTGTTAATCCCAGTACTGGAGAGGTGGAGGAAGAACTGCTAGTCTAGAATAGTTTAATGGAAAAGAAAGAAAAGAAAAGAAAAGAAAAGAAAAGAAAAGAAAAAGGCAACAAATCTGTCTTTTTCCATGATGGAGTTGTTACAGAAGAATGTTTGGTAACATTGGAAATCCAGGGTTTTGTTAAATGAAAAAAAGACTCAAAATTCTTTATGTATGTATCTTTTTTAGTACTGTTTCCTCTTAGCTTTCTTTCCTTCTATGGCTTTTGTAAAATAACCCAACAAAAGCAAATTAAGGAAGAACATATTTCTTTTTAGCTCAAAGTTCCAGGTTACAGTCCATCGTTGCTGGGAAGTCAGGGCAGCAGAAGCAGCTGGATCACAACCATGGTAAGGGGCAGACAGAGAAGGCATAGGTTGCCCCCTCCCCTCCAGGAAAAGGCAATGCTGCCATTCAGGTGGGTCTTCCCCCTTGAATTTGCTCAGTTACAAAAATTCCCCAGAGATATGCCCACGGATCAGTCTGATCTAGACAGTTCCTCATTGAGACTTCCTTTCCCGGTGACTTTAGACTGTGGCCTGTTGACAAAACTAGCCACCGCAGCTCCAGTTTTGTTTATGTGGTATTCAATGTAGTAATGTGTATACCAACTCAGAAAAAAGATGAGCTGTGCAACAATTTGCAGAAATGCTTCCTGCTTCTGGTGGACTTCTATATACACAGTTGAGATTTTAAAAGTTACATTTGCACATTTCTCAGGGTTTCTCAACAACGCGCGTGCTATTTGTAACAAGAGAGAAGCAAACACTTTTTTTTTTCTAAAATATTTACTTGTGTGAGTGTGTGTGTGTGGCACAATTGTGGAGAAGCAGAGGAAAATCTGTGGGAATCAGTTCTAGATCCTTCCACTACATGGGTCCTGTCTCAGGTTGTTAGGTTTGGCAACAAGTGCCTTTGCCAGCTTTGCCATCTCACCAAGCTGAGAAACAAGTGATTTTAAAAAAACATTAGGAAATTACAGCTTATTGTCTTATGAAAGCCTTTGCAGATCTTACCATGCAATGTCACTGGCATTTTTCCTTTAGAATCACAGGTGGATTCATATTGAAATCAATGAAGCTGGCTCTGAAAGATAAATTAGACTGGGAAGCCCACAGTCCTCGGCTTAAGGAGGCAGCTCTCTTCCTCTGCCTGTTCTCCTGCTACCGTGCAGCCCAGCGCCGGTGAGTCCTGCCTAGATCTTACACAGGTTTGTTTTGCTTCTTTTTACCTCTGGTTCCGCCACTCAGTCCCTCCTCCTGCTGATAGGAGTCTGTCTGATCTTGTCTGCTGGATGAATCATGCCTCAGAAATGGAAAAAGCCTGGAGGCCAGGGCCCATTTCTGTTGATGAGCTGGGGCCCAGTTCCAAGGGTGACATTAATGTGCATGCTAAAGATTTTTTTTTTTTGTTTTTTTGTTTTTTTTGTTTTTCGAGACAGGGTTTCTCTGCAGCAGCGTTTTTTTTTTTTTTTTTTTTTTTTTTGAGCCTGTCCTAGAACTAGCTCTTGTAGACCAGGCTGGCCTTGAACTCACAGAGATCCGCCTGCCTCTGCCTCCCGAGTGCTGGGATTAAAGGCGTGCACCACCACCGCCCGGCTCTGCTAAAGATTTTGCTGTAGGTCCCCAGCTGGAAGGTGGGTGTGAGTCCTGCTCTGTTTCTGGGCTGTGGGGCCAAGGCCCTGCCTGCCCCATGAGTGCTAAAGTGAAAACGCCAACACCAGTGAGCAAAAGCCTGCTTCTCCTTTGGGGTCCTGTGGTCCCCCCATCTCTCAGGTCTCTACGCAGACCTCCCCAGATCTCCACACTGAAAAAGTTCCCTTGTAAGCAGGAAGATCTGGAAGGCTGTATCCCGAACCCTGTTAGAGCATGCCTGGATCCCTTGGAGGCCCAGTGTAGTCTCGTATGAGAACAAGATCTGGGGTCAGTCGGACTTAGGCTTGGATCTCAGCTTCACTCCAGCTTGACAGTATTATTGGATGTCACTGAGTGTGGGACTCATCTGTACATGATAATAAAAGTCACTTCCGCACACCAAGCCTATGCCAGGAACGGCTCTCCCTGCTCTTCTTATATGGGCTCGCTTGGTCCGTGCAATCATAGGCAACTATGGGAATCATTATGTCTGTCTTACAGAGGGGGAAATGGAGGCATAGAGTAGTTAATTTGTTTCAAGATCACAGAAAGTGTGCCTAAACTCCATTCTCTCTCTCTCTCTCTCTCTCTCTCTCTCTCTCTCTCCCTCCCTCCCTCCCTCCCTCTCTCCCTTCCTCTCCCTCTCCTTCTCCCTCTCCTTCTCCCTCTCTCCCCCTTTCTCTCTCCCTCTCCCCCCTCCCCCTCCCTCCCTCTCTCTCTCAGGGTCTTGCATTGTTGCCCAGGCTATCTCATACTCTCTACCCTTCCACCTCAGCCTCTCCAGTGCAGGGATTATAGGCATGCATCACCCTGCCTTGTGAGTCTGTGTTTTTAATGATGGGCTTGGAGAGTGCTATCATAAGATGCATAACAATATAACTATGGTTTATTAGCTCACTCAATGCCAGGCACTATGCTACATGCTATTTAGAAGTTTCCTTATTTGCTCTTCCCACTGCCTGGCTGAGGCAGGGACTATTGTTACATGCTAACATTGATCTGGCAGGACTGTCCTCTGTAACACAAGGCCCTGTGTGAAGGGCTGGGTCTTTGGAGATGGCTGCGGTGTAAGGAGTGAAGATGTTTCCTTAAATAACTGATTCATGGCAGAATCATAGCTGGGTAGAGCTGGAAGAGAGCCTAGAGGTTACGTGGTTTAAACTCGTTTTCAAGGATGACAAGACTTGACTTGCTCTGCTTATTCCCCCAAAGGGTTTGGGGGAAAGGCTCAGTGCGATACTAAAAACAACAGCGTTTGCTCTGCTCAGCCTTCTAGGCAGGTGCTACTGTTACCTCATTTCACACACAGGGAAACCATGATGCTGAGAAGTTCAGCGAGCAGTTTACCCAACATCATGCAGCTAGTAAGTGATAGGGCTAGGGCTTTGGCACAGTGGATCCCCTATTCTTTGGGTACCAGCCCAGCTCTGGAGAGTGGTTAGGACCACTGAGATGAAGGAGTTGTACTAGGTGGGGTGGGGGTAAGTGCTCTCAAGATGGCGAGGTGCTGTTCAGACACAAACTGTTATCAGAAAGGGACAAGGGACTCAAGAAGAGCTATGGCTCTGTGTGAGCCTTGTCAGTTTGGATGCTCACCTTCCTGGACCTGGGGGGAGTTGGGAGGACCTTGGACTTAAGATAGTGTAGGGAACCCTGATGGCTCTTTGGCCTGGAGAGGGAGGGAGTGGGGGTATGGGTGGAGGGGAGGGGAGGGAAGGGAGAGGAGGGGAGGAGATGGAAATTTTTAATAATATTAAAAAAATTAAATAAATAAAAAAATAAAATAAAATAAACATCAAAAAAAAAAAAGAAAGAAAAAGAAAAAGAAGAGCTATGGCGTAAGAAGATTTCCAGGAGGAGACAGCAGGTGATTGTATCTGGACCTACCTGCATTTCTGGGACTGAGGAGTGTCTGGTGTGTGTGGTGGGGGGTTGAGGTTTCCTTGAACCCTTCTCCAGTAGCAGAAAATGACAGATAAGCTATCTGGTGCCTTGGCCAGGTGAAATGGCCAGAGCCACAGGTAGCCTTAGGCACTTAAGCAAGAGCTGACTGGGTTGGGCAAGCGGCAGGAGATAAGGGAAGATTAGGGAGCAGTTGGCCTCAGATTCAAACCCTAGGTTTCTAGCACTTTCTGGTTGGGGGTCACAGACAGCTGCTCCACATTTCCCGCCTCGGTTCTTCGGTGGCAGATGGAAATAATAGTCTGCACTCCAGCAGCTCGTGTAAACTGAACTCGCCTGTGTGAAGTGGCTGCTATGACCCCCGACACAGAGAAGCATTCAACGAGAGCTAACTATCGCCACTTTCATGATTGGAATCCCGGACACCTGGCTGGAACTGCTGTCCAGAGAAGGACAGTGGAGCCCAGCAGCCCCACTGTTCAGTGAGCTCTCCTGACTGCACTCCGGCAGGGCTGCACTGGTCTGCAAAGTAACACATGCTGGCTGCCATCTCTCCAGTCTCAGTGCTGCCCATGATCAAATCTGGATTTCAGGGAAAAGCCAGGACTGGGAAGCAGGGAAAGTAGAGGCCAACAGCTGCCCGTCCTGTGAACCTGGGCTAACGTAGTCTGCTGAATCTGGGCTAACACAGTCTGCTCATCAGTAATTTCTTGGCTGTTAGTCTAATTTCTGATATTTTCCTTTTACAGTTTTTTTTTTTTTTGGATTTCTAATATTCTTTCTCTCATATCAGTTCAAACTAGCCTCACACTCATGGTAATTCTCCTGCCCCAGCTTCCTAAGTTCTGGGTTCATAAACATAAGCTGTCATACTTAGCTCTGAACCCTTCTCAATGAACCTTCTGCCCACCCACCTTCAGCCCTTGTCCACAGTGCTGCTATTCTCAGAGGCACATGTACCCATGCGGAAAAAATGCATACAGTATGGGCATTCCTCTTTTGAACAGGATAATAGCACGGTAGAAGGAGGATTACTAGGGGAAGGAAAGGAAGAGGACGTATACTGACAGACTCCCCTCCATGGAATCAGACTTGGTCAAGGAGCCTGCATGTCTTCATCACACAGTCCTGAAAGGAATGTACTAAACTCCACTGAGTAAGTGAAACTTGCTTGGAGCCACAGTCAGCTTGCAGACATGGGAATCCAGTTGGAAACCTGTTCAACACCAGAGTCAGCTCTTCTTTTATGCCATATGAAAGGATCTAATATGAGTGTCTTTAATAGAGAGCTAAAATAAGTGTCTTTATTGGGGTTTGAAAATGATATAAGATCTCTCTACAAAAACCCGAGAAAGCCCATTGCTTCAGAGCTGTGGGACTGGGACAGCCTAGTTTGGAAAGAGGACTGTCTTCCATGGAAGGCAGAGCCATTCTGCTAGCAGGATACCACACTCTCTAGGAGGCAAAGGGCTGGAGAAGGCCAGCCACCCTGCCTTTTGTCCAGGGAGAAAGCTTCAGCTCACCACTGTCAGCCCACGATGATGACGATGCAACTGCTCCTAGTTTTTCTCAGTGGCTTTCTGTCTAGGGAGAGGGCAAGGGGTCTGAAACACAAGGAACTATTTCTGGACTCTGGCCTTTGGATGTGCAGCCTTATCCTGTTTACACATCCTCTTTCCAGATTTGCACAGCCAGACCACAGAAATATCAACCTCCAAGGCCAGGTAAATAGAGGCAACCAAATAGTTTCCATTCGGCAGATGGCCATTGAGCAACCATGGGAGCCCAGAGCCCTGTAGTAAGTACAGTTGGCTCCTGACCTCAGGCTGCCAGAGCAGAGGCCTGGCCCTGCAGCGGGGTGAGGGGGGGGATGGGGAGTGGGGGGACGACCATGCAGTGCAGCTCAGAGGGCCCCTGGATTACTCTAGTTTGTTACAGAACCAAACTGAAATGAGGAGGGTAAGAGGAGGAAGAAGGAAGTCTCACACAGGGCAGAGGATATTTGAATGAACCAGGTCTTGTATAGAAAAGAAAACCGGAATAAGGGGCCCATGGCCAGACTTTTAAAATTATTTTCTTTAGCTCATCAGGTGGGAAAAGAATGTAAGGATGTAGCAGGGTCAAAAGGACTATGAAGTGGCCTTTGCTTAAGAGGCAGACACACTTTCATGGCTGCCAGTTTGTGCCCAGGTTGTCAATTTAAGAATGGGATGGAGGTATGAAGGAAGGGAGAGAGAAAGAAAGGAGAGAAAAAGGGAAAGACAGGGAGAGAGAGAGAGAGAGAGAGATGAGGAGATGAGAGAGAGAGAGAGAGATAGAGGAGAGAGAGAGAGAGAGAGAATCCTGTACTTGAGAGTTAGGGAAGGGAGTCTGGGGACAAAGGGCTGAGCCTGCTCTGTTTGTTTCGCTGTTGCTGTGATAATCACTTGTGGCCCAGGCGGGAGACAGAGGGTTTGTTTGGCCCACATCCCCAGGTCACAGTCCATCAATGATGGAAGCTAAGGCAAGAGCTGAAGGAAGGAACCTGCAGGCAAGAACTGGAGCAAGATCATGAAGGAACACTACCGACTGATTTGCTACCTATGGCTCACTCAACTTGCTTTTTTATACCACCTGCCCGGGGTGGCACTGCCCACAGTGGGCTGAGCCTCCCCCCATTCATTAGCAATCAAAAAAATGTCCCATAGACTTCCTTACAGATAATCTGATGGAGGCATTTTTTTTTTCAACTGAGGTTTTCTTCCCAGATGACTCTAACTTGTGACAAGTTAACAAAACCAAAATAAAATGAAATCAAACAAACAAAAACTAACCAACATAGCCGGTCAAAAGCTTTTTTTGTTTTGTTTTGCTTTTCAACCTGAAGCCTCAGCATAAAATGAGTCAAGTTTCCTCTGTCCACCAGTTATTTCAGAGGTGTTGGCTGTAGAAATTTTGCCTTCAGGGGCTGGAGAGATGGCTCAGTAGTTAGGAGCACTAGTTGTTCTTTCAGAGGTTTTGAGTTCAATTCCCAGCAACCACATGATGTAGGAGTACATGTAGACTCAGGACTCATATACATAAAATACACAAATAAATCTTAAAAAGAAAACAAAACATGCATCTTCAGTCCTTATTTCCAAGGCCATTTTTGTTTAATATTGTGGGGATCTGAAAATCGGTAAAGTTGTGCAGTAGAATAGAAGAGAATTTGAGAAGAGGCCTGATCCTCCACTAATTGTAATCCCAGCGTCTCCTAACTGGCCTTTGCGCTTCTGCTCTTGCTTCCTGGGGTATGTTCTCCACCCATCAGGGAGCAGGCAATGTGATCTTTAAAAAGGAAAGAAAAGAAAAGAAAGAAGAAGAAGAAAGAAAGAAGAAGAAAAAAGAAAGAAAGAAAGAGCACTATCTTGTCACGTTTCCGATTTAGAACTCTCCAGATGCCATCCCAGAGTAAACTGAGCGTTGCATAGGTCACTGAGCCCACATGACTTGCCTCCTGCGACTTAATTCTTTAGAACTTCCTACCAGTCTGCAGCACACTGCTTTCTGTTCAGAGCTCAGCAGATGGTCAGGATCTTTGTACCAGGCTATTCCCTTTGGCCCCGCCTTTGTTCCGGTCACCTGCCATAGAGGTCCTTTTCTGACCACCCAAACGAAGTCTCCTAGTCCAAACCCATATCCTTGTTTCATAGCAAATGCTAATGATATGACTCCAACTACTCTACCTCAGTTGTCTGCTTCCTCCACACGAACCCCAGGAGAGAAAGAACTGGCCTATACCAAGAAATCCTTGATGCTAACCAAAGCCTAGTACGTGGATGACCTATAGCATTCCTTGGATAAATTCTGTTTTCAAATCCTAACAATTCTGTGACGTATGTGAGACAACGAGGTTCTGCAGGCTCAGGACCAGAGACTATTTCAATCATGCTATGACCGCTACCCCTTAGCTCTTTAATCTTACACACTTAATCTCCGTTTTCCTGGGAGGTCTGACCAGCCTTTCACTTCCTTCTCAGTGCAGCGGCTCTCACGCCCTCTCAAATTTCGGAGGCTCAGAGACATAGAGACCTTTTTCAAAAGTGGATCTTTTGGGTGCTCTTACTCCTTCCCTGCCCTCCCCCCATCCAAGGCAGAAAATATCCCACAACATCAATAAAACAGAGTGGGCTCGCTAGCCCGTAGGTTCGGTAGCCTCCTCTCCACCCCCAGTCTTGACTAAAGATCCCAGGGTCCTGTGGGGGCGAGAAGGTGGCTCCTTGCGTCAAGGACACTAGGGACTTTCAAGCCCAGTATTAGGGCTCGGTTAACTGCGCACGGCGGAACCTTTCTTTAGGAGAGCCTCGTTTTCCCGCCGGTCGGTTTAGGAAGCGATACCTACTTAAGCGTCCCTCCCACTCCCTTCTTCCCTCCCTCCCTTCGGCCCTGTCTGCGGAGGCTGCCTTTCTCTCGCTCTAAGTTCCGGTGCTGGTGCTGCCGGAGCGTTCGGCGAACACCCACGCGCGGCTCGCGGTAGCCCTCCTCGCCACTCGCCACTTCCGATTGCCGGTGGGCGAGTGCCCGCGGTTTTCCTGCCGCGAGGGGTGAAGCGGAGGCCGTTCCGGGCCCTCCAGCTCGGCGCGAGGCAAGCGCGCACATCGCTCGTCGTCCGGGGCGCGCGCGGGCCTCTCGAGACCCCAGCGGCGACCCGTAGCTCGGGCGCGCGCCTGTCGCAGCCCGCAGGAAGGAGGCGGCCTGAGGCCCGGGGCGGCGGCCGCCATGGAGATCCCGTCGGCCCAGGGCCGGTGCCTGGGGCCTCGGGGGCGGCCCTGAACGTCCTCCTCCCCGCCCGGGCCGGGTCACAGTTGTGCCCCCAGCGGCGCTCGGCCACCTCTGTGTCTCCGCCCTCTCTGGGTCGCGCTGCTGCCTGGGCGAGGCGGCGGCGGCGGCGCCCTGTTGAATGGGCTGTGAGGGCCCGGGTCTGAAGTGCTGGCGGACGCGGCCTCCGGGGGCGCAAGACAGCAGCAGCGGTGGCGACCAAACGGGTGTTGGAGTTGGCGGCGGCCATGGAGGGCCTGGCTGGCTATGTGTACAAGGCGGCCAGCGAGGGCAAGGTGCTCACTCTGGCTGCCTTGCTTCTTAACCGGTCGGAAAGCGACATCCGCTACCTGCTGGGCTATGTCAGCCAGCAGGGAGGACAGCGCTCCACGCCCCTCATCATCGCGGCCCGCAATGGGCACGCCAAGGTGGTGCGCTTGCTCTTAGAACACTACCGTGTGCAGACCCAGCAGACTGGCACCGTCCGCTTCGACGGGTAGGTACAGCCCAACTCCAGGCTCCCTCGGACGCGCGCGGATCTCCCAAGTCCTGTATCCCCTCCCCGCCCCCCCTCCCCGTCTTCAGGTGTGGACTCTCTTCCTTTTTATATCCTCTTCCAGTCCCCGTTGATGCCCACCTCATCTCCCAACGCTATGGTTTGCTGTCTTTTCTGTTCCGCTCCTACCCTATTACCCCCGTAGGTGGTAGCCACACCCTGGGTCTTTAGATCTATAGTCTTCTACATAGCGAACACGGGGCGTGGGGGGGGGGGAATGGTGGCTTGCCTATCTAGGTTTTTATACCTTTCTGTCAGCACTGTTGTAACCGAGATAGGAAATTAACGAGATCACAATTAAAACTGAAGACCTCCTGGTTCTTTATTAACCTCTTCCATTTTTCCCTCGGTGTGGTCCAGATCGAGGCTCATGCAGATCTCTAGGGCTTTCTATCAAAATAAGCCCCTAGAACAAGCAATGATGCAAGACACTTGATTTCGTCATGCAGCCGGGCATCTCTAGACACGATTCTGACTCTCCCACATTGCTGGCCGGTATTTTTGGCTGCACAGGTGGCTCTGGACCTGGTGTAGAAGTCACGCCATTGCTAATTACATGTTATAAGTTGGGAGGGCTTCACTAACATTTATTATTGTTCAAAATTACTATTCTAGGTAAATTTTTCTTTGAGGTTAATTGTGCATATTTTGGGGAGCAGAGAACAGAATCGTCGTGTTTGACGTTATTTATTTTTTTGTCCTGAGGATTGTGGAATGATTGGCACATTACAGCTGCGTGCCAGAATTTGCTTTGACAATTACATTGTTTTTTTGGTGAACTGCAAGTAAATAAGCTATTAATATCAGCTGCGTGCAGAATTTGGCTTGACAATTACATTGTTTTTTGGTGAACTGCGAGTAAATAAGCTATTAATATTTTAGCATTTTCTTCTTTTGAAATAGATGGACTCTAAGCATAAAAATGTGCAGTTAAGTTTTGGTTAGTAAAAGCTGCCTGACCAAAAACCTGTTTGAAAAGTGTCTGTCTGTCTGTCTGTCTGTCTATCCTCTATCTACCTACCTGTCATCCATCCACCCACCTACCTACTATCTATCTATCTATCTATCTATCTATCTATCTATCTAATCTATCTATCATCTATCTATCTTTGCTATTTCTGGTTTTAAAAACCAGGTGTTTCTATATACCCCAGGCTGGCTTGGGCTTTAAAACGTTTTTTGGTCTGTTTTGTTTTTAAGATGATGAGGGTAGTGTTAAATTTTTGTTGTACCCCCCCCCCCAACAATAAAAACTTTTGGTTCTGTTTTAAATGAGAGGGAGATGATTTGAACTGTTGTAGTCCAATGAAATGCCAGCCCCTGGATCATGGCTTATCTTTGGTCCTACTGTAGATAGTAGGAAGGTTGTTGAGCAAAGATGGCATCCTGATTCATGTTTGTTTTCCCCTTTGGCCTCTGTCTCACAGCCTTGCCTGCACTTAGAGGAGTGGAGCAGGACGGCCCACTGGTCTGTTAAGTTAGGAATGAACCCTTGTGATAGCAGCCGCTGCTAAGGACCTTGCTGAGATCTGGGTGGATAAGAGAGAACAGTCAGGGAAAAATTAGTTATCTTAAGAATTTAGAAATACTCTGCTTAATGCCGTCTTCTTGGATTATCAAAGAGAAAGCTGTTTTGAGGCGATAAAAGAACCTGATGCCAGGTGTGGTGATGTACGCCAGTAATTCTAGCACAGGAAAGTTGTAAATTTGAGGACAGCTTGGTATATAAAGTTAATTCCAGGTCAGCCAGAGCTTCATAGACCCTGTTTCCAAAACAAAACACAATAAAACCAAAAAACCCTGAAACTAAAAACAGCAAGTACCCCTTCCCTCTAACTCCTGAAATGATTGAACATGCAGTTTGAGCTCTTGGTTACCATTCTGCACAAACTAGTGAGATTAAGGAGCTCTAAAGCTGACAGTTGTCAGACACCTACCATGTGCCAAGCTTTTGCTTAGGGATCTGTATTGAGAGACAAATGAGAATATTCCCACTGTAGAGGGTGACAGTTCATGTGTAATTGAGTAGCTGTGGCATTTAGGCTTATAGGAGTCTTTGAGGCTGCTGAGGGAGAACAGAGGAGGATGTTCTCAGCTTCGTGGTGGTGGAGAATAAAGGCTTTACAGAGAAAATAGTAGTTGAGCTGGACTCTAAAGAACAGTGGGTCATGAAGAGAAGACAGTCTGGTATCCTTCCATGTTTCAGTGCTTATTGCAAGTAGAGATCCAAGCTAGGACAATTTAGAAAGACTATGGGTGGGATATTAGGAAGATGGCAGAGATCAATTGAGAGTGTACGGTACTGGGAGAATGGAGAGATTGATCACTTGAGTGGAGTACTGGGAGGAGTTGGATACTGGGAAAAAGCAGAGATCACTTGGGAGTGGGATACTGGGAGGATGCAGAGATCAATAGAGTGGGGAACTGGGAGGATGCAGAGATCAATAGAGTGGGGAACTGGGAGGATGCAGAGATCAATAGAATGGGGAACTGGGAGGAAGCAGAGATCAGTAGAGTGGGGAACTGGGAGGATGCAGAGATCAATAGAGTGGGGAACTGGGAGGATGCAGAGATCAGGTTTTGATCAAAAGCTAAGGGAGACTAGTGAAACTGCAGTCTGAAGTGTTGCCACCATTTGCAGTTTTGCCAGATGAGGCTTCTGGATTCTGTGTCTATTTACCACATAGATTGTTGTGGCTATTAAAGTAGCTTGGTATTTTATTCTTTAAATCCTTGTGGTAGGTCCAATCTTGAGTTATAGTCTGTGAAGAAATGGTAGGTTTTTACTTTTGACAGGTATACCAATTAAAAAGAGAAGGGTTGAAGTTCATGACCACATCTCAGCTGACTCAGTCAAGTTTCTGAGATGATTTTGTAGTTTATCAGAGATTTTGACATTTGAGACCCAAGAGAACATGGTGATTTATGCTGGATGGTGGTAGCACACGACTTTAATTCCAGTACTCAGGAGGAAGAGACAGGCGGATCTCTGAGTTCAAGGCTAGCCGGTCTACAGGAGTGAGTTCCAGGACAGGTTCCAAAGCTACAGAGAAGCCCTGTCTTGAAAAACAAAAAAACAACAACAAAAAAAAATTCAGCCATTTAGAGCCTGTTAGCCATAGTGCTGGTAACAGTATGAAGCTCACTCATGTATCAAAGACTAGCTTTTTTAAAGATTTATCCTATGTTTGTATGGTGTACATGCACAGATGAGTGAAAGCGCCCATAAAGTCGAAGATGGCGTCAGATCCCTGGAGCTCAAGTTGCCTGGCAGATGGGTTGTGAGCTGCCCAACGTGGTTCCTGAGACCTGAACTCTGGGCTTCTACAAAAGTAGTATGTGCTCTTACTGAGCCATATCTCCAGTTTCTAGCCTTTTATTTCATTTTGAGACAAGATCTCACTGTATATCCTTGGATGGCCTGGAACTTTCTGTATAGATCAAGCTGGCCTTGAACTAACAAGAGATCTGCCTTCCTCTGTCTCCTAACTACTGGAATCAAAAAGGTACACCACTGTGCTCAGTGTAGTTTTGGTTTTTTAAAGACAATTATTGTGGCAGTGGGCAAAGAACCTAGAGTCGCTTCCAGTGTTAGGCAAGTGCTCTACCATTTTGTTATGTCCCCACCCTGGGGCTGGATTTTGAAAAGTTAATCTCTTCCCTTAGGTTATGTTGGCACTTGATATCCATGACTAGGTGGGAGCCAGTAGGCTCTTCTTGGATACTAAAGTAGGTTTAATGTTTCTAATTTGTACATATTTACATACCATCTTCACAAGTTTTAGGCAAAGTTGTTCATTTATCCTATTGTTTACTAAATATAGTCTTTAAAGTTTCAGGTGTTTGCTTGGAACTTTGTAGCATGTCTCATATTTTAGTTTTGTCTTGCACAGCAGTGTCCATGTTATGACAGGTTCAATATGCTGTGTTTGGTGTGTATTTGTCTAAGAGAGATACAGACATTAAAATTATTTGTGTTGTTACAATTATTTTTGAGACAGGGACTTGTTATGTAGCCTAAGGTGACCTAAAACTCAAGTCCTCCCTGTTGCTGGGATTACAAGTATGTGCTGCCACACCCACTTTAGGGTTTTTTTGTTTGTTTGCTTACTTTTGTTGTTGTTAAAGTCTCTCTCTGTGTGTCTTCATTTCTTTTCTTATTGCTATGATAAAATATTCTGACAAGCAACTCCAGGAAGAAAGATTTTATTTCAGCTCACAGTTGAAGGGTCCATCTTAGAGATGTCAAGGCAGCAGGAACTTGAGACATCTGTCACATGGCATCCACATTCAGGAAGCAGAGAGATGAATGCTGGCACTGGGCTCACCTTTTACCTTTTTCCTTCTTAAACATTCCAGGTCCGGCTTTCAGTGTGGACTGTTACCTCAACCTACCTAAATCAGTATAATTCCATTTAGGCTTGCCCAGAGGCTCAGTAATCCCTCTCTCACAGGTGCACCTGGGTAGTTCCAGATCCAGCTGACAAACCATCACACTGTGTTCCACCTAAAAGCTTTTATTACCTCTTAGGAAACCAAAGTGGATTCCTAGTGTAGGTGCTAGAGCAGTGGTTCTCAGCCTTTCACGACCCCTTTCAAGGGGATACATGTCAGATATTTACATTATGATTCATAACAGTAGCAAAATTACAGTTATGAATAGCAACAAGAATACCTTTATGGTTGGAGGTCATATCACCACAACATAAGGAACTAAAGGGTCGCAGCATTAGGAAGGTTGAGAACCACCGCTCTAGAGGGAAGGGATCACCACCTACATTAAGCTTCATGTCAATAATTTGATTCCTTGTTCACCCTTTTTGAAATAATACTTGAGATGACTCTGCTAATGGCTCAGCATGTGAACCCCAGAGTTGGCAGAGGTGAGTAGAAAGGAGCTTCTTGAAATGAAAGAGAACTTTTAGTTGGTGGTAGGAAGCTACCAAAAATTCTATAGAAAGGGACCAGAACAAAGGAAAGCTGAGCTGTGGGATAATTGTGCTGACTTGGGTTCTGAGGGCTGACTCCTTTGTGCCAGGGTCTGGGAACCACTTGTTGAGCAGGTTTGCTGAGACACGGGTGGGGAGAACACAGGGTAGAAGAATGCTGAAGTCTTCTGTTGAGTGTTCTTATTTTACCAGTGCTAGGATGAACACTTAACAAATGTCTAGCAACAGGAAAGGCAGGAGGGCCATATCCTCAACTAACTTTGCTTCGAAAAAACTGGCAGGGAGCTCCGCTGGTCTTGAGACTGATTTCCAGGATTTTAGTTAAGACGCTGGTCATGCACATCTAATGAGTTTTTATTTCATTCCCAGTGCCTGAACCAGGTAGTTTCACTTCAAGCTGAACCAGGAAATCAGTGGTAGAAACTACCTCACAACTGTAAAAACTCCATGCCTCTTGGATGCCTTTGTTCTTGAAGAGATTGGGTTGATCAGATTATTGTTTATTAAAAGATAAAGTATAGTAGACAATTTGCATTAAAAATTTGGATCAAGACTAGAAAGAGCAGTCTTTAAACAGGTTTATTTTGTGTTCTAGTCATTTTGTTTTTGAGGTAGGGTCTCTCATCTTTGTTGAGTTGTGTATGCAGACTCTTGTTCCCACCTCCCATTTTGCTTTAGAAGTGCTGGGGCTGGGATTACAGATGTGAGCCACTGGATCTAGCTTTTTAAATTATTAATAATTACTTAATAGTTAATAATTGTTTTGTTTTTGTTTTTTGAGACAGGGTTTCACTGTGTAGCCCCAGCTGTCTTGGAGCTTGCTCTGTAGACCAGTCTGGCCTCAAACTCACAGATCTACTTGCCTTTACCTTCTGAGTGCTGAGATTAAAGGCATGAGCCACCACTGCCTGGCCAATAATTAGTAATTGACTTAAACATGGATTCCAGGGTTTGAACTCAGTTGAAAGCATTGTGTGTCAAGTGCTTTTACTGGCTGAGCCATCTCACCAGCTCCAAGATCATTGTTCTACACAGTGCTTCACTCATGGAAATTTAGTAAATGGCTTATTAACTTTAATATATCTTCATCTTCTGTTTAAAAAGCTGATATTTTTGTTTTAGGGTTGTGTAGATTATACATACATGTGCATACATGCACACATATATATATACATTTTTGTAAGAAAATATCTGAATTTTAGTTGTCTCAGTAAAAATATACATACATATACACCATATACACATGCGCATACAAACAACAAACAAAAGAGTAGGTTATTGATGTCGGGTGGTGGTAGCACACCCCTTTAATCCCAGCACTCAGGAGGCAGAAGCAGGTGGATCTCTGCGAGTTCGAGGCCAGTCTGGTCTACAAGCGCTAGTTCTTGGACAGACTCCAAAGCTACAAAGAAACCCAGTCTCGAAAAAACAAAACAAACAAAAAAAAAAGAGTAGGTTATTGGAATCGTCTTATAATTCCTGTCACATTTCTATATGAATAAAGAAAAAATGGAAATTACCAGACTATCCCAGGAAAACGAGTAGAGTGACCAAGTACTTTGTTATAAAAAGTGAACGGCTACCTAGATGTCTTAATGGGGAAGGGTACTTACCTGTAACCAAGCTGAGGACCTGAGTTTAATCCTTGGAACTCACAAATTGGAAAGAAAGAACCAATTCTTGCAGTTTTCCTCTGAACTCCACATTCATGTCATGATGTGCATGTACACACTAAATAATTAAAATGTAATAATAATGTTGGGTGTGCTGGGGCATGCTTTTAATCTGAGCACTCAGGACGTAGAGGCAAGAAGATCTCTTGAGTTTGAGGCCAGTCTGGTCTACATAGTGAGTTCTAGGATAGCTAGAACTACATAAAGAGAGCTTGTCTCCAAAACAAAAGATAAAATTTAATAATTTTCAAAAAATCAAGAGAAGTACATATGTATCTAAAATTTAATTTTTACCATTTCACCATAGATTATGGTGAAATTTGAGGTCAGAAAACTATTCTAGTTGTTTTTTGTTTTATTTCCTCCCCTTAATACTTAAAGGGGGCTGGAGAGATGGTTCAGCTGTTAAGAGCTTGTACTGCTCTTCCAGAGAACCTGGATTTGAGTCTCAGAATGTAAGGAATCTGACATCCTCTTCTGGCTTCTGGATACCTGTGCTCATGTAGTGCTTGGATACAGGGAACACACACACTCTCCTCTACCCCTATCCTTGTACTCATATAGTGCTTGGATACAGGGAACACACATACACCCCTCTCCCCTTCCCCCTACCTTTGTCCTTACACTGGCTTGGGCAGCTATTGTTTTTTAGTGTATGTGTATGAGGAGTAAGAAGCTGTTAGTTATGCTAGAGGTTAAACTTAGGTCCTTGCACATGCTCTGCCAACTCTACAATTAAGCTGCATCCTTAGGCCCTATGTATTGGTTTTAAAAAGATGAAATTGTTATATACTAGGAATACAAATATAAGCTATTTAAATCTCAAGAAGTGTTACATTAAAATAGGTCCTTTATATAGGTTATTTTTAACTCTAGCAATTAAAATATTACCTTTTCTCACTTGGGAGGCAGAGATAGGCCGGCTGAGTCCTGGAGCATAGTAAATTCCAGGCCAGCCAGCAGCTAGCTACATAGTGAGGCCCTGTCTCAAATATGAAATAAAGCAATTATTTTTATTTTTTAGGGAAGAAGGTTAATACTGGCTTACTATACAGCAATGACTGACCTCAAACTTAGGTTTTTCCTGCCTCCGACTTCCCATATAGGCATGTGTCACCATATCTGGCTTAACATATCACTCTTATTTTCATTATTTATTTGTTTGTAAACTAAGGAATTAATTAGGACCAGATTAATGGCACACACATACTTGTAATCCCAGTACTTGAGAGGCTAAGCCAGGAGGATTGCCAGTTTGAGGTCAGCCTGAGCTACATAGCAATTTCTAGGCTAGCCTAATGTAGAAAAATCACCAGAAGAAAAAAAGGAGGAGTCAGTGAAATGTTAGATAAGAATAGCTTCATGATTACCAACTGTGCCATTTTACCAACAATTGTCTAATTAAAACTTACTCTAATTAAAATTAGTATATTTAAATTTCACTTAAATATACAGAGTTCAATTAAAGTTTTTTGTTGACACAACTGCAATATTATCATAAAAAAATCACTCTCTAGTAGTAAACCAAAAGAAAAATGTACAAGACTTCTGCACTGAAAATTACAAAGTATCTCTGAGAGAAGCAGAAGGTAACAAACAGAAAAACTCCCAAGTTCATGGTTAGAAGTGTCAGTAGCCTCTGAGTGTGACTATTCTACGGAAGGGCTCTCCATACATTTTCTGTTACCCCAGTCACACTCCTAGTAGGCTGTACGTGCATGCACACCTGTGTGAAACTGGCAGGCTGACCCTGAAAGTATGTGGAAATGTAACTAAGATAATTTTGAAGAAAAAATAAACTACCATAATTGTGTCACTGATGCAAGGTTAAAATAATGCATCAAGATAACATTCCAGAAATAAACTCACTCGGAGCTAATGAAATAGGCTCCAGTGGGACCGAGACTGTAGTTCAGTAGTAGAATGCTTGTCTAGGGTACGTGATACCCTGGGTTCAAGTCCCCAACACCATGGGAGGAAAGAAAAATGCCAGTGAAATTCAGGTAAGAGACACACTTTCTAAATAAACATTGCTGGGACAATTAACAGTGTGGGAGAAAGTCAGCCTTTGTTCTAGCCTCACACTGTGTACAAAACTTTAAACGATAAGGGCCTAGAACAGTGGCTTAGTAGTAGAGCATTTACTGATCTTCCAGAGAACCTGGGTATAATTCCCAGCACTACATAGAGGCTCACAACCACCTGTAGCTCCAGTTCCAGGGATCTGATAACGCCTTCTTTTGTTCTCACAGGCACTGTATGCATGTGCTCCACAGACATACATTAGGCAAAATACCCATGTACATAAAAAATAAAATATTTAAAAGTTAAAAAGCAAACACTTAGAGACTCTTTTTCCCTCCGTCCCTCCCTCCCTCCCTCTGTCCCTCCCTCCCTTCTCTCTCTTTCTCTCACCCCTCTTCCCACCTTAGGGTTTTCAAGATGGCTTAGTGGATAAAAGTACTTGCCTCCAAGCCTGACAGCCAGAGTCCAGTTCTATGACTACCCGGTGGGAGGAGATAATTGATTCCAGAGAGCTGTCCTCTGATCTTGACACATGCTTCCCTTCTCCCCCAAATAAATGCAAAAAAATATTTTTTTTTGAAGATGTTTAGACTGCTGGGCGGTGGGTGGCACATGCCTTTAATTCCTGTACTTGGAAGGCAAGAGGCAGGTGGGTATCTGAGTTTCCTGCATATCCAGGACTGCATAGTAAGACTCTGTCTGAAGCAAAAACAAAACAGAATGTCCAAGATAACTTTATTTATAATGAAAGGTCAACCTTGGGAGCAACCAAAATATCCACTAAGAAGACAATGGATAGACAAACTATAGAACTGGGAAGTAGTTTGTGGCCTTTAATTCTAGCACTCAGGAGGCAGAGGTTGGCTGGTGGATCTCTGAGTTCAAGGCCAACCTAGTCGTATAGAGGGAGTTTCAGGGAAAGCCAGGGCTACAGAGAACACCCTGTCTCGGAAAAACCAAAAATCAATAAACTATAGAGCACTCATAACTTTCAAAGAGAAATTGCTGTTCCATCCAACTCTATGAAAGAATCTCACAGATGAGTTAGTGAAAAAAGCCAAATATGAAGGAATGTGCTGCATGGCTTCATTAATAGAATAGAACTGGGAAGAGGCACTAGGAGAACATATCGGGTGACTATAATGTTTTATACCTGGATCAGAAAATGAGTCCGTAGATGTACATGCAAGATTCATGGCTGGTGAGATGGTTCATTTGGTAAAAGTACTTGCTGCCAAGTTCAGTTGCAGAGCCTGCATAATGGAAGGAGAAAGAACCAGTTCCCGCAAATTATCCTCTGACTTCCACCTGCATGCTGTTCTTTATGAACACACATACAATAAATATAAATTAAAATTTAAAAAATTTTAATTTTACCAGGTGTAGTTCTATCTAAGCTATGTAGACTTAAAGAGGTACAGCTGACTTTAAAGGAAAATAGCACAAATGCATCAAATTGTTCATACAAAATACTTGAATGTCTCTAGTCTGTATATAACTACTAGTATGTAATATAGCTCAATCTTCACAGTAACTTACCAATAACTCTATGTGATAGATACCAATATGTTGCCCATCTTGTTTGCTATAGTAACTAATATGTTTACATAGGATCCAAATACTCTAAAAGGTCTTCAATATAAAAAGTATCAACTGCAAAGAAACTTGTAGATCAAACACTTGTTTCAATTTAAGAGGTCTCTTTTCAGACTGGTTATTAACACATTGTATCGAAAACAAGTGAAGGTCCGTTTGCCATGGCTCGGCCAGTAAGAAGATCACTGTGGCTAGACCTGATCTTTTGGTTCCATCTCTGGGACCCACATGGCGGAAGGAAGAGAACCAACTCCCTCAAATTGTCCTCTCACTTCCAGATGTGCAGTGGAATCTGCCTGTACATTACAAATACACATGCACACGTGTACACCACGTGCACAGAGTAGCCCTGACTGGCCTTGAAATAAGATCCACCTGCTTCTGCCTCCGCCTCCTGATTGCTGGGGTCAAAGGTATGTACCATTGCTCCTAGCTAATAGGTGTAATTTAAAAAATAAAAGGATAGATGTATTGTTTCTGTGAGTTAACTGGGGCTATTTTATGTTTTTCTCTTAGTCTTTGTTTTTTGAGATAAAGTTTTTGTGTTGGTCCCAGCTGTTCTAGAAAGTACTTTGTAGACCAGGCTGGCCTCAGACTCACATTCACCTGTATCTGCCTCCCGAGTGCTGGGATTAAAGGTGGACAGCACCACACCCAGCTGCTTTTCTAAGTCGTAGTTCATTCTATGCTGCTGTAACAATTCTGTTATAGGCTAGGTGAGTCTTAGAGTGGGAATTTATTTTCCATATCATGGAGGCTGGGACAGTCAAGATGAAGGTTGATTGGGTTGTCTGGCGAGGGCCTCATCCTGCAGAGAAGAATGCTGTCTTCCTGGTGGAAGGCAGAAGTGCAGGGCAGCCCACCACTGCCAAGAATTAGTCTCCTTCATAAGAACTGGAATTTGGAATTGACAGGGAGGTGCACTAGCTGCCATGGTAACAGCTGGCTTTTGGCGAGACGTTATGGGTGTTGCATCCTCTTATTTTGTGGGGGTTGTAATTTGGCCTGCATCACAGCATAAGGTTGTGTAGTGAGAAGCTCAATAGATTTTGCGTGTGATCATTAATTGTAGTAAATAATTATTTGGTCAGCCTTCTACTCATATTGTCAGGTAATTCTAAATATCTTTAGCAAAAATCTTTTTAGGGTCCATGAAACCATTATCAGTAGAATTAAAATAGGAAAAGGAGATTGGGAGAAAAGTGGGAAAGACTGAACTTGTCAGAAGAATCTAACTTTGTAGAGGTTGCAAACCCTGCTTGTAGCAGAGGCACTGAGTAGCTGATAACCGCAGACTCAGTGTCCACAATGTGAAATCAGGGAGGCACCTGGGTAGTTTCCAAATGCTAGTGTTTCTTGTTCTTGCTGCCACATAATGGTTTGCTTCAGGAATATATACAAAGTATACACACACACATCTTAGCTTTTCATAGCATGCTAGAAAAAAAAGCACTTACATGCAGAGCACATTTGCTTAGTAAGTCTCCGTGTACAACCTGCCATCAAGTACCTTTCCCAAAAGAAAGCAGTGTATAGCTTTCTGTAGTGTATGGACTAGTGATTGTTCATTTTTGTTGCTGTAGGTCAGGTAATCTTAGGGCAGTGGTTCTCAACCTTCCTAATGCTGCAACCCTTTAATAAGTTTCTTATGTTGTGGTGATCCCTAGTCACAAAATTATTTTCATTGTTTCTTCATATTTTGCTACTGTTTACAAATTGTAATATAAATATTTTTGGAGATAGAGGCTTGCCAAGGGGTTGCAACTCATAGGTTGAGAACTGTTGTCTGAGGGCTAATCCGCTAATCATAAGCTTCTGGGGATTCTATCTACCTCCTATCTCACCGAAGTGACATTAGGATAATAGACACTTGCCACTCTTGGTACTAAACCTGTAGATTTGAACTCGGGCCCTCATGCTTGCACAGTAAATACTTTTCCCACCATGCCATTGTTCCAGCCCCTTTCTCTCTCTCTCTCTCTCTCTCTCTCTCTGTTGGTGTGTGTGTGTGTGTGTTTTGAGATGGTTTCTCTGTGTAACAGCCTTGGCTATCCTGAAACTCACTTAGACCAGGCTGGTCTTAAACTCACAGAGATCTGCCTGCTGCTGTCTCCCAATTGCTGGGCTCAAAGGCCTGTGCCACCATGTCTGACCCCAGCCCCTCTTGTGTTTTCTGAAGTGTATTTTTGCCAGTTGAGAGTATTCTTTAGATTTTTAAAAGATGAACTTTAGTAATAACAGTAACAATAATTTTATTAATTCATGCTGGTATAAAGTGCTTTGCTGAAATTACTTGTTTTTATTTCTACTCAAATAAATACTAACGTTTGGGAGAGTGACATTTCAGTTAGAGTTTGTGAATGCCCCTGTTAACATGTCAGGGCCTGTGAGCCATTGTCTGACTGACTGTTCTTTGTGTGCAGGTATGTCATTGATGGTGCCACTGCTCTTTGGTGTGCTGCAGGAGCCGGACATTTTGAAGTTGTTAAACTTCTAGTCAGCCATGGCGCCAACGTGAACCATACCACAGTCACTAACTCAACCCCACTGCGGGCAGCATGCTTTGATGGCAGGCTGGACATTGTGAAATATTTGGTCGAAAATAATGCCAATATCAGCATTGCCAACAAGTATGACAACACCTGCCTAATGATCGCAGCATATAAGGGGCACACTGATGTGGTCAGATACCTTCTAGAACAGCGCGCTGATCCCAATGCTAAAGCACACTGTGGAGCCACAGCATTGCACTTTGCCGCCGAAGCTGGCCACATTGACATTGTGAAAGAGCTGATAAAATGGCGAGCTGCGATAGTGGTGAACGGCCATGGAATGACACCATTGAAGGTAGCTGCCGAAAGCTGTAAAGCTGATGTTGTTGAACTTCTGCTCTCTCATGCCGATTGTGACCGCAGAAGTCGGATTGAAGCCTTGGAGCTTTTGGGTGCCTCCTTTGCTAATGACCGTGAGAACTATGACATCATGAAGACATACCACTATTTATATTTAGCCATGTTGGAGAGGTTTCAGGATGGTAACAACATTCTTGAAAAAGAGGTTCTCCCACCCATCCATGCTTATGGGAACAGAACTGAGTGTAGGAACCCCCAGGAACTGGAGTCCATTCGACAAGACAGAGATGCTCTTCACATGGAGGGCCTTATTGTGCGGGAGCGGATTTTAGGCGCCGACAACATTGATGTTTCCCACCCCATCATTTACAGAGGGGCTGTCTATGCTGATAACATGGAGTTCGAGCAATGCATCAAGCTGTGGCTGCACGCACTACACCTCAGGCAGAAAGGTAATAGGAACACGCACAAGGATCTGCTTCGATTTGCTCAAGTCTTCTCACAGATGATACACCTCAACGAAGCTGTGAAGGCCCCAAGATATAGAATGTGTTCTGAGATGCAGTTGCTTTTTGGAAATAGAGCCAGAGCAGAACAGAGTTAAAAATATCTCTGATGCTGATGTCCACAGTGCCATGGACAATTATGAGTGTAACCTCTATACCTTCCTGTACCTGGTGTGCATCTCCACCAAGACACAGTGTAGTGAAGAAGACCAGTGCAGAATTAACAAGCAGATCTACAACCTGATTCACCTGGATCCCAGAACACGGGAAGGTTTCACCCTGCTACACCTGGCTGTCAACTCAAACACGCCAGTCGATGATTTTCCACCACCAACGAACGTCTGCAGCTTTCCCAATGCGCTGGTCACAAGCTCTTGCTGGATTGCGGTGCTGAGGGTGAATGCTGTGACAATGAGGGGGAATAGTGCTCTCCACATTATAGTCCAGTACAACAGGCCCATCAGTGACTTTCTGACCTTGCACTTCCATCATCATCAGCCTTGTGGAGGCCGGCGCTCACACCGACATGACAAACAAGCAGGAATAAGACTCCACTAGACAAAAGTACCACTGGGGTGTCTGAAATACTACTTAAAACTCAGATGAAGATGAGCCTCAAGTGCCTGGCTGCCCGAGCAGTTCGGGCTAATGACATTAACTACCAAGACCAGATCCCCCGGACTCTTGAAGAGTTTGTTGGATTTCATTAAGTGACTGGATGTGTAAAATCGTTTAATGTGGTGCTAAAAAGTAAAGGACTTTAATCACAGACAATAGAAGTATGTGTTCATAAATTGTCCTTTCTTTCCACTACCCTTTCAGCCTGTCTGTCCTTGGTTCCCTTTGGCTCTTGTCTCATGTATTGATTTCAGCACACTAAACAGAGCAGCACTGTTCAGGTGTAACTGGAAGGTGTTTGGACATTTCTTTCTTTCTTTCTTTTTGAAGGAATGAATGTAGATATTTTGTGTAATGGGGGGCATTTTGTGATTTAAAGTTGATGATGTTTTAAACAGCTGCCTACAAAAGTATTTCTGTTAAGCTGATGTCAGCATGTCATCCGTGCAGCAGTTTTGAGGATTTCATGAAGAAAATGAACTAAAAAAGAACATTGAGAGCAATGGGAGATGCTCGTGTCCTGCGTGGATGGTTCTCACTCTCGCTATGTGCGCAGAGTGATACAGCACATTTTACACCAGGAGGACTTGAAACACTTAGCTACTGATTCTTAATCTGAAAATTATGTGCAGTTATTGTTGGAAAGTTGAATTCATGGAAATGATTGCATTCTGCTGGGGAGTGTCTTCTAAGTGGTGATCTTAGCCCAGCCTATGGACTTGGCTAGACCCCCACCTTAGGCTTGAGTTCTTTTGGTCTTTGTTGTAATGATGGATCTAAATTGCAGTCATGCACTTGACTTTGGGCTCACAGACCTAAGTAAGGAGCATGCTGTATTATGAAGCATTGTCATAGTATAGCTAGATGTTCTGTTTTGTCCTCTTTTAGCCCTTTCCTCTTGTGTTGTGTCTTTAACATTTGGAAACTGCCTTTCCAGAGGACATTTATTTCTGTCTCCCTGTGAGGTGTAAGACGAGTGAGGACAAGGTTCTGATGTTTTTTACTTCGTCCATTGTAAGATGTAGGAAAACCAGGAGTAGGGTATAGGAAATGAAGTATTTGATGAGGAAAATGATTCTCAATGCCACATGGAAGGTATATCTCAGAGCTGCAGACTTTCCTACCACAGAATGTGGTACTGAAGTCTTCGTATTTTGCTTTCTTTTATCAACACATTTCAAGAGTATTCTGTGATTTTTCTCTTAAGCATCACAGAAATTCAAGTTGAAGGAACACCTGCTTCTGCTGATGCTGGAAATGATAATGAAAGTAAACTAGTTGTTCCTGTAATTTTTCTCTAGTGCCAAATGAATGCCTGAGCTACCCCTAGTGCATGGTACCATAAGTGGAGACCCACAGCTTCTTGTTTTCCTTTAGTGAAAAGCGTTGTCATGATGCAACATCAGATATAAACTTTAAACAACCTGTAAGATTTCACAAACATTTTACCTGTAGATATTACTTTTTAAAATTTACGAGAAAGGTTGCAGTGATGCAGTATAAAAAACGATCAAGCCAAAATCAGCACCTAGGGCCTTAACAGAGATACCCCACAAAACGAAATACCTGGGAGGGTAAGAGAGACTTGAAAAACTTCCTGTTCCAAGGGTGCGAGACACAATTGCTGTAGTTGTGCTTCATGTGTGTGCTTGCTCCAGTTAGGAGTGTTTTAATGGTGAAATCTTTCATGAATAGATGTCTGTTTTCCTAACTTGAGAGTTTACAAGGAAGACATTTTCTGTATGGTTTAAAGGGAGGTGTGGCATGACCTGATTTGGGAACTTCTGACCTGACCCTACTGGAACATGAGCTCAAGGGGGGTATTGTCTCACCTTGCCCTGGCAACTCTCAGTGGCCTGGAAGAGATGACACACTGCACAGGTGAGTCAGTCCTGCCTCTGTCCAGGCTCAGGTCAGGTCTTTCCTTTTCCGACTCTAAGGCCTGATATGGACAACGAGGAATAGCTGTGGCACTTAGTATTCATTTGGTTCCATTTTTTAATGTGTATGGTTTTTAAGCACCCAAACTTAAAATATCAGATAACGTTGCATGTTTTAAAAACATTTTTCCCCTTCACTATCCAGGACCAACACTGTTCTAGACGTTATTTATATATGAGGATAATAATAATATGTGCATATTCAGAGATAGAATTTAAGGACAGCTTTGAAGGGGGGAAGACTGCTGATGAGGGTAGAGCAAACTGAACCATGCTGGTGGATAACTGGCAAGGTTTGTTAAACTGTAGTTGCACGTGGTGCACTCTAGCTGAGGGTCTCATTCTGTCCGTAATGTCACTCCAGATTTGCATTGGGGAACACCTGTATAAAGCCATTATTGGAAGAAGTGATCTTCATGCCTGGTTTTTCCGTTACTTGTTTTTGGTAGAATTCTTTAAAAATAAGCTCAGCCAAATGTTTCATAAACTTTTGTTTTTAAAGAAAAATAGATAGGTGTGGAAGGTGGTGGTTTTGTAGCTAGCTCACTGGGCTGTCTCCTACAGCCATGTCTGTCACTTCATGTTTGTTATTGGTAGAATCATGCTTTGAATTCTAACTCTTCCTTGGCAGTGTTAGTGATTTCCCAGAACACTTCTCTGTCATGTAAATTGTCACATTGGATGAGCCAGGAGTGCAGGAGGCTGCTTTCCACTTCATGCAGTTAGGAACTGGACACTTGCGCATCAGTGATTAACCCCAGTCTGGGTGGCAAGCTCATCCCCTTCCTTGCTGAAGAAGGGGGTAACTGACTGACACCAAGGCTGTTTACAGTCTACCCCCTGAGTTGTCTCACGAGCCCAACCGTCCGTAGAAAGGTTCCCCACCGTGAAAAAAATTGAAACCTGTGAACCACAACGGTGAAAGCGGGCCCATCTGCAAGTTCTTTGGTTTTGGTTAGTTTCTGAGAAGGGCTTTGATCTCATTATACTAATAGTGGATAAACGGTGACTGTGAGGACTTGAGCATGACAGCATTGTTTGACTGACATAAATTTGGGAGCAGTGCCTCCCTAAAGGCAACACTGTAGTCAAATGTTTCTGAAAATTCAAGTTCCAGAGAGTTCCAAGTTCTGTGTTAACAGCATTTTTCTTAGTTGAGGCAGCTCCTCAAAATCAGACTGCTTTGGCTAATCTAGCAGAAGAGCTTCCTTATTCTTGGAGTAGGGCAGCCAGAGAGAGCAAAGAGTTGTCTGCCCTTTACTGGTTGAGAAGCAGCCAGTGGCTGATCTCTGGGTAAGTGGGTGAAAGTATCTATGCTTCCTTATGACAGAGTTATAAAAATCTGAAGTGCTTTATCAGCTACCCAGGAGTCTGTGCGCTCAGGAGCGCACCCTTCTCACTGACGAGACTCCTGCAACATTCATAGGGAGGAGTAAGACATTCAGCGCTGCCTTTTGCTCTGTGAACTGATTGCAGTCCAGATTCTAAACTATGCCCACTCCACTTTGAAAGTGCACGGCTCCATTCTGGATATCATCTGACAGCCTCTCACTATGTACATACACAAAGGGGCTTTCTTAGATGTTTCTAGTAGACCTGCCCAAACCTTGGGATGGGTTAGGGCATACAACATCCCCTTTCCCAACCCTGGGATCTGGAACAAATCCTCCAGCGACAATGCTGATTCATTGTTTTTACAAATGTAAATGTGATTCCTAGTCCTAGGTCTGTGAAGTGTACCTTTGTGTTAGTGTATTGGGAAGGGACAGTGGCTTGTTCAGTGGGTGACTACTGCTAAATTACTGTCAGCTTTCCTTTAGGGGTGAATCATGGGGTGAGTGGCCTCATCAGAAAAATGAAGGCACGAGGATGCAAGCCTGCAAGGCGAGGAAACAGGTTTTGTATCTCTTATCGGGTGTTGTAAAATGTGTGCATGGCTTTTTTGTTGTTGTTGTTGCTCAGTAATTGGTAGAGGAGAAAAGATGAAGCGACCCCTCCCCACTCACCCAGCTTTCCTAACCAGTCTTTTCAGAGGTACATAGCTGGGGACTAAAATCTAGCCTTAACCTATGGGAAAGACTGTCCTTTGTAATGTTACACAACCTGCCGTCCTCGGTGCAGAGGAGCTACATAGTTGTAGTCTAGTAATTCACCAGGTTTATTGCCAGCCAGTGATGTCATTCTATCGCGCACTCTTGTCAAGCCATTTATGTGACTTTAATAAGCATAGTAACCTTGCTGACTGCACCTGAGGTCTATCAGTGATTTATATATTGCATGATGTCTTCTCTTTGAGTTTGACATGTAGAATCACTTTTGATTTCATGGCAGTTGACAGTCCTAATGGCTCAGCTAATTTGAAACTAACAACTTTGCTGTGTAAAAAGGAAAAATGGTGTTGTGTTCAGTAAATGTTTGAAAAAAAGTATCTTGAAGTTTGTGTCTTTATTGTCCAATGTGAGATCTTTTGTTGAGTTTCTTTGAAAAGGGTTGTTGAAACTATGTGTGCGTTGGGGAAAATCCTGTATTAAAAAAGAAGCTGTTCCTGTGTCCCGTTTGGACTCTTCAGAGCCAACCATTACAAACATCTTGTGAGTAGCTTCCCATAAGTTTGCTGTGGTGTATATGTTTCTTTTCACTTGAAAATGCAGATGGACTTCATGTTTATTTAATATATTAAGCATGTTTTCATTTCCATATACATGCATTTAAGAAATAGAGCTTCATAGCACTTACTTCTGTATATGGTCTTGAAGTCTGTTTACCCAGACTGACTGGTGGGTGGTCAGGTTTAATCTCCTAAGTGGTGAGATAGTGAACACTCGCGTACTTACAGTCCCGGATGCTCATTGCTGGCGTTGGGTCTGCGGTACGTGTCTAAATGTGTTTATAGTTCTGATAGACTGTTAAGTTTCCTACTGTCTTTCCTGCTCCTGTATTGACAGACACTAGATATTACCTCATTTAGTTTTGCCAGGGTTATTAATGAAGAACCATTCCATTTGGTTTTTTATGTGTGTTCCTTTAACACAGTTGGTGTTTTCTTTGTGTTGTGGCTGTGGCTGTTTGGTTATTAGAAATTTTGTGAAAGCTTAGGGAGTTTTCTTTCTCATTTAGCAATTTTTTTAAAATGTTATTTTAGAACTTTACATTTTAAAAGTACATTTTACATGCGTGTGTGTGAGTGTGTATGTGTATGAGTGTGTGTGGTGTGTGGGAGTGTATATGTGTAAGAGAAGGTGTGGTGTGTGTATGTGTATAAGATAAGAGTGTGTGTGGTGTGTGTGTGTATGTGTATGAGAGTGTGTGTGGTTTGTAGGTCTTAACAGACTTTCAGAAGTCAAGTAATTTTTTTCTGCCATGTGAGGGTTGAGCTCAGGTCATCAGGTTTGAAGGCAAGTGTCTTTACCCACTGAACCATATTGCTGGTCAAATTTACTTTTTTATTTTGTTAAATTTACCATAATTTGTTTTACTGGATTTTTTTTTTTTATCCTGCCTTGTCAGGCTGTCTTCATTCCAAGACCAGAACATCTTTTTAATTTGTATATTCTCTGTTTGAAATACACAAGCTTTTATGGCTTTCCTTTCCTCCTTCCTCATTTTCATTGGTTTAAGTTTTTAAAAGAGGCTGACTTTAAAATTATGTGTGTGCCTGTGTGAATTATAAGTTCCACATTCATATAGGTGTCCAAGGAGGTTATAGAGGATGGTTGAATCTCTGGGACTGGAGTTGCAGGTGGTTGTGGGTCATCCAGTCTGGGTGCTGGGACCCAAACTCAGGTTTTCTGCAAGAGCAGTAAGCACTCTGAACTGTAGAGCCATCTCTCCAGCTCCCTGGCTGAAATTTGTGATCTACTAGAAATTTAATTTGATACAGGTATTCTGCTAACCAAGGAAATACTTCCCATCGATTTGAATTATAAAGTAAATTGCTGCAACCTAGTTGGGTCTTCTCACTTCTGCTGTGCTGGTCTGGAAGCACAGGCAGCTCTGAGGACTGACTTCTTACTACTGGGGCTGTGTAGGAGCCTCAGTATAAGCCTCAGGTTTTGTAAATTGGGACAATAATATCCATCTTGTCCTGGGGTGATCCAGTGAGACAGTCAAAATCCCTGGCAGATAAATACCAAGTGAACTTTTCCACATTTACTTATGCAGTGTGTGCACCTAGGCACATGTGCCATGGCTGTGTGTGGATCAGGAGCTTACAAGAGGAGCTGTTTCTTTATCATGTGAGCTTCGGGGATCCAAGTCAGGTTGCCAGACTTGCTGAGCCATATCAATGGCCCCTTAGAAGATTATTTTGTTGGGGTTAAAGAGAAGGTTTAAAGCATTTGCTGCTCCTCAGAGCATCTGAATGAGGCTTAGTACCTTCATTTTCAAGTGATCCAAAGCCTGACCTCTTAGGCATGCTCGTGGTACACATACATACACACAGGCTCATACACTTAAAAATACATCTTTAAAAAAAGGATCATTTTGTCTGGGCACTGAATCAGTGGAGTCATTAGAGAGTTGGGTCTGTCATTCTAAGCTTCCCCTCCATGACTGGTGCAGAGTCTCATGTAGTTGGTTGCACACTCTCTGTGTAGCGAGGGTGGCCTGGAGCTTTTACTTCTTCCTTGACCTTTCAAGTGCTGGATGACAGGTATATGGTGCCACAGGTGGCTGTGGATCAAATCCAAGTCTTCCTCCATGTTTAGGCAAGTGTTAGAGCCACATCCCCACATCCCCAGCCCTGTTCTTTTTTTTTTTTTGTTTATTTTTAATTGTGTGTGTGCATGTGGGCTGTGTACATTAGTGAGTGCACGTGTCCATGGACTCCCAATGAGTGTTCATATCCTCTGGAGGTACAGGTGCTTGTGAGCTGCCCTAGTGGTGGGTGCTGGGAACCCAACTCCAGTCCTCTGCACGAGCAGCTGGCGCTCTTAACCTCTGAGCCGTCTCTCTGGTGCTCCTCTTCTGTATTGAGATAGGCTTCTTACATAGCTCAGGCTAGCTAGAACTGTAGCAAGAGTTCCGCAGAGCTTTGCAGCTGGTTGATTCTGGAATGTTAAGCACCTGGAGTTTGATCTGCCTTTTGTGACTGTTACCTTTTGTGTCCACTACTTTCTGTTTGAATATGCAAAACTTGGTTGCAGGAACTCCAAGAAGTTTTGAGGCTGAGAATTGCTTTGGCATTTGTCTCCTTCGTGGAGCTTCACATACGAGGTTTTGATGTGTGGAAATTGACTTGTGAGGTGTAAACTGTATAACAATGAGAAAGCCTTTTGCAAAGCTACAGTCAGTCTGCTGGAACCTGAGTCCCTGAGGCCCCAAAGGGTAAAAATCATCCTAGAGTGACCCTGTGTCTTCCACTGATCTGCATGAACCTAATACCCGACACAACATAGAACTCTGCATCCTGCCTCTGCCTCCTGAGGACTGGGATTATAGATGCACGAGACCCCCCACCCCCAAAGACAGATAATCCCTTTAGTCGAGTCATAAAAATGTTTATACCCAGAGGTTTTTAAAACTTGCTTTTTAAATTCTTCCTTTTTCAGGACTGGGTATTGAACCCAGGGTCTCATGCTTGTAGGGAAGGTTACCCTGAGCTTTATTTCTAGCTGCTTTTCACTTTTTGTTGAGATGGTCTTACTAGGTAGCCCAGGCAGGCCTTGAACTTGGGATCCTCCTGCTCCAACCTCCAGAGTAGCTGGAATAGCAGGTCTGTGCCATTAGGCTCAATTTCTTCTTGTTTTTCTCCACCCCCCTCTTTCAGTTCTAACAAATTTATTCCATTTTTAATAATTGTATATACCCATTTCTAAGTGTTAATATGTTAGATCAGGCTTAGATTTGTGCTGGCCACCCTAATATAGAGATCTGAAAGGATCAGCCTTTCATTTTATAATTGAGGATTCAGGCCCAGACATTACAAACTGTCAGGATGGGAAGTAGACTGTGTCTCTTGGCCCTGGTGCTATCCTTGCTCTGAGACAGGGATGGCCCTGATTCCTGTGAGGCTGCTGCAGGTTTGCATTGTGCCCTGGCCTGAAGAATCCCGGTGGCTTTGAGATTTTAGGGCACGTTTTTCGTTGTTTGAGGTAACATCTGTGTACTGGCATGACAGGATGAGGGCAAACTGCAGTACCTGCTCTCAAAGGCCACAACATGACAAAACCCAGGTCACAAAGTCTCACTTGGGGACAGTCCTGCCTGGTTTGTTAAATTTTGGTGAGAAAGGCAGATGGACTTTCTTTCCGTCAGTTAATAGGACTCACTAACTACAGAGAGGACCTTTGGGAGGGAGAAAGGTCTGGCTATCCCTTGTCTGGTAGATGGAATTGGCAGTGACTCAGGCCAGGAAAGGGACATGATGAAGTCAGTTGTTTCTGTCACACACTGCCGTCTTGGAACTTGAAGCCAGAGGGACTGACTCAATTTCAGCCTCTTATTCTTGGAGAACAGAGTGGCCGTGGAGATGCCTCCTTGTGTGCTGACCTCAGGGGAGGGAGAGGCCTGCCTCCCCAGCTGCACTCCACGTTGCCTCTGTGTGTGTCCTGCCTGTACTTGGCCCCTCCTGAGAACCACCATCTTTCTTAGCACAAGTAATACCTCCTGTCAGCTCCTGGGGCTTTTATAGACTATTGTGTCCCCAAGTTAGGCTTGAGCAAAGCTGAAAGCCACAAGGACAGGCTGTGTAGGAAACAGACACCGAATCAGGGAACAAATTGCTGATGGTTTAGACGCTAGGGAAAGGTCAGGCTGTGTAGGAAACAGACACTGAATCAGGGAACAAATGCTGATGGTTCTAGACGCTAGGGAAAGGTTCAGTGTGCAAAGAATCACCTCCAGAGGCTGCGCCTGTGAGGCCTGGGGTGGCCCGTGTGAGTCACTGAGGCCACTCTGGAACCACGCTTGAACCTCAGCCTGGACAACCTGCCTTCTGAGGCTTGAGGCCCACTCCACCCTCAGCGCACAGGCCTCAGCATCTAATGCCAGGAAGAAGCTTTCCGGACGGGCTTCCTCCTTCCATCTCACAGCATAAGGGAACTGAGGGGTACTAAATGATACCTACTCCCCAGAACATTACAGAAGTCTCTCCCAAGTCTACCCAGGGCTGACCCTCTGCTTCTGCATCTTCTGAGGGCTGTCCCCATCCAGACAGGAGTGGGAACTGGAACAACCTCAAGGTCCCCCTCCCCCAGCATGTCTTGTCCCTTTGCTTTCTCAGTTACTTGCAGCTGTTTCCTCTACTAGGTTGCAAGCTGAGACCTCAGAAAATGTCCTCCCCATCACCGGCACCCCCCACCTCCATGGTAATTTGGTGTAGAAGCCATACTTGATTTTACTGCAGACCTATTTACATATCCAATACCATAGGAAGCTCCATACATGTTATTTAGAGTGTGTTCAGCCTGGGTCGTGTAATGAATGCTCTCTCTTCAAAGAACCATTTTTAGGTTAGTTTTATTTCCTAGTAATTTCATCTGAATTTCTTTTTTCATGGTACTGGGGATTGAAGAGTTGAATTTGGGACCTTTAATGTGCTAAGTATTCTACCACTGGGCTATATGACCAGTGTTTCAAAAAGGTGTTTGAGTTGCTTAGGCTGTTCTTGAACTTGAGACCTCAGCCTCCTGAGCTGGGAGTACAGTTGGGTAATACCCTGACTGAAAATTATGAATTAGCAGCTAGACCACAGTTATTAATCCCTACCTGTGAGCTATACAGTGTTTTCTTTATTAATTAAATTAATTTTGAGACAGGGTTTCACTATGTGGCTCTGGTTGTCTTGGAACTCACTCTGTAGATCAGGCTGGCTGGAACTCACAGAGATCCACCTGCTCCTGCCTCTGGAGTGCTGGGATTTAAAGGCATGCTCCACTATGCTTGCCTTTAGTGTTTCATTTTGGAGACAGGGTTTTATGTAGCCCAGGCTGGTTTTTTTTTTGTTTGTTTGTTTGTTTTTGTTTTTTTGTTTTTTTTTCGAGACAGGGTTTCTCTGTAGCTTTGGAGCCTGTCCTGGAACTAGCTCTTGTAGACCAGGCTGGTCTCGAACTCACAGAGATCCGCCTGCCTCTGCCTCCCGAGTGCTGGGATTAAAGGCGTGCACCAACACCACCCAGGCTGGTTTTAAACTTATCTGCCGTGTCCTGCTGATCCTCCTGCCTTCATCTCTCGGTGCTAGGATTGCAGGTGTTGCTGCCATGCCACTATACTAGGTTCGCTGTGGATTCAAGGTTGCCCTTGAGGGAGCTTCTTTCTAATGATGGCTGTCATTAGCCTGATGCTTATCATCTCCCTTTCCAGTTACAGCAAATGTGCCCAAACCGTTCTCCAGTGTCACTGGGGCTCTCAGGACCTTGGCGGGGTGAATTTGAAATCCACCATAAGCTGCCACCCTGCAGACTTGCTGTGAGTAACCACAAGGCCTTCCCGATTAGGCCAGGTCTGGGTTACCATAACCGGCCTTGAGCATGAAACAGTTTCCAGTATCCATCCCAGAAAGCCGCCCGTGGGTGTGCTGAATCCCTGTCCTCTGCTTGGCTGTCTGTCATGTCACTTGCTTGGGAGCTCAGCTCAGCACAAGCCACCCACAGCGGCTTTGCTCACCAGGTGATGTCCTGGATCAGAGTCCCCAGGGACCATGGCCCTTGCCCCTTAGATGAGGCTTTGTTCCCACTATAGCGAAAGCACTGCTGTGGCCAGTCTTGGACATTTCTGTTAAGAATAAACAGATTCAGAAAGGTAGAATTAAGAAAAAGGAGAGAGTGAGAGTGTTAAGCCGAAGGTTGAGAGGTACAAGTGGGCCTGATTCATCTGCCTTTTGTCGTTTAGTTGGTTAGGGGTAGCAGGGGACATGATGGGATGGGCGTCCTGGGACTGTCTGCCTCAGTCCAGAGGTTATGACTGGAGCGGTTAAACATCATGGTAGCACAGGTGTCAGTTTCCAAAACCATGCCAGCCTGCTGATGTCGGCGTCCCACGGCAGCACTCTGCTGAGATCTGCCAGTGTTGGAGAGGAGACTGGCTGCGTCCTGTTGGGTTTTGTTTGTTTGTTTAACAGCCCTGGCAGTCCTGGAACTCACTTTGTTCACTAGACTGGCCTCAAATTCAGAGATCCGCCTGCCTCTGCCCCTTGAGCACTGGAATTAAAGGGGTGTGCACCACCACTCCTGGCTTGATAACATGTTATTTTTTCTTTTTTCTTTTTTTTTTTTTTTTTTTCTCTTTTTTTTTTGTGTTTTTTGTTGTCCTTTTTTTGTTTTGTTTTTTGGGACAGGGTTTCTCAGTAGCAATGGAATCAGTCCTGGAACTTGCTCTGTAGATCAGGCTGGCCTCTAACTCACAGAGATCTGCCTGCCTCTGCCTCCTAAGTGCTGGGATTAAAGGTGTGTGCCACCACCGCCCAGTGATAGATAACATGCTTTTGAGTGTGGGTTGGTTCATTCTCCTTTCCCCAGTGACCTCATTCGTAAGGGCAGCCACTGATATTCTGTTAGAGGGAAATGAATTTCTGGTTCGGGGTTTAGTTTCGCTGTTTGACTTTGACCCCCAATTTAGCTCTTCTGGAGCTAGGGAGATGGCATTCCTGGATTGAGCCTTGAGTTTGCTGTGGAGAATGTGCCACCACCCTCTTCTGGCCTTCTTGGGCACCTATGTGCACATACACATAGACACACACATACACATGCATGCACGCTCATACACACAAAAGAATCTGAAAAAAAAAATCCAAATACTTTCTAAGTTACTTGTTAGGGTTGTGGAAAGGGGATAGCACGAGAATAGAATTGAGATGCTTTGGTGAAGAGTTAACCTCTCTCTAGAAGAGAAGCAAGAGTATGTGTGTGGGAGGGGTGACATTGAAGGCCCCTCCTGGAGAAACTGGGACCTATGAGGGGAGAGCACCTAACCAAGATGGGTGGCTGAAGGTGGTGAAGGGAGAGTGCCCCGCTACCATGACACATAGATGTTCTAGCGAGTGAGGATAGGAAGTCCTGGGGAGAGAGGTGGCCACACAATGGAGAAGACTGTCCCCAACATTTAGATAGAAGTAGACACCCACCTCCCTTTCCTCTTTAAAGCAGAATTTGGCCTTGCTCTGTCACAAAATGGAATGTCTATTTGTTTTTAAACACCTTTTAGAAAATTTTCTTAAATATATTTCTGACAGTAAAGGGGGGCAGATGGCTTTGAGGTGTCCATTTCCATCTCAACAAAAAGGGCTAAGGCATAAATTACTCTGCTGGGCACCCGGCATGCCCCTTGTCATCAGGGCTTGTTCGTAGAGCTGGCAGGTGAGAGAGCTGTCTGCCTCTGAGGTTTAAGGTTCTGAGGGGCCTTGCATGGGCTTTGTTCAGTGCATGCCAAAGAGGGCCCTCCACAGTGCCCTCCAGGAGCCCTTCTCCCACACATTCGTGGGTGGGAGGTGTATGCACATGTGCCTGTGTGTGCGTGTGAATGCGTGTGTGTGCGTCTGTGTCTCTCTGTGTGTGTATGTAGGGGGCTGATGCAAGGAACAGAGGCTCTCCACCTCAGTGCATCTGCGCCAGGACAAGCTGCAGCTGTAAGACAAGTGGGTGTGGAGCGCCATGGACTGATAGCCTCCACAGGCTCCCCGGGAGTTGCCTAGCAACCAAAGGAGCTGGCAGGAGCTTCAGGGAGGCAGGAGGGCAGAAGTGTGTGGGTGGTAGTCACTGCTGGAGAGCTCAGCTGCTGCCTGCTGATGTTTGGAAGGTACCCAGCATCCTGGCTCCCACCTGCCCGTCTGGCACAGTCCTCAAATGTCTGCTTTCACCACTGGCCTGCAGTTGTCACATCAAGCCACACAATTCTGGTTCACTCATGGAGAACTTTGGGGTCTGGAGAAGGATGGCCGTGGACTTGGGAACCACACGGTGAGAGGGAAGGTTATGCTGCCAGGCTATGGATAGTCCTGAACTCGACCCCTCCGCGCCGACGTCAATACCAGATGCCACCCCCCCCGGCGTGCACCTTACAGTGGCTTGTATTTGCCGCTTTTCCCTTTGGGTTTCTTCAGAGGTGGGCATGATAACAGTGCCCTAGCACCTTAGTGTTTGGGGCAGCAGATTCCCTCCACAGAGCCCGGTCTTGGAGCGGTCCCTTTAAGTCCTTAGGGATCAGTACTCAACCTCTTGGAGAGACGTTGCTGCGAACATGGGCTTGAGGTTCATCCCACAGGGATCAGGCGCCATCTCTCCAGAGATGAGCTCAACACAAAGTCCACAGGCATCCTCTTTGCCCCAGCTCTGTGGGGCCACAGGCCTGGGCCTGCAGCTCCTGGACCGGTGCCTGGCCCCCATCAACGCGAAGCCTCCGATAGATCCTCACTCCAGCTCTTTGGGGACAGGGCCCAGTCCAGGCTCCCTCTTGCGCTTGGCACTTTTAAAGAAACCGAGCTGTAGGGAGGCAAAGGTGGAAAGTCTCAGGGGTGGACAGACTAGATGATGTTTGTGTCACCTTCTGCTGGTACTCCACTAGCCCCCTCATGTTTGCTCCCTAAGAGGGCACCTCTAAATACCCCAGCTCATTCTTAGTACCCCTACTCCCAAACTCAGTGTGTGGATTAAAGCCAGGTGGATGGAGTCCTGGGCAGGAGACTAGAAGTCATGCTGTGTCACGCAGCCCTAGTTAACATCCCTCTCTGGCCCCCCCTTGCTATCTGTAGCAGAAGGAGCTTAAACCCCAAGTTCTCAACCAGAGCTTCTGAGATGGAGGGAATGTGTAGTTTCATTGCCTATTCCATTTATTTGTTTTCTGCTAAGAGGAACCCCACAGACCTGGAACCATAGTTGAAGTGGGCTCTGTGGGCCCTGACCAGTCTTGCCTGCTGTGGTGTCCTAGGAACAGGCAAGCGGTTGGAAGAGGCGGGGCAGCGCCAGCTTCCAGAGATAGGAGCCTTACCTGCCACAGTGCCAGGACTAGCAGGGCCAGCAGCAAGAGGCCCCCCAGAGTGCTGCCCACGATGATCCAGATGGGGACCTGCCAGTCTTCTTGCTTGGAAATCTCAAATGTGACCTGCAAGGGGAGGGAGCCAGGGCAATACTGTCACAACTGCAGGGCTAGGGCAGCCCAGGGGCAGAAGGTGGCACACCTGCAGCAGGGAGCTGCATCTGTTCTTTTGGGAGATGTAGGGAGGGACAGGTGGTGCAGCTGGCCAAGCTCTCGGAACAGCCAGCTCTGCCCAGTGTACGTGTAACTGGGGGAACAGTCTCAGTGAGCCATGCTCCATGAGCCGTCTGCTCCCGCTGGTTCTTCTACATACTCTTCGTTAGTCCTCCTGGCTACTCCTCGTTTCCCAGTGATGGTCTGTCGCATGTGTGGTTTCTGAGCCCCCGGGGTCACGTGGGGAACTCAGGGTTGTGTACAGGCAGCCTGGGAAGCGATTACAATTGTCTCTTCCTTCCTTCCTTCCTTCCTTCCTTCCTTCCTTCCTTCCTTCCTTCCTTCCTTCCTCCCTCCCTCCTCCCTCCCTCCCTTCCTCCCTCCTTTCCTCCCTCCCTCCCTCCCTTTTTCTCTCCCTCAGGATGACAACAGGTGTCATCCTCAGTGTCTCTCCACCAGAACAGTTTTGGAGACAGGGCTCTCACTGGCCTGCTTTGGCTAGACTGCAGAGCCAGCAAACCCCGTGGAGCCTCCCTCCCTGACCTCCCAGCTGTGGATTTCCATTAGCACTGCCCGAGTGCTACTCGACATGGGAACTGAACTCTGGTCTCTGTGCTTGTATGGCAAACACTTTACAAACTGAGGCATCTCCCTAGCCCCAGACCTTGAATTCTTGATCCTTCTGTCTCTACCTCCCAGGTGTTGGCATTATAGGTATGTGCCATCACCACTCCTGGTTTGTGTGATCCTGAGGACTGAAGTCAAGGGTTTGTGTACGCTAGGCAAGTATTCCACTAACTGAGCTACACAGCAAGCCCTCAGTTGTTTCTAAACTTAGATGAAGGAAAAAAAAAAGAATCTGGGCCCGGTGGTGGTGCACACCTTTACCCCAGCACTTGGGAGGCTTGGGCAGGTAGATCTCTGTGAGTTCAGTGCCAGTATGGTGCTTACATATTGAGTTCCAGGACATCCAGGACAACATAGAACCTGTCTCAAAAACGAAAAAAGCAAAGAAAGAAAAGAGCAGGGACTGGCAAAGGACCCAAGTTTGGTTCCTAACACCCACCTTGGGCAGGTCGCAGCCACTTGTAACTCCAGCTCCGGGATATCGGATCCTGCTTTCTAGCTTCTGCAAGCACTTTTACACATAAGTGCAAACATGCACACACACACATAACGTGTGTGAGCCTTCCCCCCCCACCCCCAAGATGGGGTTTCTCTGTGTAGCTTGGCTTTCCTGGAACTTTCTCTGTAGACCATGTTGGCTTCAAACTCGCAGAGATCTGCTTACTTCTGCCTTTGGAGTTCTGGGATTAAGGGGGTGCACCACCATTGCCCGACACGCAAACACACACACACACACACACACACACACACACACACATTTTTAAACACTAAAATAAATGTTTAAAAAATAAACATAGTTTATCCTGGATTGTTTTCATCTGTCGTCAGACCAAAAGTTATAAATAAATAATTACTTTTTTTTCAAATGAAGAAGGACCTTCAAGGGTACCATTGGTGCCATGGGAACCACTATGACCTGGTGAACTTGCCCAGCTGCGTGGCATTCACTGTGTTTGTGACCTTGCTCTCACGTCTGTCTTCCTCTGCACTCTGGACATATCTGGCTGCCTACCTGACTGTGACTCCCTTGCTTCCAGATCTGTTTCCATCACGTCTTTGTTAGCGTCGGTGGTGGCACTCTTCCTACCCGCTTGTCATTGACAGTCTGTTTTTACACCCAATGGGCCATCAGCAAACCTTCTCACTCCAGCTCTGAAACAGCCAGAATGTGGCCACCCCTGCTGTCTCCTGGCTCTGGTCCTCTCCTGGAGTCTGCAGCAACCTCCCCACCTCAGTCTCACCCCTGCCACCTTTCCTCAGCTGGCAGTATAGTATGAGAGACACTTGCCCTTGGGTGACAATGGCCTCTACTCAGCACCTCACAGCTTCTCATCTCATCTAGGGGATGTGGTCCTTGTCCCATCTCGATGACCTCATCAGCTGCCCCTCACTCTGTCCCAGCCCTCTACGCATGGCCTCCTCATGCCTGTGCATGTTGCTATGGCGCTGTTTCCTCTAGTCTTGAGTGGCTGACCCCTAGATATTGACACATGCTTCCATGTTTCCATGGTACTGGGCTGGTGTCTCTGCAGGGAGGAGCTTTCCCTAGCCTCCTATGTAAACCAGTCTGGATTTCACTCTGGCATGTGGATTTTTTTTTTTTTCTGGGAAGGAAGCCAGACAACAAGCGGCAGCACTACCAAGGTGGGCCTGGGCTGGGCCGCCTCATCTTTGCCCCTGCCCTGTCCTCAGAGCCCGGAGTGAGGCAGAGACTTAGCAACTGCCGCTAACCGTGTGGTAGAGTGCTCGCCTCCCTGTGAAACGCAAGGCAGGTCACTGCTCATCCCCAGCCTCACACAGCCACAGCTTTCGCATCTGAGACCGGAGGGGATGGGCCTTAGATGTGGGGGGTAGGTGGGGGTGGGTCTGCATGCACGTGCACACGGATTGACCCTTAAGTGCTTTTGTTTCATCCCTGAAGGATGCATGGGCCTTTATGCGGCTTCCCTCGTTTTGTGGACCTAGCCACATTGGGCACTATATGACCTGCTATGGGGTTTCTGGTTTTCTATGGGTGTGACACTCAGTGCAATAGGATTTTTTTTGTGTGTGTGTGTGTGTGTGTGTGTGTGTGTGTGTGTGTGTTTGGGTGTGGGGAACATGCTGGGCTAAGAAGAAAGTTCACAGGGCTGGAGAGATGGCTCAGAGGTTAAGAGCATTGCCTGCTCTTCCAAAGGTCCTGAGTTCAATTCCCAGCAACCATATGGTGGCTCACAACCATCTGTAATGGGGTCTGGTGCCCTCTTCTGGCCTGCAGGCACACACACAGACAGAATATTGTATACATAATAAATAAATATTTAAAAAGTAAAAAAAAAAAAAAAAAAAAAAAAGAAGAAAGTTCACCTAAAGGAAGTCCACTAGCCAGGTAGTAGTGGCACACGTCTTTGATTCCAGGAGGAAGAGGCAGGCAGATTTCTGAGTTCGTGGCCAGACTGGTCTACAGATTGAGTTCCAGGACAGCCAGAGCTACACAGAGAAACTCTGTTTCAAAAACAAAAACAAAACAATAAAACAAAACAAAAAAAAGAATGAACAAAGAAGAGATACCTACTCATGTCGGGGAGAGGCATGGTTAATGGGGGGCTTGGAAAATTGACATGACGTTGAAGATTAACTCCACAGGACCATCTCTAGAAAGCTCTCCCTGGACACACTGTCCCTCTCCTGCCCTCAGTGCTGTGGTATTCCCTGGACTGTTGCCATGATTGGTTATTACCGTGCTCAACTTCCTAAGCCGTATCTGAATCTGCTGCTCAGTCTGTGAGGGAAGAGGGAGAGATGGGTCCCCGTTAGATGCAGAGGGATAGGTCCCCATCAGATGCAGAGGGATGGGTCCCCGTCAGATACAGAAGGATGGGTCCCCATCAGATGCAAAGGCATGGGTCCCCATTAGATGCAGAATGAATGAACAAATGGATCTAAAAGAGGCCGCTCGTGTCTGCTCCCCCAGAGAGGCAGAGGTGTCAGGGGACACAGGGCTTAGGTTGGAGCCCTAGGGTGGGTCAGACTACCAGGATATGGTACTAACCTGACCCTGAAGGCCTCAGTTTCCACAGCTTCTCCCGTTCCTTAGGAGGGTCTCGAGCACAGCCTTCGGGCTTTGGCCCCTTCTGGCCTGTGTCTGGAAGGCTGCTCCTTATTGAAACTGAGCCTGATGGTGTCCCTTTGCCAAGGCTGTTTCCCTCCCTCCCCCACCCTTTTAACCTTGCCTGTTTGTAAGCTAGCCTCTCCTGAGGGGACGCTAGGCTACAGTTTAGAACAGCATTTCTGAGACATGGCCAGTGGGGGGCAGCAGAGGCCTATGCCCAGCTGCTCTGTTTCCATGAGACTGATTTTTCTCTAAGACTCAACTTGTTTAGAACAGTGGCTGTCTCCCAGAGTCTCACCTCTTTTTCTCTACCTTGAAATCAAGGTCATCCAGGCTTATGTGTTTTTTGTCTGGTAATAAAGGAGCACTGAAGCCTCTCGATCTCCACCCCACTCCCACCACACACCCATTGCTGCTTGCACTTCATTAGAGCTGAGGCTCTAGGCTAGGTGGGATGCGAGAGGCTCCACCATGCCCCAGACAGCCTCACTGTGACGCAGCCCATGAGAGAGCCACCCTTAGGTACATGTGTGTGGGCGTCTGGTCTCAGTGTTTCCTCTTATCTTCCCCATGGCACAAAGCACAGAGCCTGGTGCACCAAGGCAATGTGTCTGTCCTCTGCCAGTCTGGCGTGTGTGGGCGTGTGTGTGTGTGTGTGTGTGTGTGTGTGTGTGTGTGAGAGAGAGAGAGAGAGAGAGAGAGAGAGAGAGAGAGAGAGAGAGAGAGAGAGAGAGGAGAGAGATTTTTGAGGCACTCTCTCACTGGCCTGGAGCTAAGCTGACTGGTGACCAAGCTCAAGGACCTGTATCCATCTCTAGAATGCTGGGATTACACACAGCCACCCCTGGCTTCTTTCTGTGGATTTTGAATGTGAAACTCAGGTCCTCAGGCTTGTATACAAGTACTTTACTGGCTGAGCCATCTCCCCAGCCCCCACCTTAGGTCCCCCCTCCAGAGTGAAGGACTCCCCGGGGCTCACCTGGCGGCTGGGGTCCTCCTCTCGGAAGATGAAGGGGCTGTGGAACTGCCTCTGCAAGGCTGCGTTGACTGTGATCTTCAGAGATCTGTACTTGAGCTGCACAAACAGGGCTTCCTCAGAGATGGCTCTGAGAGCCTTTGCTCCTGTCCCTCTCAGCTGGGAGATTCCCCACAAACCACTTCTCCCTTTCCTTCCAGCCCTGCTGAAGGGGTCTAACTTACTGCTTTCAGAGACCTCAGCCATAGGTTCCCTATCAGGTAGAATCTGATTTCCTGGTTGGGGGTCAGCTTCACGTTGCAGGTGATGGAGACCACGTCGGAGTTGCTATGGTTCTGGAAGAGAGTTGTTGGGGGTGAGCAGGGCGCTGTGGGGACAGGGCCTGTGGCCTGGAATGTGAGCTGGAGCATGGATCATCAGACAGACCCAAGGCTGGACCAACTGGGAGAGGGAAGCAGATGGCAGGGACGAGGATAGAGATGTGTGTGGGAACAGAAGGGATGCCTGGGGACAAACCAAGGCGTTGTATTTGAAGTTCCTTTTGAAGTTGTGCATAATGACCTGTGTCCCAGGAACAGAACCTCTGCTCAACATTAAGGAGTTGGCATTATCACCAAATAAACAGCTTAAAAAAGAAATGAAACTGTAGCAGATAACCACAAGTATTGCAGGGAACCGAACTTCCTGATGCAAACCTCCAGAGAGTGTCAATCAATCAATCAATCAATCAATCATCAATCAATCAATCTCTCCATATGTACACACATGCACACACCCAGAGCATGTATCATACACAGGATCAAGACTCTCCCGACCACCCTGCCATCACTCCCATTTCCACTGCTCTTGTGGTCGGAGCCAGAGTGATATGACAAGAAAAGTCATTTGTAAAGGTCACATGGAAAAAGTAACAGATGGATGGAAAATGCAAAGCTCTTCATCTTGGAGCAATTGGACTTTGTTAGGGTAAAATTATTTCTGAGGTGGTGCTGGGCCCTCCCAACTCTGCCCAAGATCAGATCATGGTAAAGTGCAGCAGGCTTGCGAAGATTGCTCAGTGGGCAAAGGTATGGAGCCAGGATGCCACAAAATCTAATGACCTGAGTCTGAACCCTGGGACCCATATGGTGGAAAGGGAGAAGTGGCTCCTGCAGGTTGTCCTCTGACCTCCACATGGGTGCCATAGCACACATATCCCCCACCCCTCTCTCTCTCTCTCTCTCTCACACACACACACACACACAAAAAAAAACCACATAGGTCTGTATTCTGTCAATTGTATTTTAAATAAACGCTGATTGGCCAGTGGCCTGGCAGGAAGTATAGGCAGGACGACCAGGTAGGAAGTAGAGGTGGGGCAAGGAGAACATGAGAATTCTGGGAAGCAGAAAGATTCAGTCTGCAGTCATCACCCAGACACAGAGGAAGCCAGACACAGAGCAAGCAAGATGTGATTGCCTCACTGAAAAAGGTACCAAGCCACATGGCTAACACACACAAAAATTATGGGCTGATATAAGTTATAAGAGTTAATAAGAAGCCTGATCTACTAGGCCAGTCAGTTTATGATTAATGTAGACCTCTGTGTGTTTATTTGGGACTAAATGGCTGTGGGAACTGGTGGGACAGAAACCCCTGTCAACACTTGACTCCTAGTGTGGAGACACTCACCCGGTGTGGGGCACGGCTCAAGTCTTCCTCAGTTGGGGCACTCTGGTACTCTGTGCTGTTCCCCCAGATGTTACAGGATGTGTTGACCTGCGTGGGGGGCACACACACATACACAATTTTGAACCTCACCCAGGCTCCCCTTTTTATTCCTCCACCTGGAGAGGCTAAGTGCCCCGGGAGCACCCAGATGGTGGGGGAGTTGCTTAGGAGTGTGTCCGTTTCCTTTTCTCTCTCTCCCAAGTTGACCCCTAAGGAACACAGCTACCTGGTCGGTGAAGAAGTCCCTCAGCATCAGCAGGCGGTTCCCACCCCTGGTGGCGATGGGCACAGTGATCTTCATCATCACCCCGTGGATAGGGAAAAAGCCCAGATTCTGCACCTGCAGCCAGAGGAGAGTCAGCACATGCGCAGTTGAGGGATGGGGACAGAGAACCTACAGGGACCAGTCAGCCCTAAAGACAGGCCTCAGCAGGCCCTGGCTATTACACCATGGAAGCAAGACGGTACTGACAGGATGGGTTCTGGGACCCTGGAGTATGCTCAGTGGGCCCTGAGCCTGGAGATCACCGACCTCTCCTACTACAGATCAAGCAGGGGGTCTCCATGGAGACAAGAGTGGAGATAATGGAGTCACTCAATCAGGGAGGATATCAAACTGGGAGTGTGTTGTCTCCCTGGAGACATTCAGGGGGCTTCAAGAGGCTGATAGATGGCTCCGGGCTTCCCCTGGATCGGCTGTGTGGCCTTGAGCAACACAAGCCGCGTGGGTATTGGGGTACAGCCCAGTGTTCAGCCGTCAACCTACTCCAGCCCTCACACAACTTAAGAGGAGCTGACCCTCGTGTGCAGGGTGAGGGAACCCTGGGTCCTCTGTGGCAGAGGCTGCTCGGCTGCTCCCTGTCATTCTCCTTCCTCACTTAGTGACAGAAGCAAGATCAAAAGCCACCCTTCCCACTTCCCTCACAGCCTCCCTCACATGAACACCATGTTACAGACATAAGCAGTAACTGCAGATATGGGATGCAGCTTACTCTTCTGTTTTGGTTTTTTGAGACACGGTTTCTCTGTGTAACCTTGGCTGTCCTGGAACTCACTCTGTAGAAGGCTGGCCTCGAGCTCACAGAAATCCCCCTGCCTCTGTCTCCTGAGTGCTGGGATTAAAGTCCACTGCCCAGCTTAAGGACGCTTTTTAACAGGAAGAGATGTGCTTCTCTCCTCTCCCCTGCTGCCTGGGCCTAAAGTGTGATGGCAGATGAAGCTGCAGCCATCTTGGGCTGAGGTGAAGCCAATCATCTCATGCCTGGGATGTTCTTAAATTCCTCAATGACTGTAAAGCCATCAACTCTAAGAAGCAAGTTTTTTAAATTTTTCTTTTCTGGAGGAAAGTAAACCTTAGTGTGTTTAAACTGCTGTTCTGTATATTTAAAATCTTTTCCGTACACTGTAATAACTCCCCCCAGGCCAGCCTGGATGTCTTTCAGATGAGGGTGAAGCCCAGAGAGGAGAAGTAACTGTTTCTACAAGCTGTACATTGAGCTGGAGGCAGAGCTGAGGATGAGCTCCAGGATCTGCAAGGATTCTTCCCCTCCAACTGGGGCGTGGGGTTTTCAGTCTAGCCCCTTCACTCCAAGGTGCCCTTCAGCCTTACCTTGAAAACACAGTTGAAGGGAGGCCCAATGCCATCATATTTCTCCAGAGAGCTGTTGGCCTTGACCTCGTAGTGGCTCAGGCTGCTGCTCCTGCATAGACAAAGGGAAAACCGTGTGTGGGCAGAGTCAGTGCTGACCAGATAAACAGGTAGCAGGAGAGAGGCAGGCATGTGCCCATTTCCTGGGACCACCCCCCCACCCCGTGTCTTATGTGGCCGCTAGGGGGCGCTGTGTTGAGACAGAGTCATAGGCTTGGTAGATGGGATACCCTGAACGTCTGATCCTCCTGCCTCTACCTCTGGTATGCTGGGATTATGGTATGTCTGGTTTATATGGTGAGTAGGTGGAATGGGGGATTATGGGCATATCTGACTTATATGGTACTATAGTTGAAATGGGGATTTACACACACTTGGCCAGCTCTCTACTAGCTAAACTACAAGCCCAGACTGACTCTGTGTCTCTTGTTTCGGCTGCTGTACTGTATACTGCAGACTAGCTAGCCCTCAGCTTTCTGGATGACTCTCTTGTTTCTGCCTCTAGGAACTGAGCTCGGGTTGAGCCGGGGTTGCTAGGCTTATGCAGTACCTTTACCCAACGAGCCATTTCACTGGCTCCACACAGACTGACTTTAAAAGAAGATTTCTTTTGTTTGGAGTTATGTGTACCTAGGTGTCTGTGTGTAGGTCTGTGAATGCAGTGCCTATAGAATTCAGAAGAGGTGTCAGATATCCTGGGACCAGAGTGACCAATGTGGTTGGGAGCCATGTGATGTGGGTGCTGGGAAGCGAACCCAGGTCCTCTGGAAGCCATCCCACTGGCCTGCCACACTGACTTCTCCTCTGGCCTTGTGCGCTGGGGGACCTCTTCCTGCCCACCTCCATGCTTGTCCCTGCTAGCTCACGCCCCCCCCTTCCCTCTTCCAGTTGAATATCCAACTCACCTGGTAAAGAGGACATCTGCTTCGTATTTGAGATGGAAGCGAAGGAGGGCCATGTTGTCATCGGTGGTGCTCTCCTGCTCATGACTGTCACTACAAGGGGAGGGGGTGGGATCAGAGAGGACACTGGCACAAGAATTCTAGAAGGTGGAAGGGAGGATGGGCTGGCCTTTCAGGCTGCTGGGTTATGATCAGGCCATCAGGGAAAGCTGAGGTGTTTCCTAGAGGGTGGGCCAGGGGGGCAGGAATGGATGCCAGCATAGCCCTCTCTGCGGCCAGGCAGTCAGGGAGGACTTTGGGTAGTTCATGGCCACTCCCTGGCTGTGCCATCTTCTTGATGAACTTCCCCAGCCGCTGGGCTGAAGATGAGGAGGGACTTGGGACTGGGAGAAGGGACGAGCCTTGAGCAAAGCCACCTAGTCTGCCCTGGGAAGAATAGTGGGGTTTACTGTGGGGGAGCTCACTGATTCCTGATCCCACAGGGTGCAGCTCCCTAAGATAATGGGTGACTATGCCAGAAGAAGCCAAAGGGACCCCTGGAGGGGGCATGGTCCAAGGTACTTTCACCTAACAGTCAATACTCAAACACCAGGGCAGGTACCCACAGACGTTAAACCCCAAGATTTCAGCTTATCGTTAAACCCCAAGATTTCAGTTTATACATAAGCTAAGTTCTACTCTTCAGGCTAAGGGGTGGGGCTAGGAAAGGGGTCCTCAGAGTACACTGCTGTCTACGTCCCTTCTTGTCCATTCCTGGTTGACAAATGCCCATGCATGTTGCTGTGCCAGTGTGCTCACTCTGCGTGAGAAGAGGACCTTTCGGCCCATGGAGGAGCCGGGAGGCCCCAGCATATAAAGACACTTCACAAACTCAGTCCTGAGTCCGGGGAGGATTCTGTGGACATGTGGGGGTTTGTTTACGCATAGCTGGTGGCCAGCACAAGCTGATGATGGGTGTCCCCAGCCCACCTGTGACGGGGTAAAGCCACTGATATTTGGTTTGCTGGAGGCTTTCTTCTTAGCTGAGGATTTTGGCTGGAGACAGAAACCAGCCTGTCCTCACTTCTTTCCTCCCTCTGTCTCACACAGAGGAGATTGACTCTATGAACAAGGAAACAGGTTTCCCACTGGCCTAGGGAGGTTCACTGGTCAGCCTGGAGCAAGCTACCTTCAGGAAGCCAGAGGGACAGAAAGACAGACAGACAAACCCACACAGAAGAAAAGTTCTCTTAAAAATGGAGAAATGCCGAAGGAGGGCATGATGGTTTGTACTGAAAGTCAACCAGCCAGCGTGGAAAGTTACCCCTGCTCCTGGCTGTGAGGGTTGTCTAGACTGGCCTTAGCTGAGGTTAGGAAGAGCCCGCCCTGCATGTGGGCAGCACCATCCCCTGGGCTGAGCTTCAGACGAATAAAAAAGGAGAATTCCATCTGAGCACGGCAATCACCTCTGCTTCCCCGATTGCAGAAGCGCTGTGCACCGCCTGCCTCAAGTACCAGCTGCCATGCCTTCCCCACCATGGATGGACTGTGTCCTTCAAACTATGAACCCAAACAAACCCCTCTTCCCTTTGGTTCCTTGTGCCAAGCATTTCGGACCAGCAATGAGAAAAGTAACTGAAACTGAGAGAGGTAAACCAGACTGCAGGGGGGCACAGATGAGCTGTGGATCCAAGTGTCCAGCTAAGAGTTGCCTGTTTACAATGCGTTATTGTTGGAAGTCCCCACAACCTCACTGATTGTGAGGGGCTGCTGTGTGAACTGACTGATGGACCCGAAGGGTCCTAACGGCCATTGTGATTTGTAGCTGAGTGGTGACAGGAGAATTGTCTGTATTCTGTCAATCATGTTTTAAATAAACTCTGATTGGCCAGGCAGGAGGTATAGGCGGGTCAACCAGACAGGAAGTAGAGGCGGGGCAAGGAGAACAGGAGAATTTTGAGGAGGAAGCCCATTCCTCCCAGTCCTGCCCAGATCACCGAAGAAGCAGGATGTGACCTGCCCTGCTGAAAAAGGTATTGAGCCATGTGGCTAACATAGTTAAGAATAATGGATTGTTATAAGTTATAAGATTTAGCAAGAAACCTGAGCTAATGGGCCAATCAGTTTATCATTAATATAGACCTCTGTGTGGTTTTCTTTGGGGCTTACTGGCTGTGGGAACTGGGCAGGACAGAAACCCCAACAAGTCCGGCCCTCATGTTACAGCTGAGCTGTAGGATTGTAGGCGTGCAGCCCCCCTCCTCCCTGCACCTGCTCAGCTTGGGTCAGGGAACAGGTTTGACAGTGGGGTACTGTGGGCATAGGAGAGCAGAAGGTGAGGGCAGAGTTGTTGGGAGTTAGGGAGGGGTGGGCCTGACCTGCCAGCACCCAGCTGGATCTGAAGATGGTGCAGGAACACAGACTTGCTGAACTCGAAGTCCAGACGGAAAGCCACCTGTGAGAAGCGGGCCTGAGTGGGGGCCCTGGAGGTGTGCTGGCTCATACCTTCCTCTGACTACCCTCAGAACCCCGTGGGAGAATGGCTGGAGGAGGGTTGGGACTGTAGAATAAGTGAGCTGGGGCCACTATGGGTGCAAAGACGCAGCTTCCCCATGGGGGAGCTCCCCCCCTTTTTTGAGTGTCATGTAGCCCTGCTGGCTCAAACTTGCTGTGTAGCACATGGACTATCCTTCTGTCTCCACCCTCATGAGTGCTGGGGTGACAGGCGTGCCCCAGGGCTTCATGCATGCTAGGCAAGCACTCTATCAACTGAGCTACAGTCCCGGCAGGAAACTATATTTAGAACACCCCAGAAGCAAATAGGTCTCTGTTTGCTCTCTGCTCTCTAGGTCCCAGTTTCTGTCCCTCCTGTTGGAACCCCCAGACTCTACCTTGGCCTTGGCCTGAAGAAGGGGTAGCTGACATTGCAGACTTTCTTGTGTAGTCCGTCTCTCACTCGTTGACACACTCAATGCTGTTGTCTGAGTCATCCTGGAATGGGTAGGGCAGTGATCAGGCCCCCAGTCCTGAGTATGGAGCTCATGCTTGCTACACCAGCCCTTCAACCCACTCCGCAGATCACCCTGCCAACTGGCCATGGAATTGGACACCCGGAATGCCACTTTCTGGCTACCTGAACTACGAGGGCCCCTGAGACTGATTATATTATATAATTATATATTATATATTATTATTAATATTATATATATATAATATAATTATATTGCCAGGTATAGTTGGGTCAGACTAAAGGCATGAAGTGACACTGGGGTGGGTCTTAATGTCCAGGTTGGTAGACAGGCATTCAGGTGTATGCTGATTCTCCCCTTGTGTCTGGGAACTGGCTAGCTGCAGGTGCGACTCTGAAGTCTAGACCTCACTCAGGATGTGGACAGTGACTAGGCTGGTGCTGACACTTGGTCAAAGGTCGAAAGCCACTCCCCAGGCTCTGGACCCTCCCGCCTCCTCAGGCTCTGAGGCCCTCTGAATGATCAAGTAGCTCGCCCATCCTTCCTTCCTACCTCTCTCCTCTCTCCCTCCTCCCTCCCTCCCTCCCTCCCTCCCTCCCTCCCTCCCTCCCTCCCTCCCTCCCTCCCTCCTTCCTTCCTTTCTTTTCTAATGGAAGAGAGACCCTGGAGCCACACAATTATATTGCCTGGTCTCCAGTGACTTTGTGTGGACAGCGCTGTTCCATATCTGGAGTCCCGGACTGGATAAAAGTGGAGAAAGCAAGCTGAAGCCTAGCATTCATTTTCCCTGCTTCCTTGTGCACACAATAAGATCAGCTGTCCTGCCCTCCTGCCATGATAATACCAGGCAAGCCCACAGAGTAAGCAGAGGACCCAGATGTCAACGAACAGGACATACTGGGAGGCAGTGGTGACAGGTGGGGGGAGGGGCGCGCGCGCATCAGGGTACCGGGGTAAGAGAAAAAACAGGTGGGGCCTTGAATGTGACAGTAAGGTATTTGAGATCCGGCAGTCTCCCTGGTAACCATGGTCCCCAGCTCTGGCTGCAGCTGAGGAAGCTCTCAAAGCTGCCTATGTATAGACCCCCCACTGAGGACCCCCCCAGGAGGGACAGGACACAGCTCTGTCAGCACCACCATTACTCCTGTGCCCCTTTGGCCATGGTCAGCTGGGCGAGCAGCCGCGGTCCTACCTTCTGGATCAGGCTAGCGAACTGCAGGTTTTCTGACTGGGAGATGTTGAGGATGGTGCTGTAGGCATTCTCCCCTCTGTTCTCCAGCGTGGCCTCCACGGCCACCCGGCGACGCGTGCTCTCTATGATGAAGACAGTGGTGTCGAAGGACAGCGTGTAGGTGGAGCAGTCCTGTGCAGTCTTCCTCAGCACCCGTTGGCAGTACTCCCTGCGGGAAGAGGCTGCGGCGATCAGGCAGGCGAGCTCAGGGATGAGGGCTGGAGCTGAGTCTCAGGACTGACAGAGACACGGGAATGGGGGCACCTGGCCAGCCTCTGCCTGTGGGAACAGCACTGAGAGGAGGAGGTGGATGGTGGGCCTGCCGAGAGCTCATGCTTCCAGCTGGCCACCTGCCCCAAAGCCCCCTCTTCTCCAGTCACAGGCTGAACCTGCTTCTGAACTCAGCTTTCCCATTTGACCTCCTAGTCACATACGATCTTTTTGCTTCCCTTTTGGCTTTGGCTACCAGGAAGTTCAGTGCTAAATCTTGATTACTTTACCTAGACAGGTAGAATATTCCTTTATCCTTTTGTCCTGTCCAGATGTGCTATTTCTACTGGCTATCTGTATCCTGGCATTTACATTTTATCTCACTGCATAAAAGTCAAAATTATTGTAAGGTTTGTTCTGTCAGTTAAAAATGATCTCATGAGCTGGGCGGTGGTTGCCCAAACCTTATATCCCAGCACTTAGGAGGCAGAGACAGGCGGATCTCTGTGAGTTCAAGGCCAGCCGGGTCTACAGAGCAAGTTTTAGGACAGCCTTGGCTGCACAGAAAAAAAATCTGGTTTGAAAAAAAAAAAAAAAGCATTCATGAGCATTGCACCCTGGTTTAATTTACCTTGTGTGCTAGTCTGTTTCCTCTAGGGGATTGTGGGTACTGTGTTTGGCCATGTCATGTGGAGGGCAAAGGACAATTTGTGAGGGTTGGGTTTTTCCTTTTACCATGTAGGGACAGGGATCAGACTCAAGCTATCAGAAAAAGCAGATTTACCCACTGAGCTACCTCATGACTCCCCTTAGATCTTAGAGAGACTGGGAAGCCCTGGGGTCAGCTAGGGAACCCTACGCATTACCCAGGGTCTGGGCTTAGAGGACAAGGCCCAGAACTCTGGTTCATCTGTCGTCACCTTCTTTATCTTTTTGTTGTTGCTCTTTGCTTGTTTGTTTGTAAATTTACTTATTTCATGTGCATGTGTATTTCTCCTGCACGTCTATCTGCATACCATATGCATGTCTAATGCCCATAGAGACCAGAAGATGGCATCATAACCCTTGGAACTGGAGTCTCAGATGTTTGAACTGGGTCCTCTGAAAGAACAGCCAGTTCTCTTAACCACTGAGCCATCTGTTCAGCCCTATTTGTTTTTTTTTGACAAGGTCTCTTCTCATTCTGGCTGGCCTGGAACTCACAGATACCTGCCTGTCTCTGCCTCTCAAGTGCTGGAATTAAAGGGGTGTGCTAACTAACACCCCTGAGCTCCCCTCCCCACTCTTTGAGAGGGTCTCCTATAGCCCAGACTGACCTTGAACTCACTAAGTAGCCAAGAATGCCTTGGATTTCTGACCACTTCCCTGAGGGCTGTCACCTTGCATGGGCTACCACATGGACTTTTATGCTGTGCTTGGACTCGAACCTAGGGCTTCATGCATGCTAGGCAAGCACTCTATTCACTGAGCTACATCCCTAGCTCCCTGGTTCCAGGTCCTATCTGTTTAGCAGCTTGGCCACAAATGGAGGTATTCCATCCTCAAAGAAGCTGGAGAGGTTGGAGCAGGATAAAGCAGCTGCATGGGACCAATCCAGCCTGGTGGAGCTCCAGGCCACCAGCAGAGAGGGTCAAGGTGCGTTGAAGCAAGGAGCCACTCACGTGGCAGTGGGCAGATCACTCCGAGCATCCAGGACAAGGTCAGGGACACAGTGTTCATCCTCATTACAGCCATTCCAAAGGGCACCTGCAGAGAGAACCAATGTGACTGACCGGAGAAGGGACCTCCAACCCTGGAATCTAGAGCCCCCAGCCTTTGTCTCTACACACCAGATGAGGCTGTGCCTGCCTCACAATTCCCCAACATGCCCCCTTGCCGATTCCTTCACCCCTGCATAGGTTCTCCTTTCTCTAAGAGAAAGCGCTCAGCCAGGCAGGCAGTGCAGGCTCCCTCACCCAGCAGCACAGTTCCAGGCAACAGGAACTTCCCATCTGTTGTGTATAAGATGCTTAATCCTGGAGATGGAGGCTGAGAACGATGCAGCATCTGCTCTTGGATCGTGGGGATGACTGACATGTGAACAAACAGCTATGGTGTGAAATGTGCAGAAAAGCAGAAGCACGAGGACCAGAAGAGGCAGAGGGAACACTGGCATTTGGGCCTGTAGGTGTTCAGGGATATTTTCAAGGTGACAGTGGGTCAGAGCTCTGAAGCACGGCCATGTGAGCCAGATGCACCAGGGGAGTGGAAAGCCCGAGAGCAAGCTAGACGTCCTGCAGAGACGTAAGTGCAGGGAATGACTCCATGGTTCAGCGCTGTGTAGAGCGAGGCCAGGCAGAGGAGAGGAAGAAACAAACAGCCATCATAAATAAATGTAGAAATAAATATAGCCTTCCTATAGGGCCTTGGGTCATCCCTTGTATATGACAGAGTCAGCAAGCACTCTGGCGTGGGAGGGCCCTGCTGGACAAGCATGCTGAGGGAGGTGAGAGGATGGGATAGGAGGGGCCAGGCTAGAGGCAGAGAGGCCTGGGGAAGTAGCTGTAACACTCAGGAGGAATGGAGATAGCATAGGCTTGCCCAGGGTCTCAGAGGTGGGGTCACTAGGACCTAGAAGCTCTTCGGGCTGAGGGAGGGACTCAGAGTGTTACCCTATTCTTTTTCACCTCCTACAAGGCAGACAGCACCATCCATTCAGAACCCTAACATATATCCAGGGTGTGCCCTGTGACTCATCCACAGCACAGTTCAGTAGAGGCTGGGTGCTGAACCCTGGCTCAGTGACAGTCACAGCCATGGATGCAGTCTTGCCTGGGGGTGGGGTAGAGGTGGGGGACAGGAGACCTGGTCTCATTAGCTCCTCTCAAAAGGTGTGAAATATTCCTTTACACTGTGTGAATGGATGTCACTGTGATGGTTTAATAAAGAAGCTGATTGATCTATAGTTAAACAGGGCAAAGTTTAGGCAGAAGATTCAGACTAAGAATGCTGGGAAGAAGGAGGAGGAGTCTTCTGAGTCGTGAGCCTGACCAGAAGATGCAACATGGGAAGTTCATAGATGATGTAAACGAGCCTTGGGGCAGCACTTAGATTAATAGGAGTTAATTTAAGTTGTGAGAGCTGACTCGAGACAAGCCTGAGCGTTCAGCTGAGCATTTATAATTAGTATTAAGTCTCTGTGTGGTTGAGGAGTGGCTAGCAGGACAGAAAACTCTGCCTACAGACTGGGCCTCCGGTTTGGACACATTGTTAGAGACACACTTTTCTAAACCTGGGCTGGGATCCTGGTGGCTCATGTCCTCAGCCAGCCATTCAAGAAGCTCACAGAAGACAGCCAGTCCTCAGAAGTTCCAGCCAGGTGATGAAGAGAGATGGTTACTGAACCCAGTGTCACAGACTGGCTCAACCCAGGCTCCTGTAGTCTAGGCTGGCTTTGAGTTTACTGCGTAGCTGACAATGAATGACCTTGAACTCCTGATCTTTCACCTCCTGAGTGCTGGAACTGCACTCAGTTTATGCCATGTTGGAGAGGAACCCCAGAGTACTGAGCATGCTAAGCAAGCCCTCTATCAGCTAAGCCACATCCCCAGCCCCTCAGCACCCCATAAACTGGTGCCATACACCTGTAACCCCAGAGCTCAGGTGGTGCAGACACAACAGGTGACTCTGTCTGTTTCTCATCTTTTCCCCACTTTCTCCCACTCCCTCACTCGGGAGACACAGCCATCTTTCTTGGCTTGAAAGCAGGTTCTCTCCTGCTCTGAGCTCTGAGTCCAGACTCCTTCAAAGCCAAGCCCAAAGCTGCCTCCTGCAGGAAGTTCCCTGTTCACTATCTGGGGTGGCTCATGTCCTGCATCTCTACCTGGGATCAGGATCCTGGGGGCATCAGGGTCCTGGCATGGGTAACTGCACGGGGGGTGGGAATCTGCCTCATGGGCTTCCTGAGTGAGCAGTGTGTGCTCATTCATTATTCCCTTGCTGTACGCACAGGCTTTGTAATGATGGTGTTAGGAAAGTTGGTGGCTAGAAGTAGCTAGCTGTCTTCTGCCAGCCCAGTGACTCACATGGGAGAAAAGGGACAGGGGAGAACGGACGGGCTGGGTGGGGCTGAGGGAAGATGCATGCTGTGGGGAGGGCTGGAAGGGTGTGTAGGGATGGGGGTACTGTGGAGGATGAGGGAGGTTGTGGGAGTGTGGACAGTGAGACATTGTGCTCCTGGCCCAACAACCCCATCGCAGTGCTGGAGGAATCCGAGCAAGCACTCGGGTGACTTTGAGGCTGTGGGTTGGACTTGGCTTGAGTGCCTGAACCTCAAAGCTCCAGGTTTCTCAGTGCTGTGACATGATTAAGCCTTTCCCTGTTGCTTAGGGTCCAGTATCACCTTCTGTAAATCCTGCCTGCTCTCCCAGCCAGCTTAGACAGAAATGGGGAGAACTTCTTGAGTGGGACTTTCCAGGGAGCAAGCACCCTAAGCTGTTAACAGAGAACCCAGGTGCCCCTAGTCTATAAAATGCTGAGAGGCCGGGTCTCTGCCACTGGCAGGTAGAAAGCTTTCCTTTGGGATCCTTAGTAGCAGGTAGGGAGAGTCCATCACCGAGTTAGTCAATCAACAGACACAAGAGCAAGGTCAGGGTGGCAGAGTCCTCTTCTGGAAACGTGGGAGTGAGAGCCAGAGGTCACGGATCTCTGGGCCTTTGCACTTCCTCAGGGACAACTCAGTGCTCCCTGCACATGGGAACCCCACAGAGGAGGCTTGTCTTGCTGGTGCTAGCTGTGGGTCTCTGAGGACGGGAGGCAGGAGGGTGAGGGAAGGACTGCCCCAGAATACAGGTTTGGGGGTGGGTGTGTGGCAGAGGGGCAGGACGCACCGACACTCTGAGTGTTGTGGGCCAGCCATTGTCTAGCATGGGGCCAAAGTCAGGGTCCTCGAGGGAGTACTCCACGGAGAACGTCACTGGCTTCACGTAGTCGGCAGTGTCCTGTGGGGAGAGGAGGGCAGAGTTCAGCAAGGAGAGGGTACCATTTCCTGGGCCACAACTCTAGACACAGAGCTCCCACCCCTCTAGGCTAAGAGGACAGCAGCCTGTGACCCTCAGGAGAAGTCGCCAGGCCGACAATGGTTTCTGTCAAGGTCTACAGGTGAGAAGTGAGTGCCAGTTTGGTGTCCTGAAGTTTTTACCACACTCCTGCTCTTCTTTCAAAGCCTCAGCTCTCATGGCTCAGATACCTTGGTCCTTCAGGAAGCCTGGCAGGCCCCTCCGTCCTCCCTCCAGATTTGTTACATCAGCTTCTCCCACAGCATCGAAGCTGCTCCACCGTTCTGTCCTCTTTGTTTTGTTTTTGTTTTGCTGTGTAGCCCAGGCTGGCCCCTGATACAGTCTTCCTGCCCCGTCTCCTGAGTATTGGGATTACAGGCATGTTGCACTATGCTCAGCTAAAAGATCTACCTGTGTGCCTGACTCTTTTCCTTGGTATGGAATAGTCTAGAAACCTCTGAGTGTGGCCCAAGCACTGTGATACAGCCTTGTGATGTCGAATGGATGAGTGAATGGACGCGGGTGAGCATGTGAACAAGGCAAGGAGGTTCAGTTTGTCCTGACGAGGGGTGACAGATAACCAGGGTGCTCCAAGCTGCCTGAAAGCGCCCATGCCCCTAGAGCTGCGGTCATCACACTTGGTGCTTCTCTATGGAAGCAAACCTCTTTCTCACTCAGTGATGAGCACCAGGCCACCACCTCTCTTGGGATGCCACCGGTCAACATGCCCATGCCTCTGCCTGCTTTACCCGCTCTTCATCTCCAGCCCACCCTACTGTTCTGACTTTCTAGCATGGGGTGGTGGCCCACTCATTCCTTCATCTTCTCAGATGAACTCACTTCCTCTATTTCATTTCTTCTAGGTGTGAACATCTGGGAAGGCGGGGATATGGTATGGTGGTGGTATAGCCATGAGGGCTTTTATCTAGGGCCTGAGGAAGGGTACCGGCCAAGGTTGGCCACACTTTTCTCTGGCTACCCATTGAGGGCTCAGAACTGGCCTGGCACCTTGGGACTTCTTACAGAAGTTCCTCTACTCTGTACCCTTCTTGTAGGGCTGAGGGCCTGCTTGTGGCTTGCTGGGCTCACCAGGACATGGAAGTTGATCTTTTGGCAGTGTTCCTGGCCTGAGGAGAGTACGACAGCCCTGTTGGTGAACTGGTCACCACCCTCGTCCAGATGTGCCCGTGGCATGTACCGCCTCTCGTCCATGGTGGCATTGTACCTGATGCCTGGAAGAGAGTAGGACAAGACCAAGCTGGCACTTCATCCCCATCCTAGATTGTTCACCTGCTTAGCCTCTGGCTGGTCCCTCACGGGCAGCTGAAGCTTCCATATTGGAGCAAAGGATATGGTGAGGAGGAAGGAGCTGAAGAGGAGGAGGAAAGATAGAGAACAGCGGGAGGGAGGGAGGGAGGGAGGGAGGGAGGGAGGGAGGGAGGAGAGAGGGAGGGAGGGAGGGAGAAGTGAGTCTTGCAAAAAGGAGAGGGACAGGCAGGGTAATGTGCCAACACTACCAACCAATGACCTCCTCAGCCCCTCCCTCTAACACCCTGTCTCACACCATGGCTCCGTGCCTTTAGGAGCTCCTCCTAGGGCTTTCTCATGCTAGGGGGGCTCCTTGGGCCCATGTCTGTATTCTGTGACTTGAGGTCCACAGACTTTCTCCTTTTAGCTTATAAAAATCTGACAGTCAGGAATGACACAGTGTTTTCTGTCCCCTAGGCAGCTCTATAGTGACTGTATCCTTGAATCTTTGTCCTATCATAGATGGAACTTCCAAGAAAAGTGCCCAGCCACCAGGCCTGGATGTGTCCTCATCTCCCCCTTTCTTTGTCTGGTTTTGTCCTCATCACTGGAAGGGACACTACCTGTGGTCTCCATTGTATCTGTCACTTCCAGGGCTGCAGGGTCCAGGAAGCAGGTAGCTGAATCTAATCTGAGGTAAAAGGAGAGGCCCCTTCCCAGGCCTATGACCCTGCTCAGTGGCAGTTGTGGCTCACATGCCCAGTCCCTGGTCCCCAGCTCCCCAAGGCTGGCTTCACGTTGGCTTCCCAAGTCTGCCTGACTCCTGGCCTCCTCTCTGTAGTCTACTGCCTGCCTTTTACATCTGATTCAAAATTCAACCAAGGGACATTCTTCTGTCCCTGGTTTTTCCCATCAGTTCTGCCTATACCACTCTTGCTCTGCCAGGAGTCCCTTGAAAGGAGAGCCTTAGAGGAGAATCTAGCAGGCATTGAGGGTGCTCAGGGTGTGGCCTGGTACCTAGAACCCATTTCGGTAAAGGCCCAGGCTGGGAACCAGAACAATCACAAAGCCCACAGAGAATCCAGAGTGTGGCTGGTGGCCCAAGGAGGCTGGTTTACCGACGGTTGCTGTTTGGAAGTGGGGTGCCAGGAAGACAGGCACGAAGCAGAGGAAGGCAGCCAGACAGGTGGCATCCCTGCCATTGCGCTTGCAGTCCTTGTGGAAGATGTTGATCTTGGGTGGCTCAAAGTGGAGACTGGCATTGATCTGCACCACGGGGCGGGCCCTGGAGAAGACAGACAGGTCAGCTAGGATGGGGCTGGAGTTCTGCCTCGCTGGGACCCAGGGGCAGAGGTACGGACCCAGATGTGGAGTCTGTAAAACCCCCTAGAGGGTGTGGTGTGGAGGAAGGGGCAGAGAGACTTGAGGAAGCTATAGGATTGAGAGGGTAGGTGGCTCAGCAGCTTTAGGGCTCTGGGACAGCTCATCCTCCTTCTCCTCCAGGTTGATCTTACCGAGGACTACTGGTTTCCTTTCACCGGGCATGTCCAGCCTGACACACATTCGAATCAACTGGAGAGAGAGGGCCTGGGGAGATGGCTTGGGGCTTAAGAGTACTGGCTACATTTTCAGTGTGGCGACACACGTGGCAGCTCACAACCACGTGCAACTACAGTCCCAGCGGATCTGACCCCTGCTTCTGGCCTGTGTGGGCACCAGCATGCACGTGGTGCACAGGCATACAGACAAAACATTTATTAAATATAAATGAAAAAGGAGAAAGAAAGGATTGTGAGCTGAACCGATCCAAGGCTGTCTCAGAGGCACTTATGAAATGACAAAAGGAACCTAGCTCCGTGTACTGGCTCAGAAGCAGACTTGGCAAGGCCAGTCTGGGGCTGAGGCTGGAGTTTTGCTGTTACTGGGGACTTGGCTTTTCCCCTGAAGAGACTGGAGCTATCAGTCCCAAGGCCGCTGTGTGCTGTAATGCTCTTGAGGTACCCTGTACTCCCTTGGGGCCACACTGCTTGATTAGCTTCCTGTTGATTGCATCCCATTGTATGGTAGTTTCTCCTGACAACACCCCATTTCTCCCCTGGAAATAGTAAATAAAATACCATGCTTCTAAATAAGCTTGCTTGGCATAAGACATAAGCTTGTGTAAGACCTCTTGACCCCAGACTTATCTGTCCCCTCACCTTCTGGTTCCCTGGTCCTCTCTCTCAGGACCTGTTACTGAAGAACAACCTGTTGGCCCAGCTCAGGAAGGAACAGTGGAGCAAAGCAAAGAAAAAAGAAAGGGGGGGAACCCATGTCAGGAGCAGAGGATGTAGCTCAGTTGGCAGTGTGCTGGCCCAGCATGCATGAAGCTCTGGGTTTGATTCCCAGCGTCATAAACAAGGTGTAGTGAGATGGAGTCAGAAAGCTCAGAAATCCAAGTCATCCCCAACTTCCCAGTGAGTCTACAAACCAACCAGCAAACAAGGCTACATACACCCCAGGTCGCTAAATGGAGACATGAGCTTGTCTTAAGACTGTCTCTCAAGTTCTAATCTGCATGCACCACTGCCTCCTGTAGACATCCTGCTGCAGCCTAGATCCGCTGCTGTCTGTTGGCACAGACTCTGCATGTCTAATGGGCTCTGGAATGAGGCTGAGTGGCTGGTGCTTGGAGCCCAAGTGAGGGGAAAGACTGGAAGTACACCCAGACACTGCAGATGTCAGTGTTAAGATGGCAGAAAGTTGGCTGACTTTTTTTTTCATCAAATTTTAAGTTAGTGCAGAAAACCCTAAATGATGAAATTGATCTCATCCATGTATATTTAAAATGCTTCAATCAGCCAGGCATGGTGACATAATACCTTTAACCTCAGCAGAGACAGGTGGATCTCTGTAAGCTTGAGGTCAGCCTGTTCTACATAGAGAATTCCAGGCTAACCATGGCTACATTTTAAAACTATCAGTACATGAGAAAATGCATGGGCTTTTCCAAAACACTGATGTGGAACCTCCCCCCCCCCCCCACCACACACAGAGGAAATAAAGTCAGGAGGGTTGTAAGGAAGAAACCCCTGTATTTCACATCCACTCTGTGCTGGGGGGGGGAATGCTTTTTAGAGGAGACTCAGTGCTCCCTCTGTGTAACCTGGGGAGCAGCAGAGGAAGAGATGCTGCAGGGGCCAGAATATAGGAAAAGTTCTCGGGGTGAAGGACAGATTTTGGACCTGAAAGTGGCTAAAGGTCCTAGAATTCTGTTGGGAACAGAGATCAGGACTCCAAGATCACACAAGATGGGAGAGGTTCAGAATTCATTTGGATGACAGTACCAAGAGGCAAGGACCCAGAAGCAGATTTTGGAAACACTCTATTCTGGTAGCCCTCAGGGAAAACAGGAACTGACCACAAAACCACAGCATTGCCCAGGGCACCCACTGCTAGGTCCACAAGCCCATCCTCATTGAGGTCCAGTTGTCCATGGATGCTGCAGCCGAAATGCTGCAGGCCAGGAGCCAGCTCTGAGGCTGCGATTCTCTGCAGGGAGAAGAGAGAAAGGGTGTGTGCACTGTGAGCCCAGGTTAGCTCTAGGGGGACGGACACAATTCTGAGCTCTGAGACCTGGCAGCTGCCTTACCAGAGAAACCCCCGCCTTTAAAGTCACTGTTTTGGGTGAAAATACTATGTTTCAAAATATTCCCTAACAAGTTTGGTGGCTCACACTTACAATCTCAGTACTTGAGAGGTGGAAATAGGCTTATAAATTCAAGACCAGCATATATATATATATATATATACACATATATATATACATATACATATATATATATATATATATATATATATATATATATAAAGACCTTGCCTCAAAAACTCAAGGACTGAAGGTATAATTGAGTGGTGGAGTGTCACCTAGAAGGTACAAGGCCCTAAGTTTGATCCTGAGCACCACAAAAGATAAAATAAAGTACTTGGTGAATGCCAGTGTAATTAGCTGGAAGATAACAAATCCACTGGCATTTCTACCTTGCTGTATTTATTTGACTGTCTTACTAATAAAATGTGTAGGCAAATTCTCTAGACTCGATACAACTGTTTAAATCATTAACTCACAACGTGCGCTAGGCTCTATCAGTCAGTCAGGGAACGGGGAGGAGCTCACGGCGGCCCTATCCTTTACCCCTGACCCATTGTCTATTGATAGATTCTGGGAAAGAAGGACTAATTATCTTTTGTTGTGTTCCTACTATTGAACCACCAGGCTCCAGCACATAGCTCCCAGGATCACATGCTGGTAAATCTTAGCTGAGATTCCCAAAACAAAGCAAATTGATACGTACGAGTGAGATAATTGTGTGTGTGTGTGTGTGTGTGTGTGTGTGTCTTGCAGGGAGATGGGTAGAGGTTGTAGGGAGGTGAGAATGGTCAGTGTGCATGATGCACATATGTGACATTATGAACAGAATGGGTGGGCCAGAGTAGTAGCACACGCCTTCAACACCAGCCTGAGAGGCAGAGGTAGGTGAATCTCTGTGAGTTTGAGGTCAGCCAGGGCCACATAGGTCAACCTTTAAAAAAAAAAAAAGGAAAAAGAGAGAAAGAAAAGTAAAATGGGGTTTGGAGAGAGGACCTAGTGGTTAAGAGTACTTGTTGCTCTTACAGAGGTTGATTGCCAGCACCCATGTGTTGGCTCACTGCCATCTCTAACTCCAGTTCCAGGGAATCAAACATATTCTTCTGACCTCCATGGGCACCAGGCATGCATGTACACATACATACCTGCGGGTACCACTCATACACAAAATAAATAAATATTAAAAAAAAAAACAACCCTGGCTACCCTTGCAGAGGACCTGGATTTTGTTCCTAGCACCCAAATGCCAGCTCATGATGGTCTGTAACTCTAGTTCCAGGATATCCAATGCTCTCTTCTGGCCTCCTTGGGCACTGTAAACACATACATGCAGGCAAAACATCCATGCACATGAAATAAAAAACAATTCTTTTAAAAAAGAGGAAAAAAAAGAGTGGCAAAATTCTGATGGCTTTGAGGCTGAAGAAGGTCAGATTTGAGCTGGGCTGGGTCTGTTTGTAGTAAAAATGGAGCCTAGCTGGGAGTGTCCCAGTCACAGGGTTCCTGTTGGGGCAGTGATATTTGGTGCCTGGGATTTTTACTGGTCTGATGTTGAGAGGATAAAGGTGTATATGGGGATAGGATAGGGACTATCACTGTACCCGTGTCAGTCCCTCCACCAGAGGTAGGCATAGCTAGGAGAGACAGGATCCTTCCTAAAAGAGGGCATGCAAGGAAACTGAGCCATAGGAATACATGGGTGCAGCCCACATTTCCCACTCTCTGCTCTAGCTAGTCTCCCCAAAGCCCCACCTGTATGGGCTTCTTCAGGATGCTGCTTTGGAAGCCATGGAAGATGTAGATGGCCCCTCTGTGGCTGTCCTCTAGAGGGGCCCCCACCACCACATCATTGTAGGAGTCTTGGTTGAGGTCTTGAACTGAGGCGATGCAGGACCCAAACCGGGCATTCTGGTAGCTGTGGGAATCCTTCAGAGTGCCATTATAAACAAACCGGTTCTGCAAAATCAAGGCCGGGAAGAGGTTCAGGGAACTGGGTAGAGGCTCTGGGATCTTGATTCCCTTTGCCTGCACCAACCGACTTCTCTTCATTCCATTCCCCAGGACCCCTCCCAGTGACAGGAGCCCAGGGCAGAGAGGCTCCTGTCCTTCCCAGCTGGCTCCTGCAGGCAGTACTGGGCCTCATGGGAACCTGGGTTTCCTCAAGGTTGACCAAGTCAGTGTAGGACTCTGACGCCCTGCAGAGCTGCCTGGACCCTCCTGGCCACAGTACCTGTCTCAGATTGTAGACATACACCTTGCCTCGCTCTCGGCCCTCGCTGAAGTACATGGGGGCGCCCACCAGCAAGACATCGGTCACTCTGTCGTCGTTGATGTCCACTGAGGTGATCTCACTCCCAAAGTAGGAGCCTATCTGCGGCACACGGATGGGAGAAAGATCAAGCTGGGTCCCCAGGTCTCACACTCACAGCCCTAGCCAGGAACCTGGGTCATCTTTTGACCTGGAATGTTTGGGGTCCTGGCAGGCCCTCCCTTCTCATGCCCAACTTCCCCTCCTTTCCCATGGGCAGACTTACCTGCTTTCAGGGTATCCTTGTTTCTTTCCCTATCTCAGTTGGCAACTCCTTCCCACCCTCCTATACTTCCATTACTTAACTTTAATTATGGTTATTTATTCCTCGGGGCTGTTTATATATTATAATGACAAAAAGCAAAAATAATATAATGGCAAAAAAAGAAACTACATAAAAATTTTGAAGACAAAAACAAATGGGTAATAATGTTACCCATTCTCTCAACATTGAGACACAGCCAGCGTGAGTGTTTTGCTGCATTTCCCCCACTCTGTTCTACGGTCTTTACATTGCCAGTTCTTATATATAAAGAAGCTTTTTTTTTTAATCACAATGAGACTACTCTTCATCTCTCCTGATTATTAGCTATAACGATGTATCTAGAATCTTTCTTCAGGACGTATTCTTTTTCTCATAAAGGCCCCATTTAAAAACATTTATTCTTTGAGAATTTTCAGACATGTATATAATGAAACCCAGTCCTACCCACTCTCCAGTTTGCCCCTCCAACTTCCCCCAGGTCCCCCTTAGTCGTCTTTGCTCAACATTATTTCTTCTCCCTTTAAAAAACAACAGACTAAATCCACTTAGCATTGCCCACATGTGGCCACACCCCTAAAGAATGGACTCTCCTTCATTCCGCAGCTATCAATTGCTAATAGGTCATCAGTTAGGGGTGGGGCCTCATGAGCTCCTCCCTGATCTAGGCTTGTGCAGGTAACCTTAGTTGCTGTGAACTCATGAGTGCAATAGCCAACTGTGACAGGTTGGTGTTTTGTGACTTGATTGCTGCTGATTCAGAGTTAGCTATGTCCATCCCCTAATGGTTTAATCAAGCCACAATAGTTAGTTCATTTCCAAGTGTCATGGAGCATACTGGCATTCCCACTGTTGATGGTGACCGACACTTGCCTGTCAGCGGGCTCACTCTCTCTTTATCTCTGTCCTTCATTGAGTGCATTGAGTGTAGCGATCCTCACGTGAGCGGGGGCACTGGTCACCATCCATTAGAGACTGAGGAATCCCCTGTCTCTACTTCCACCTCTACCGCATGCAGCCTGGTATTGGCCAGCATCTCGTTGCCTGACTGCTCCTCCTCTATGCTTGGCTCCCACCTCACCCTTGTGGTGGCCGCCTGGCCTCTAAACCCTGGCCATATACAGCCTGGTGTTTGGGATAAAGCCTACGTTCTTTAGCATGACCCTGTAAGATCTACCTCCCTTCCCAGTCTCTGCTCTGCTGCCCCTGGCTCCCAACATTGAGCCTCCTCCACCTGCCCCTTCCTGCTGTGCATCAGCGATTTCTCTTCCCTAAGATCCGCTTCTTACAAGCTTTCTTCTTCCTTACATCGTCTCCCCCTTCCCCTGCCTCCTGCAGACACTCAGGCTTCAGCTGATGCTTCGCTTCCTTTGAGAAGGTGTCTCTGACCTCTCAACCCCACTGTCCGTGACAAGGGTGTCTTCTCCCACCAGGGTCTGCTCCCTCCTTGGGAGCCTCTTGAGGGTAGGCCCTTGTAGGCTTGGGGATCATGCCTGGCACACAGGATGGGCTCAGTAAATGCTTAGAAGAGGGAACAGATCCTGCCTGTGGTAGGGCCCCATGTGAGACACTAAAACCTTGGGTTAGCTTGTGGGTACACCACGCTGTTAGGAGGCAGTGTTAAACCCAGGCCCTGGTACATGCCAGGCAAGAGCTCTGCCGCTGAGCTTACACCTCAGCCTGCTTTTTTTTTTTTTTTTTTTTTTTTTTTTTTTTTTTTTTTTGCTTGGGTTACTTGAAACCAAGAGGAGTCCAGTTGCCTGGCCAGGGTCAGAAGCCTGGTGATTGCTGGGCCAAGCCACTCTGACACAGGAAGCCTAATGCTCCTTCTGCCATGACTTCCAGGCATAAAACTATATAGCCTTGGCTGTCCTGGAACTTGCTATGTAGACCAGGCTGGTCTTGAACTCACAGAGATCTGCATGCCTCAGCCTCCCAAGTGCTGGAACTAAAGGAGTGTGCCATGTGCTTGGCTCAGTAGCCTGTTCTGAAGACTTACATGGGCTGGGGATGTGGCTCAGTTGGTAGAGTGCTTGCCTAGGATGCTGCAGCCCTGGGGCTGAGCCTCAGCACCGCATAAACCAGAGGTGGTGCTGCTTGCCTGTAATCCTAACACGGGAGCTGGAGGCAGGAGGGTTGGGAATTCAAGGCAATCCTCTGCAGTATAGTGAGTTTAAGGTCTTCCTGGGCTACATTAGACCCTGTCTCAAAACAAAACAAAAAAGCCTTTAAGAAGGAAGATAAATATACAGACAGAAGAAAAAGACAAGAGCCTGAGCCGGGTGGGGAAGGGAGAGAGGTGTCAACATAAAGTAATTATAAGGCAGACAGGAAAAGTCAACTAAATCTGTGGTTTCAGCTGTGTGGGTCACAGTGATCTTTCTTCAACTCTATGGTTTCTTGTTTTGGTGCTGGAGGTGGAGCCGATCAGGAAAGAGTCTTGAGTTTTCAGCATATTCCCTGTAGTTCCCAGGTCTAGCCTTTCCCTTCCTGAAGGTGCTAGCCTTGAGTGGGCTGAATCATGGGGGTGGAGGGTGGGTGGAGTGGGTTGCAGCAGATGGAGCTGGATGGAGCAGGGTGGAGCCGGTGGAGCGGGCTAGATCATGGTGGGGCAGGGTGGAGAGGGCTGGTGTGGGATGGAGTGGGATGGGGCAGAGTTTACCAGTCTGAACATGAGGTCCATACCAGTGCGCCGTTGGTCTAGAGGAGGAGTCAGAGAATTGTGACCCTCAGTAGCCTGCGCTCAGGTTGATAGGAGAGGTGTGTGTCCTGGTGACAGGACAGGGCAGGGGAAGCTGTAGGATGGGGCTGTAGTAATGAGAGAGGTAGGCCAGGGCCTGGTGGGGCTTAGCTGGGGTCCAGGGTACCAGAGGATGCTGCCAGTCAGGAGATGTCAAGGCCTGGTCTAGGTAGGGGCTGTTGGGAGTCAAGAGGTGACGTCATGCAAGAGCCTGAGTTCTTAGCATGACCTGGTCAGGAACCTGCTGTACGATCCTGGAGAAGCTGTGTCACTTCCTTGGCTTCTGCCGTGATTCATTTTGTTCCTGCCACCAGTGCTTGCTCACCAGAGCTTTCTAATTGGTGTCCTAACCACCTGACACAGCCTGTCACACAGTCTGGTTGTCAGCACATCCCAAGAGGGACAGTGGCATTAGCAGTGAGCTTTACTTCCAGGAAAAAGGAAGAAGCTGCTGTCCCTGTGGGTCTTGTGTGTATGTGTGTGGTGTGTGTGTGTGTGTGTGTGTGGTGGGGGAATGACATAGCTGTTTGGTTGGAAACATCACCTCAGCTCCCTGGCACCCCTTTGTACAAAGAGTCTGTATTGTTTAGTTGGGGGCTTTACCCCAGCCCCCTGGCATCCATTTTGGAATGTTGGGCCGAAGGTTCCATTTCAAAGCTTGGGAGTTGCCTCAGTCCAAACTCCACCTCCGAGAAAGCTGGCTAAATGGTGACCCCTCCTCGGGGAGGGTCAAAACCACTCCCACAGGCTATTTAAACTGCCCCTCAGAGAATGAACACATGGACTCCCCTTTTTCCTCTCCAGAGGTTGTTCAGGTTTTCCTTTTCCTCTCCATGTTTTCCCAGGGGCTACCTGGGAGTGCTGGCAGCCATTAAACCTGGGCATCTTCTAATTCGGACTGATTTGGTCTGATTGGGATTATTGCATCCGTGGAGAGGTTTGTCAGTCAGAAAATACCTAACAATAACAAGACAGCTCAAGGAGTGTGGCTGTCCTTTCAGAATACCCCAGGGCTAGGAGACACTCAGGCCAGGTAGCTAGACACTGAAGCTGCCTGGAGCAGCTACTCCTGAGCTCACCAGGCAGGGTAGCAGCAGAGGCCACCTGGCACTCTAGAGGCAAGAGGCCCAGAAGATGGAGGGAAGAAGTTGCCCCAGGCTCTCATTAGGAGCCAACCGGACTTTAAGGGGGGGGGGGGACGACAGTGCAGGTTCTATGGATGTTTAGGAGGTAACTGTTTTTGCAGGCACCTTCAATCAGAGAGAACTGGACCTGTGCCCCCAACACGGGGGATACTTGTGGGTGTGGGATCTTCTTGTTGAGAGGGAGGAGCCCTTTTTACTCACTCTGCCTAGGTCAGACCCTCACCCTTGCCCAGAGCCTGCCCCCTGTTCTCCATTACCTGCTCGCCCCGAAGGGCCTGATGGATGGTGAGGGTGCGGTTGTTGTACATAGTGAACAGAATGACCTTGCCCGTGTGGTTGAACCTGGGGGCTCCGGCCACGTACACCCGCCCCTGCTTGGAGGACACGACCGATGTCACTGTGTAGCCTGCCAGAGGAAGAAACAGACTGGTCTCTGATGCTGTGTGCTCAGTACAGCTTGCCGGGTTTTGGCATGGGGTGCAACAGGCCTGAGGAGGAACAGTGAGTCCTGTTTCCCTTGAGTGCATGGATTAATGGAAAGAGCCTGGAGACGTAGCTCAGTGGAGCGCATATGGTTGGCCTGTGCCAGGTCCTGTGCTTGATCCCCAGCCCCCAAACCAAACAGAATTATTTAATAAAAAGGAGAGTGGCTGTTGACTTTGTCCTAAGGGAGGCAGGCCCAGTGTGACGTAGCTCCAGTCTAGACCTAAAGCTTTAAGGACTCTGACAACTGACCGAAAGTTTAGAAGCTTCCACGGAAGCCTACTTATACTATGGGGAACTTGCTGTCATTTATTCTATATGGTCAGATGCTGGTATGGGGTGTGGGATGTAGCTAGGGAGAAACCAGCCTTGTAGCTAGAATTGCCAACAGGCACAGATGGGCTCTCAATCTGGGGCCCTCCTTACCCTCTGTCACCAGCCACCCTCCCACGGGCCTCACCTAGGTATGCAGCATGGTTCTTCAGCTCCTCCGGGAACTCCTTAAGGTAGGACTCCCGGTGGGGAATCACCTTGCCGGCACTTGTCTCCTTCAGTACGGCCCCATTCCAGTCATAGGCTCCCACGGCTCCCAGCAGGATTCCGTCCTGGCACCAGGGAAGAATGTGGCATCAGACCCCGTTTCTAGGGACCTCTTGCTGAAAGCACCCAGGTCTTGCGAACTCTGAGGCACCATAGTCACCTGGGGGTAACTTTGCCCAGATGGTGACTTAGAAACTCAGTTTTCAACTGGGCTCTTGACTTATAATCAAGCCTCAGAGACCATGGTTCCCTGAGCACAGAATGGTTAAAGCTGATCTCAAGGGTGTGAATTTAAAAACAGATAAAGGAACCTTCTAGAAATAAACTCTGAACCCAGGACAAACCTTCCACATTTCCTTGGACTTTTTAAACCACTTAGCTTCCTTGTTACCTACCCAGCCCAACACTCCTTCAAGCCCTGCTGTCCACAGGTGAGTGCCGGCCTTGGGAGCAACTGAGCAAAGGCCCCAGTCAGAGAGAAGGCAGTTTTGCTTTCTAGGAACAGCGGATTGTAGAGCTGAAGCAGAGTGGATGAGACAGGTTGGGCAGACAAGCCAGGGTCATGGAGCTTGTTTCTTCACTGACTTGGAGGGTGTCTCTTGCCCTGCCCACTACTGCAGGACAAGTGCATGCCACCATGCCTGGGTATGAAGGCAGGAGGTGTCATTTCCTGAGAACTGGGTCCCTGGACCCTCCCTGCCCCTAGTGTGAACAAACCACATGACTGGGCATAGGAAGGCAAACAGCAAGCCCTGAAAGAGGCGGAATGGTACCTGGACAGCAGTACAAGAAGGGGTGAGAATAATAGCCCTGCCCCCCGAGATTCAGGGGAGGGGTGGCTACCCTGTATCTTAGCTTTGGGCTTTAATTTTCTTTTGCAAATAGGGGCTGGGAAGATGTCTCAGTCAGTGAAGTGATTGCTTTGCAAGTACAGTGGCCTGCGTTCAGTCCTTAGGACTCATGGGAAAAGCAGCTGAGCATGGCGGCATGTGCCATAGACTCAGTGCTGGACAGGCATGTGGCCCCGGCTTGCTGGCCAGCCAACCCAGCCTATTTGGTGAGCTTCAGGCTAGTGGTGGACTCCTCCTCAAAATAAACAAAGAAAAAAAAAACCATAGAAACATGGAGTTGCTTCCTGGCTTCAATGTACCTAGGATGTGGCTTAGTGGTAGAGTGGTTACCAGGCACGGGCAAAGCCCTGGGTTCCATTCTCCACACCATATAAACTGGGCATGATGGTGTACACCTATAATCTCAGCACTGAGGTGGGGGAAGTAGAGGGATCAAAATCAAAGTTATCCTTGGCTACATAGTGACTTTGAGGCTAGCCTAGGCTTTATGAGATCCTTACTCATTGTGTGTGTGTGTGTGTGTGTGTGTGTGTGTGTGTGTGGGCGCGCTAGGGTAGAACACAGGGTCTGACCTGTGCTCGCCAAGCACTCTGCCAGCAGCGGCTTTGGCCTTTTACAGTTTTGGCAGGTAAGCCCCCCCTCCCCCCCCCCCCCCCCCCCCGGCCCCGTAACCCCATGCCCCAGCCCTCCATGAGCCCAGCTGGCTGGTTCTGGCTGGGTTCAAAGATCTCCTGCCATTTTAAAGAGGCAAGCTGATCTTATCCAACAGTTGAAAAGGCCAGTTCTCTGGAGGGAGAACTTCCCCTGTGGAATGTTTTTGCAACTATAAATAAGCTGTCTTGGGAGTGCCTGGTGCTCCGTCATGTTCAAAGTCCAATGTTCTAATTAGCTCCCTGCTCCACTCAGCTGGGAAGCACTGACAGTGGGCTGGGCCAAGACTGAGGTCCGGAATCCAAATTCCTGTTATCCACGGTCACTGCCAACATTCCTCGATTTTGGAGTATGCTCCTTCTTGGTGGGGCACTTTCTCATCCAGTCCCCTCCCGTGGGAGCCCACAGGGGCCCTGGGAGGGGGCAGACTCCTTATCTGCACTTGGGGCTCGAAGAGAGGCAGACACATTCCCAAAGTCACACAGCAAGTCTGGGCGGGGCTGGGTCTTCGGCCAGAGGGTAGGTGGGGCAGCAAGAAAAGCCCCCACTGGTTTTCCCAAGCCCCAAGTGGCCCCTGCTTCCGGGTTTTCTACCTGAGCCCCTCCAGAAGGTGGGCCCCCCTTTCTTTATGTCTGTTTGCTGAGTCCAAGTTTGCTAGACTTCTTGACTTCTGGGGAGAGTTTTGAAGAGGTGTTGTGGCCTTGCTGACAGCAGGGACCTCTGGTGTGCTGAGGAAGGCCGGCTCCACCCAGGTGCCTGGCCCTGCTGGGAGGGCCTTTTCCATCCTCCCTGTGTAGGGTTTGAGAACTTCCCTGGACCTCAGGAGCGAGGGGCAAGGCGAGCTCCATTTCACCTATGCCATTGTATCTTGGCCACAGATAGACTTGGGTCCTAAAGTGGATTTGTTGGGGACAGGCGTACTAGGAAGTGTTCATGAAGGCCATCCAAACAAATCTCCCAGGCCACAGTCTTCCCAGCTGAGGGCCCCAGACATCCAAAATCTGGGGGAAAAAAATCTAGAATATCCCGGGGAAAAGGCCAGAACTTTGGTGGGGGACGCCAGGCGTGTGGCCCAGCTGGGAAATGGCGTGAATCATCTGGGAAAGACTGGCATCTGGCATCCAGTGTTTCCTTATGGGCCTGTCTGGATTCCCTGACTTATGGCCTTCAGGCCATCCTAGATTTATGGGGTCACTGAGCTTCTATGACATAGCCCCAGGGTATCTATCTCTACCTGGGTGGCCTTCACTGAAGGGACAGTCGTGTGTGCGCCCCCACCCCCCACTGCCATGACACCTGGCCATATCTGGAGACATCCTTGGCCATCTCAGTTCAGGGTGGTGGCAGAGTGTTCCTCCCATGGAGGAGTTCTCTGGGGCCTCCCACAAGCGGGTGTCAACTGTTTATAATTTCCTCCTAGGCCTTGGAGCTCTAGACTTGCTTTCCTGGGAGGCAGCTGTCGCTCTCCTCATCCTGGTGTCCATGCTGTTTTGGTAGCTTGTGGGCTGATTTTGAGTGGCAAGGCTCATTGCTGATTCCTTTTGGTATTTCAGCTACGTCTTAATCAATACTCTCTGCTCTTCATGAAGTTGTATCTTCTTGCTGTGTTTGCCCCCTCTTCCCTGTTGCCCTTTCTGTGTGGCGGGTGCATGCATGTGAGTATGCAGGAGGGCATGCCCATGCCAATGCCTGTGCCTTTGGAGGCCAGAGCGGAATATCAGATGTCCTCCTCTGTCACTGCTGACGCTTCTGCCTTGAGGCAGCAGTCTCTCACTGAACTGGAAGCCTATCAATTGGCTAGGAACGCTGGCCAGTGAGCTCTCATGATTCACCCATCTCTCTCTTCCAATGCTGGGATTATGGGTATATGCAGCCATGCTGGGTATTTAAAATCAGATCCTCATTCTTGCTCTTTCCCCAGAGACAATACAGCATGGATAGTACTGAGCAGGGATTGGCTGACTGACTTCATGTAAATGTAAGCTCCTGCCTCCTGGTGGCCCAGTTCCACCTCTGCTCCTCCTGAATCCCAGCCTTAAGAAGGCACTTAAAAGACCACTGGGCCCAGCCACCTAAATCAGGATGACTGTCACCACTTGCAGACCTCACAGGGCTCTTTTGAGCATGAAATGAGGTGCAGGGACCCCTGGGGGAAGTTTACAGGGCTGTGCACCTGGCCAGGGGCTGCTGGGATGGTGGGAAATCCTTGCTCGTATCTTGCTGTATCCATCTCAGTGGACTTGATACTGTACAGATGGGGCCTGGCAAAAATCTGCACACACCACATTTCCAAACATCTGCCTGCTGCTTAGCATGCATGAGCTGCCCTCTCCAATCTGGGATCTCTTACTCAGAGCTCCTGGGAGCCTCTCTCTGAGCAGCTGCCGACTGCAGAGGGAAGAGCTCACGCAGTCCTTGCTCACGTCACTTTAGCCCCAGCTTGCCTGACCTCGTGAATCCGTCTTTTACCTGCAGGATGGGAACCAGGAATCCTGCCCTGCCCACATCCCAGAAGGGTTCAGAGGATGTGGGGGGACGACAGAGGGATGTGTAATCATTGTGGGCCTGCAGACCTTTCCTAAACACGGAGAGTGTACACACACACACACACACACACACACACAAAACAAACAAACATAAAAACCAAAGCCCAAAACAAAACAAAACAAAACAAAAAACTCAAGACACCTGTTGTCTGAATCACACATACCTGGAGGGGGAGCATGCACTGGTATACTCTCGGGGCTGACATGCTTCCTACATGGAGCCCCCAGGATGTGACAGTTTATTAAATGTTTCCCAAAACACTGACTTTGTTCCTCTGTGAGGGTCCAGGCTCCCTTAGGTAAGCCTCAGGTGAACATGGCCCCTGACACCATGTGTTGTTAGTGACACCTGCAGCCTGTCCTTCGTGGGCAAGGCACACCTGGGACTGTTTTAGTCAGAGTCTGAACAGAGATGGGTTTTGCAGCCTCCTGAGGGAGCTGGGAGCTATAGACACCTTCCCGACATGAGTATAGGCCCTGGCCCATCTGGCACAGGTCACCTCAGACTCTGATGCTATCAGGTACTTGCTGTTTGGTTTTGTCATTTGACCTGATTGTGTGGGTTTCTATGGACTGAATGAGATGTTAGGTCCTGGGAGGTATCCACCCCTGCACACCCACTCAGCTTCTTGCCTCTCTCTCTCTCTCTCTCTCTCTCTCTCTCTCTCTCTCTCCCTCCCTCCCTCCCTCCCTCCCTCCCTCCCTCCCCCCCCCCCCCGTCTCTGTCTCTGTCTCTGTCTGTGTGTGTGTGTGTAACATGTATAGTGAGCTGGCTTCTGAAGCAGGCAGAAGACACTAGAAATAAGTTGAAGACCTTAACTTCCCTATTCCAGGCTTTAGAAGATTCTAGGAGGCAAAGAGACCCTGAAAAAGACACGGGAGAGCCATAAAAGGTGGGAGGGCAAACAGACCTGGATGAGTAAGGAAAGAGAGAAGTAGGGAGGGAGGAGGAAGATCTTGTACCTCTACCACATGCGAGGAAAAGCCCGTCTGTGACATCTCCAGTCCAAAAGAGGTTTCATTCTTGTTGGTGCCTAAAACAACAACGAGAAGATGTTAGCTCTCTGCATCACCAGTTAGTCCATGGGTCCTGTGTCCTGGGGCATCACGGGAACTGGGGCTCTTTTCTGAGTGGGCCCTGAGGTGAGGCCTGGACTGCTTCATCATCACCCTGTTTTGGGGTATTAATAATGACTATCAAAGTGCACACATGCATGTGTGTGTGTGTGTTTGCAAGCCTGTGCACAGCTGCAGAGTCACTCAGTTCTGCAAAGAGCCTGGGATAAACCACGCAGCAGAACATGTGCAGTACAAATGACTGTTAAAGTGTGTAGTGGGGGGGCGGGGCAGCAAATGAAAACGTGTGAAATTCATGTAGGTTTTGGGAAAGAAGTGCTACTCCTTCTGCTCACTCCCATTGGTCACAGGATTTGGCTGCTGGTCTCTAAACATTAACGGAGGCTTGCCGCCACTGTGGATCCACACAAGAAAGGCCATGTGTGCTGAAAGCGGCCCTTGAACAAGCCATCCGAACCGCATTCTCACCACCTAAGGTGACCATTCACTGGGGAGACCGCTGGTTTGACTCTGAGTTCCAGGGCTGTGTCAGAGCCCAAGTCCAAGCGTGGGAGAGCCATGGTAGTCTCTGCACAAATCCGTTCGGTGTCATTTCAACACATTGCTGACTTCTCAAGCTCTGGGATACTCTTTGTCTCTTATCTCTCTCCTCCCCTCCCACCTAGATGCCTAGATCCCCATGTGAGGAGAGCCCGCCACAGACAGACACAGCAAGAATGAGATCCCTGCAGATGGGATTCTTTGCAGAGCTCTCCCCCCACATGCCACTCTACTGGGGAATTAAACCGTGTTCTTGTTTTTTTTAAAATGGTTTGTTACAGCCCAGGCTCACTATGGAGCTGAGGGTGACTTGATTCTGCATCTCCTGCCACTACCTCCTGAGAACTGGGGTTACAGGCAAGCACCCTATGCCTGGTTTTATGCAGTCCTGGAGACTGAAGCCAGGGCTTCATGCACGCTAGGTAAGTGCTCTCCCAACATTCCCAGCCTCAAACTACGACTTTGATTTTCACAAAGTAGAGTGAGGGAGGACCAGTAGGTTCTGTGAGTACATGCAGGACCTATGTCAGAAAATGGAGCAAGGCCTGTTGGGTTCAACTTAGGAAAACAATGCATATTTTTCAGTGTAAATCTGTCATAAGTACTTCTTTTATGTTTGGTAAGTCTGGAAACCCTAGTTCAAACATGCCCTTCCCCCACCAATGTCCTCAGTAGTCAAACAACAGAGTCTCAGAACACTCAGCCCAGTTAGAGTCGACACAGAGTGGTGCCCAACCGTGGGCACTTTGGGTCAGACAGTGGTTTTTGCTAAGACAATGTGCTCTATGAAATTATAGTCCTTGGACAGAGGTGTAAGCCCATGAGCTGGTCACCTTCCAAGCTGAAGATCCTGTCCCCGAGGGCATCGACAATGTCCTTCAGGGCCGCCTCGTCTGTGACGTTGAAGAAGTGCTTGTCATCGGGGTCACTTGCGATGTATTTGATTTCATTTAGAAAAGTTTCTGGATTGATCCCCCTGCGGTTGTAGTAGCCCAAGACCTGCCAGAGAACAGGGGCAGGGACGACAAACCAGGACATAGTACCGACTTCTCCACACACCCACAACCCCAGACCTCAAGGACCCGGAGGTGGGCTGCAGCCTTGAGCCTTTCTCAAGGCACCAATGGCGTTTGAAAACAGATACTCTTTGGGGCTACCAGATAAGACCCTTGAGATTAGCTAGGGCTCTGGAATCTGGGAGGATTGGGGGTCCTTTTTTTTTTTCTTTAAACTCCCTGGAAAAAGGAGAAAAATGGAATCCCAAACACATCTGTGGAAACCTACACATGTCTGCGTAACACACGTACAATGTTAAGAGTCAATTTAGAAACAAAAGTAGCTCCAATCGTCTGGATGAGAACTCGCCCTGCAGCCAAGGATGACCTTGAATTTCTGCTCTTCCTGCCTTGCCTCCTTAGTGCTGGGATTGCAGGTGTGCACCACCATATCTGGTTTTAAACATTGCTGGGAATGAAACCTGGGGCCTCTTGCACACCCCACTTGTTCTTCAGAGGAGGATACAGCTTGTTGTACCTTTGCTAGGGAGGCAGCTCCTGGGAATTCCTGGGGGTTTGAGGGCAGAGCCTCTGAGAGTAACCAACACTCCCCACCCCCGGGGTAGAACTTACGGCCACTGCGTATCTGGTCACATTGTCCTTCTCGCTTTGCCGGATCACCCTTTCCAGGTCTGGGCTGTCATGGGATTCCCCATCAGTGATAACAATCATCACCTTCTTGGCCCCTTTCCTTCCACCCTTCTGGAAAGCCTCTGAACTGGAACCAGATGCAGGGATTGGTCAGAAGAGGGATATGGGAACAGGGCAGCCTGATGTCCTCTAGGGGGCAGCCAAGGAAGCTGCAACTGTGGACACCCCAGTAGCTCAAGGTCTGCATCACAATGCTCTTGCACCAGTTGGTCTGCTGGGTCTTGAATATGCTTGTGCATGTGTGTGCATGCCCAATGCTTGTGTGTGGGAGTGAACATTTGCGTGTAGAAACTAGAGGTTGACATTGGCTATCTCTGTCATTCCCTATCATATCTTTTTGAGACAGGGTCTTTTGTTGAACACAGTAGCTGCTAGAATCCACCTGTCTCTGTTTCCCAAGCACTGGAACTACAGGTGTGTGCAGTCAGTGCTGTGGGTGCTGATGAGCTCAGCGGAAGTCCTCACGCTCGTGTGGCAAACACTTTACCAACTGAGTCATTTCCCCAGCTCTGGATCCGTTGCTTTAAAAGAGTGCACTGCCCTCTTGGAGTCCCATTCCTGCTGTATGGTAGGCAGAGGGGTAGGGAGGAGGGGAGACCATGGGGAAGCAAACCTGACTGGGATAAGTCAGACTCAGAGACCCAGCTGCATGTCAGAATCTCTTGGTGAGAGGTTTAAACATTTTTTGATGCTTGGGGCCTATCCAGACCCAAACACTTGAGGGAGTATAGCCTGGACATTGATGTCGTTCCTTCTTTCCTTTCTTCTTTCCCTCCTTCTCTTTTCTTTTGTATTTTCTTTCTATGTGGGGTGTGGAATCATATGTGTGTGTGTTCAACATGTGTGAGTGCATGTATGTATGTACACCAGAGATTACCATCAGAGTCTTTCTCCATCATTCTCTACCTTACATACAGAGGCAGGGTCTTTGACTTGTCTAGCTAGCCAGCTTGCGCTAGGAACCCCTCATCTCTGCCACCCACTGGGATTATAGGTAGGGCCCCCAGGTCCACCCGGCATTTGTATGGGTTCTGGGGACCTGAATTCGAGTCCTCGTACTTATACATCAGGCCACTTTGCCTGCTGAGCATCTAGCTATGCTGTTGGTTTTGTGTGTCAACTTGACACAAGCTTGAGTTGTCAGAGAGGAAGGAGCCTCAGTTTAGGAAAGGCCTCCATGAGCTCCAGCTGTAAGAAAGCAGACTGAGCAAGCCAGGGGAAGCAAGCTCCCCTCCTTGGCCTCTGCAGCAGCTCCTGCCTCCAGGTTCCTGCTCTGCTTGAGTTCCTGTTCTGACTTCCTACAGTGATGGACTATGATCTAGAAGTGTAAGCCAGATAAACTCTTTCCTCCTCAGCTTGCTCTTTGGTCATGGTGTTTAGTCACAACCTAGAAACCCTAAGACTGAAATTGGTACCAGCATAGTGGGGGTATTGCTGAGACAGACCCGATCATGTGTAGGGGAGGATTGTAGAAGGACTTTGGAGCTTTGGGCAGAAGAGCCATTGAGGGCTAAGAACTCTGTGGCATGTTCTGTGGGCGCTCGGAAGGTAAGGACGTTGAGAGCAGCGCAGAGGATGGAGGCCTGGCTTGTGACATGTCAGAGGGGGTTTAAAGACTCTATCAGGGCCATTTGTTATTTTGAATTAAGCTTTTGTGGTTTCTGGTTAGCAAGAATCAGCTGTGATTAACAAGATCCCAGAAACACAAACGTGAAACCTTTACATTACCGGGACAATTGATGCTGACCTGCTGGAGCTAAGAAATTAGCAGTGATGAAGAAGAGACCAGCATCGTTGAGGTGGCTATGGTTATACCTCGTGATGGCAGCTGGACTTGGTCATGTGTAAGCGTCCCCCAGGTGGTACTGGTTTTGAAAGCGTGAAGGGGTTATGGAGAACAGCTGGGACTTGGCTCTGTAAGAGGCCAGGAGAGGCAATTGGTGACAGTGCAGCCTCAGTGGCAGTTGAAGACCCAGGATTGAAGGGGGTCATGCAGAGAAGCTGAGGCCAGGCACTGTAAAGAGCACCCATGAGAGGCTATTGGTTAAGTGCATCCCAGTTGCAGTTAGGGAGCCCAGCATTTTGAAGATGCCAGTACCATGGGAAGACAACCAAGAACAGCAGAAGCCATAGAGTCGGGCCAGCTGGAACCCAGAAGACAAACTGTGTGCTGCAGAGGACAGAGCTGGAGAAGTGACCCAGGCCCTTTGCAGGAGTCCAGAGATCATGGGTGAATCCCAGATAACTGGACATTGAGTTATTTACACTGTTGGAGTTTGGTTTTGCTTGGTTCAAATTGTGATGGTGTCCTGGTTCATCTCTCTTAAAGAGGACATTTAATTTTTACTTTTAAGGGAGCCTACAGATGAAAGGCTTGAACTTTTAAAAGAGATTGGATATTCTAAAGAGACAGAAATTTTACTGTGCTTGAATTTGTAAAGGCCATGGGACTTTTAAAATTATAATTTTAATGTGAGATTTTGGGAATGAATAAGAAAGGGAAGATTGTGGATTAATAGTAATGTATTTGTGTGGGCCCAGCCCTGGGCATGTGCTGAGCCTCAGAGCTGCCTCCTCAACCCGTAATGCCCTCTTGCACTCCCTTGGTGGGTCAGCACCCTTAGCTCTGCTCAAGGTCACTCTCTGGCATCTACTCTGCCTCCCTATTGACAGATCTTTCTGGTGGAGGTCATGCCTCTCGAACTTGAGTTAAGATTAGCGCTAACGCTTGTCAGAGCTCTGTGCTGGTTGGGAACCACCAAGTCCGGGAACCACAAATCTCTACCTTTGTGTCCCCTTGACCCTGTGGCTTAGATCTTAGCCTGATAGTAGATTCACAGAAAAAAAAACAAACAAACAGGCAAAAATACAAACCAAAGGCACAGCAGAATGAATTGGAGACAACCGTGTAAAGAGAGAAAAATGTTCATCTTAAAAAGTTTGTGAGTGCCTAGGAGCACATACCTTTAACTGTAGCTACTTGGGGGCTTGAGGCTAGCCTGGACTATGTAGCAAGACCTTTTATCAAGAAATACGATTAAGACTGGAAATACAACTCATTTGCAGAACACTCGTATAGAAAAACAAGGCCATGGGTTCCATCTTAAGATCTGCAAACCCATCCACCCATCCATCATCATAGTATTGGCTATAATTTGGGACCTAAACACGGCAGGTTCCAAAGCTAGAATTCAAACTTTACTGGAGGTGGAGATTGCAACCTCAGTAGCGATCATGAGTTACAAATGGCTCAACTTGTCCTGTGAGTCACATGTAAGTCATGGACTTGAGGTTGGTTGACTGCAAGATGAACCCAAATCGGTGAGCTTTATTCCCACACTAGTCATTTAGCTTCACAGTAGGAAGTGACAGCCCCTCGTGGTCACTGGCTTCTGTCATTGTTATCAGAAGGGCCTGTGGTCACAGTTGTCATTCTAGTGATGGCCAAGAGGCAAAGTGGCCAGTTCTTTGAGAGGAAGAATAGAGAGCCATCTTTGAGTGGAGGACTGCTTGCTTAGGCAGTGCCTGGGCAAGTGTTCACAAACAGAAGCACAGGAACTGAGTGGTGATGTCACCAGAGGAGTCATGGGGTTGGAAAAGTTGTGATCTTCTGACCATGTGAAATCATGTTCCAATTTAGAGATATTCAATTTAGACGTATTCAATTAAAGTGACTTTCACCTTGTCAATGCAGGTGCCTAGGCCTTGGATCATAAAACCTTTAATTTTGGCTGATTTTATTGGTGGTAAACAGAGGGCATTCAGCAGTGACATCAATAGAATAAGCTTGTGAACTCCCATGTGAACATCTTGAGGTGACAGACATTGAATGTGTTCTGGTGTGAGTTCTAAGGAATCAGTCTCTTTACCACCTCAGAGGTTAGATTTAACCGTGTTCTTTTTTTTTTTTTTTTTTTTTTGGTTTTTCGAGACAGGGTTTCTCTGCAGCTTTAGAGCCTGTCCTGGAGCTAGCTCTTGTAGACCAGGCTGGTCTCGAACTCACAGAGATCCGCCTGCCTCTGCCTCCCAAGTGCTGGGATTAAAGGCGTGCGCCACCACCGCCCGGCTTAACCGTGTTCTTTATATGCCACCAATGACACACACTGTATAGACACACTCTGTGCTCAGAACCAACATGCTTTTCATTTATTTATTTATGTATTTATGTATGTATGTATGTATGTATTTATTTATTTATTTATTATGTATACAATGTTCTGTCTATGTATATGCCTGAAGGCCAGAAAAGGCTACCAGACCTCACTACAGATGGTTGTGAGCCACCATGTGGTTGCTGGGAATTGAACTCAGGACCTTTGGAAGAGCAGGCAATGCTCTTAAACACTGAGCCATCTCTCCAGCCCCCTCCAACATGCTTTTCTTATACCTTCTTTCCTTCCTTTATTTATTCCTCCCTCCCTCCCTCCCTCCTTTTTTTCTGTGGTCCTCAGGATTGAAGCAAAGGCTTTACCCATATTAGGCAAACACTGATCTGCACCTCCAGCCTGGTGTCACAGGCTTCCACTACAAAGTCTAGTTAATGTAGTGGGGATCGAACTTAAGACTTCATGCGCACTAGGCAAGTACTTTCCAGCTGAGCTACATCCCCAAACCCTCATGCTTTCCATAGTCTACAGACTATGACAGAACACTTTCCAAAGTTGGCTGCTACCGTCCTCTCCAAATGCCCTTCTTCCATTTGGCCTGGCCATTCCTCCATCAAGAGGCAGGATCACACCTTTTGGTAGGGCCTGGCCTTTGGTAACTTGCTTGGGTAATGAAATGTATTGAAAGTCACATTCGAGGCCCTTTGGTTAGGTCATAGGCAGGCTCCCAGGACCTGCTGGGTCTCTTGTGAACTCCCCAATGCCCTGGTATTAGGACCAAGTAGGCGAAGGAGTTAGCTTTAGAGTAACTGAGGAAGACTGCAGCTGGGTTTAGGCAGCTATCTACACTGAGGGTCAGAACGCCCTTTATGGTAAACTATCCTTGAAGCTGCAGTTAGGCAGAAACTAAGGTTCAGGTCATCGACCCACACATGTGCACCACTGCAGGGTCCCCATTACAATATCACTTGCATTGTGATTTTGATACATGTCCCCCTTCTATGAAACTCATGGGAAGAAATACCCTAAAAGGGAGATCTGATTTGTGGTAGTATGAATAAGAATGGCTCCCATAGGTTCATATATTTGAATGCCTAGGGAGTGGCACTGTTTGAAAGGATTAGGAGGTATGGTCTTGTTAGAGACTGCACATCACTGTGTGTGGGCATTGAGGTTTCAAAAGCCCAAGTCAGTAGCTCTCTCTTTCTGCCCTGTGGATCCAGATGTAGAACTCTCAGTTACTTCTCCAGCACCATGTCTGTCTGGATGCCACCATGCTCCCCCGCCATGATGACCATGGACTAAGCCTCTGACACTTTAAGGCAGCCTCAAGTAAATGCTTTCCTTAGCCCACTTCAGCCTTACTTCGGGGTGATTGCTTTGCTTTGCTTTGCTAAGTAAACTTTTGTCTAAACTGTGTATGCCTCTTGATCAAATTCTCTCCTTCAAGAAGACAAGAGTCCACTGTGAGAGTATTGGAAAACCAAGCCGGATGGCCACAGTTGGCGACTTAGATCACCAGTCCCCCTGTGCTCTTGTTGATGGCAATGTGAATGTGCCGACTGGTATTTTTAGCTTAGGTGAACTTTTGGGCGACAGCCATTCTAGCGGATACCAGAACATAACCAGGTGAGAGGACCCAAGAGAGAACTAAGCAACTAAGCCCAGTCTGAGGTCAGAACTTGGCTGTTTGAAAGCACCAAATGGTGGGAACACAGCAGGAGTAGCCCAAACAGTATCTGAGATTTACATAATACATACATACATACATACATACAAACACACACAAGCACACACACACACACACACACACACACACACACACACACTTTTTTTTTTTACCGTGCAAATTCAATGCCAAATGCTGTGCGGGTCTCTGTCCCTCCTCTCTGCTCAATGTGGCTGGCGGCTTCCACCACGTCCTTTACAGATTTGTAGTCGTTTAGGTGGAACTCATGTACCGCATCTTCTCCATACTGAACTATTCCGACCTGCAAACCAAAGCAGAGGGTAGTAGAACCAGGACGTTCAGACTTCCATTTGTGAGGGTCCCCTCTTCCAGGAAGTCCTTCCCAGAGGAAACCACAGCCCAAGGGAAACAGGCTGTTCTGGGGATGAACGGATGGCTTGATAGAACAAATCAGGGCCACAGAGAGAAAGGGACTTGGTGATGAGAGGGGAAGGCTCTTCGGGTTGAACATCTTCCTTAAGAAGTGGAGAATGAACACAGACTAGAAGTCTACAGCATCAGGAGCTGAGACTGGGGAGAGCTCCAGTCGATAAAGTGCTTGCCGCTCAAGGGCAGCTTAGATTCTCAGTGCCCGTTTAAAAGCTGTGTGCGGTGCTATCTGCAAGGCAGAAACTGGTGGCTCCCTGGAGTTCTCTGGCCTGTCAGCCCAGCCAAACCGGTGAGCTACAGGTTCAATGAGAGACCTAGTCTCAGAAATGGACACCTGGCATCAACTTCTGGCTTACACACACACATGTGCACGTGCACACATACACACTTGCATGTTTATATGCACGTATGTACATGAATGAATACACACACATCCCTACACCCCAGGCCCCACTTCCAACCCCAACCCAAATCCCCACTCCCTAGAATTTATCAGGAGCAGTGTATGGGTTTATCAGAATTTATCAGGACCATAGGGCTGTTGACCAAACTCTGTAACAAAGAGTCCCTGAAACTCGGATGAGAAGAGGTCTGACATTTTCAAAGTGGATAATGTTTCGGCACTATTAGTAGCTTCAAAATAAACACCAAGCTATAGAGACTGGTTTCAGAGACTTGGTGATAGTGCTACTGTTGAGTGGGCCCACCAAGTTTATTGGGTCCAAGGACCCTTTGAATGCTGGCTGCTTACCCCAGTGCATCAAAGACCGTCTTCTGGTGGGAGGGGCCTTGTCACTGTAGGACTTGGCTCCCTTTTACCAACACTATTAGCTACAAGGTTTCTTAAGAAAACCTTTGTGTGTGTGTTGAGTGTGTTGTATGTGGGTGTGGGTGTGTATTTGCGTGTGTGTGCGGTGTGTTTGGTATATGTGTGTATGTTGTACGTGGGTGTGTATGTGTGTGTGCATGTGGTGTGTGGTACATGTGTGTGTTTGTGTGTGAGGTATGTGTACGTGTGTGGGCTGTGTATGTGTTTTCATGTGTAATATTGGGGAAGCTGGAGGAAACTCTCAGGTGTCATCTTTACTTCTACCCACCTCTTTTGAGATAGGGTATCTCATTGACTTGGGGCTCACCAATTAGGCCAGACTGACTGGCCTCTGCCTTCCCGGCACTGGGATTACAAACACACCACCATGCCTGGCATTTTGGTGTGCATTATTTCTGGATATCGGGCTACTCCTCTAGCATAGAAAGAATTTCTTAGAATTGGCACCTGCTGCTCTGTCTCTTAGTCCTCATCCAGCCAAAATACTGGGAAATAAATGTAGCCCTTATCCATCAATGTTTCCCAGATGTGCTGGCAGCTAGTCTACTCCAAGTCCATTCTCCCCAGCACCCTCATGCCTGATGTTCCCCAGCCTCTCTACACACCCTTTCTATGCCTCCCCACCTTTCCTGACTTCTGACTCTCTAGCTGGTCATCTTCGTAAGTGGAGTCAACCCCTGAAGGCATCCTCAGTGTGCCCACCAGAAACGGGCACCTGAGGCAGCAAGTCCCAGGGCTGGCTGGGCTTACCAGCTCCTACCCTTTCATGGGAAGATGCTGCCCAGTGCTGTGGGGTCACTCAGGCCGTGGGTTTTCGGGGATCTTGCTCAGCAGAGGCGAGCCCTGGAGATACTCACCTGGATCTGGCCAGGGCCAATGTAGAACTTTTTCAGGATATTGATGAGGAAGTGTTGGACCTCCACCCAGGGGTAGATGCTGTTGGAGCCGTCCAGGACAATGACAATGTCCATGTAGGTTTGGCACCCTGGAAGCAGGGATACAATCAGGACCATTAGGGAACCAGCATCCATAAATCTCCAACATTCTTACTTAAAGAAACCTGTTTGTGTGTGTATGTGTTGGTGCGTGTGTGTATGTGTATATGTATAGAGGGCAGAGGTCAGTCTCGTGTCATTTCTCAGGAGCCATTTATTTACCTTATTTCTTTTTTACAGGGTCTGTCCTATAGAATACTTTTCTTATTTTTATTACTGTGAGATTGGAGGGCTGGCAGTAAACCCCACGCATCTGTCCTGTCTCAGCTTCCTCAGTGCTGGGATTGAGCATCATCATCATGTTTGGCTTTCTACATGGGGTCTAGAGACCCAGGCCTCATGCTCCCAGGGTGAGCACTTCACCATCTGAGTTATGTCCCCAGTCCCAAATCTCCTATGTTCTGAATGATCTTTTAGAGACCAACGGGAGAATGATTGCTGATATCTGTCATCTCCTGCATGGAGAGTGGTCCTCAGGCCGGACATTTATTTGAGTCATATAAGCAAGGCAGCTAGGATGTCCTGGTTCCATGTCACTACCCAGTGGGCTGTTTGAACAGAGCTGAAATTGAACCTCATCTCTTTGCTCTGCATCAGAGACTGATGGTTATTAACTGATCAGTGCTTCCCTGGCCACTACCATTGCTGGAATTAGGGCCTTGGGGCTGTTTTCTTTACTGCTGTGGGAAGGTGGTGTCTTCCACTAGCAACCTGGATGAATGGATTTTATGTTTTATGAGGGAATCATCAAGGAAAGACTGGGAATGTGCTGTCTGGCGTCAGCTCTAGGCCTTGCTACTCACCCGCCGTGTGGGCTGTGGGCAGTCAGGTTTCTGTGCTGGAAGAGCAGCATAATAACTAAACTAAGAGTTGCCATTAAGGGTTAATGGGAAGACGTTTCTAAAGACAAGAGCTCAATAAGCCTTAGATGACCCTATTTATACTCCCTTTCTTAAAGGCAAGATCTCAGGTAGTCCAGGCTGGCCTGGAACTAGCTCTTTAGCTGAGGTTACCTTGGACTCCTGATCCTCCTGCCCCTACTTCCTCAAAGCTGGGATTACAGATCGTGACACTGTGCCCAGTTTGTTCTCTTGTCTCTGTCTCAGTTTCTCTCTCTCCCTTTCAACCTGGGTGTCCTTCCTTCTCAACAGTCATGTACTTTGGGTTTTGAAATAGTCTCTCACTGAGACAAGAAATTTATTATTTTGATTCTCTTTTAATTTCATTGTTTTTAAAAAGACAGCTTGTGTAGAGGAGGCTGGAGAGATGCTTGAGAGTGCTTAAGAGTACTTGTTGCTGTTATGGAGGACCTGGGTTCAGTTCCAAGTACCCACACATTAGCTTAACCATCTGTAACTCCAAATCTCGGGCATTCAATGCCATTTTCTGGCCTCTATGGGGACCAGGCATACACACTGTATACATACCTGCATGCAGGAAAAGTATTCATACATATGGAATAAAAATAAATAAATCTTGCTGGGCGTGGTGGAACAAGCCTTTAATCCCAGTACTTGGGAGGCAGAGGCAGGTGGATCTCTGTGGGCCCAAGATCAGTGAATTCTAGGACAGTCAGGGGAATGTAGAGACCCTGTCTCAAAAAATCAAAACCAAAACCTAAACCAATCAATCAATCGATCGATCAGTCTAATAAATAAATACTTAAAATATATCTTAAAATTCTTAAAGATAAACAAAAAAGAACCTGTTTACAGGTCTGCAGGCTTTTGGTATATGTGTGTGTGTGTGTATGTGCACACATGTGTATGTGTGTGTGTCGACATCACATCTGCTGTCTCTTTCAATCTCTCTCCACCTTATCTTTTTGAGGCAGGGTCTCTTACTGAACTGGCAGCTCTCTGATTTTGCTAGGCTGACTTGGCCAGCCAGCCTCAGGGAGCCTCCTCTGTGCTGGGGTGACAGGCACATGCCACCAAACTCAGCTTTTGACGTGGGTGCTGGGGATGTATGGGTTCATTTGTACGGTAGGCACTTTGCTGGCCGAGCCATCTCCCCAGTCTTACTTGGGTCTGTGGTCCTTAAACACGGCAAACCCCCTCCTCAGCCTTTTCTAAGCCCCCCCTTCATTAGAAACTACATAAAGGGTACCTTGAAACCTATATTTGCCAAGTCCCAGGAGATTGATGCCCCAGGCCAGGGCAGGATGGCTCTGGCAGCAGCAGACAGCAATGTCAGGGCTGTGATGCTCCACTCCCTGAGAAACTCAGTGCCTGGACCATCCGCTGTGCCCTGGAGCTGCCTGGAATGCTGTGTGAACAGACCCCATGCCTCCCCACCCCACAGATGACAGCTGACTAGGCAATGTTTCTCCCTCCCTCTCCCCCAGCAATGGGTGTTGAGGAGAGGCTGCCTGAGCCAGAGGTGCTAATCCCCTCGCCCTCTATAAACAGGCAACAGCTGCTTTCTGAGGGTGTTTAGCCCAGAGGAAATGGTGAGGCTCAGAGCCAAGAAGTCTAGGCTTCTAGCTCCCCAAGTTTACTTGGGAGGGAGGGGGAGGTTTTGTGTCCACGAGGCTCTGGGCAAGCTGCCCAAGAGCGCTGACTTAGTGGAACTGTCACCCAGGTTATTTCTGTTCTCCTTGGCTCTCCACTCATGGGCTTCTGCCCTGCAGGATGTCAAGAACTAGCATTCACACCGTAGTCTAAATGAACGATGCCCCAGCCTGACTTGTTATACATGGTGGCCTGGCAACCTTCTCCATGTTCAAAATTCTACAGGGAGTTTCTATGGGTGCCAGAATGGTTTTCATAAATCCAGCTAGTTTGTTACCATCACACTGTGGGGGAGGACAGCCTGGAATGAGAACCTTACAGTGGCCCAGCTAGAAGGGACTCCTCTGCCTCCTTTCAGATCATCCAGCGGGCTGAAGCAGTCCCAGAGCCTGCATGCTGCTCTATAGTTACAAGGTAGCCATGAGCAAGAGCCCTGTGCCTCCTCCCTGGCCTGCCCCGCTCCCCCCCCCCCGCCCCCCCGCGAAGGTACTCACTTTGAAGCGCTGGGGCCACTGTCTTGGAGAACCTGAAGTTGGAGTTGACTCGTGAGCACATGCCAGTGGTATAGTAGGAGCTTCCACACTCATGAGACCAGAGAGGGCTGCAGGCCTGCGAAGCAGCACAGCACAGTCATGGGACTTCAGACAGGGCCCAGCCTCAACCTCCAGGGCCAAGTCTTTATGGATACTGCTTTCCTGGTGCAAGAGGTCTCCGAGTCTCATTGAGTTCTCTCTTACTGCAGTGCCCTTGGCTTCAGGTGGAGTGGGTGACAGTGGAGGCTGGATCCCTGTCCCATTCTCCACCCTTTAATCTGGGGTGGTGGCTCTTCCTTCATCTACTGGCCCACTCCATATACACCCCATGGGGTCCGAGGAAGCCCTTCATCTGCAGGAGTGGGCCTTCCAAGAGTCGCTAGGCCGGCTCTTGTCTGCAAAGGCCCTTACTGGGCCAATTTCCAGGGCTGGGGTCCAAGGACACTTTACTAAGAGGAGAAGACAAAGAATGCTTCTGCTCTGTGGAGTTGCCAAAACCACTGTGTCAGGCTTTTGGCCAAGGGCCAAAGATGAGTTTCCCTAGGAGGCAAGGCCACCAAGAATGAGAGTCCAGCTCCTGTGTCACTCTCCAGGGATGGGCACAGAAAGGCTCAATCCTTTTACCTTTCTGGACTGTTCACTGAAATGAAGGGCCCAGGCAAAAGAAAGACCCAACGCCCATATAGGATCTGCCTGTGTTGTTGAGTAGGGATGTGCCATCTGGGGGGTGAAAGGGACACACATGCAAGGGGTGTGCAGAAGCTTGTGTGAGGGCCTGCTTAGCTAGGTCTCCCCACACCCTGTGCAGCGGGTCCGTGCAGGAGGGAAGGCTGGGGTCAGCAGTGGGATGATAATCTTACCAGGAAGCTGTTGTCCTTGGGGTTGGTGACAAGGCTCAGGCCGAGACGCATGTTGTCCTTCCTCTCGGACACATTGGACAGAGTGACCCTGCCTGGAGCAGAGGAGAGACACTCAGCCTACAGCCACTTCTGCTTGTCCTCTGCCCAGAGCCAGCTGCAGTGGGTCACCTGAGGTGAGCCCATGGCCCTTGCTCGCTTGGAGGACAGCACGGAGCTTCCTTAGATGTATCCTTCTTCCTTCCTCATTTTCTGGAGGATGAACGCACTGATGCTGACAGAGTCCTAGAAACTTCACAAGGCCACACAGCAAACCACAGCATCACCTTCACCTCCTAGTCCAGAACTCTGCCTTCTCCAGCCAATTAACTGCACCCCAGGCATAGCACAGTGCCTGCAGAGGTGGCTTTCACCACCCACCCCTTCCCGCAGCACTTACCGTCTGAGGTTAGTCCTCTAACACCCCTTTTATAACCACATGTCCACCTGCCATGTGCTGACGATCCCTCACAGGAAGCAGCCCCCTGCAGCTGGTGGCCTCAGCCAGCTGTGGTAGGGACAGGTAGTTCTGTAGCAGTACAGAAACCACAGGACAAGCACATAATGAAAGGCCTCTAGAGCATCCTTTCAGAACACAGAAGGGATGGCAAAGAGCTTGGAGTCCTCAGAAGCAAAGTGCGTATATGCGTGTGCGCACACGTCTGTGCATGTGTGTGCACATGTCTATGTGTATGTCTGTGGGTGGGTATGCAAACATACTTAGGAGACAAGGAGTGGGAAAGGCCAGAACCTGTCAGTTCTAAGCCCATGTCCCCTGATGTGGCCTTTGAGAGTCTGCACTGTGCTGTGTTGGAGACTGATGTGTGAAGAGTGGCCTGGCTTCCAGAGGACTGGGCAGTAGGGCCGGGGGCAGGCCAGGGCCAGAACAACAGAGGTGACCATGACAGCTTTACTGCAGCACAGACTGTCTTGATGTGGAGGCTGAGCTGCTGTCAGGTTCCCCTTTCCCCTCCTGTTCTCTCAGGTGTGTGTTTGTGCTTTTTTTGGATAGGGTCTGATATAGCCAGGGTTGGCCTAGAAATCATTGTGTTGCCAAGGATGGCCCTGCACCTCTGGTCCTTGTGTCTCTGTCTCACAAGGGCTAAGATTACAGCTACCACGCCTCGGCTGTTAGGTGCTGGAGATGGAAGCTGGGGCTTTGTGCACCCTATGCAAGCACTCTGCAAACAGAGCCACATTCCCAGCTAGCTATTCACTGCTCTTTAGGGTGCCGAACAGATCTAGAATAGATTCTAGGGTCCATCAAATCTGCCTCTTTACATCTGAGGAAACTGAGGCACAGAGACTAATGGAAGCTTCCCAAGGACACACTCGGAACTGTCCAGCTGGGAGGGGAAGCCCTCGGAGGTCAGTCCTTCTTAGCCTGTGCCTCAGGAAGGGGATGATGGGAGCGCTGAAGCTCCCAACCAGACTCCCTTCTGCTGTGTTTTCACTGAAACTTAGGCCCCAGCAGTGCTGGGGTTTGAGTTCTTCACTCCAGGGGTTCCTGGGAGCCTGCAGCATCACGTGACAGACAACTGGGAACCCCAGGAATCAAGGTCTTTGGGATTTCTCTTGGATGGTAGCCTTTCCCGCCATCTGTTTATCTCTAGAGCTACAAGTATCTCTTCTTGTGGGCCTACTGCCCTGCTGGGTCCCTCCTACTGGGATCCTTATGTGAATTTCTAGAGCAGGGGCACCCTGCTGGAGGAGGGGAAAAATGCCTGAGAAGGCCAGTCTTCCAGGAAAGGCCCTAGCATTGTGGCTTTGTGGCCCATGTAGGGTTTTTGTCTCTTTTGTGGGCAGAGCAAGCTCAACCACGATCTGTCTGCCCTTTAGAACAAGATGGAAGTTTTTAGTGGAGTGGAGTGGTGTGTGTGTGTGTGTGTGTGTGTGTGTGTGGTGTGTCGAGCATCTCCCCAGCTTTAGCACAGGCTGGAGTACTTCCAGGAGGAAAAGCTTCCATTTGGGCACCCAGCTGCGTGGTGGTTGCAGGGTGGCCATGCTGAGGGGCTTGGAATCCTAGCATGCTGCTTACTAGCCAGGTGGCCCTGGGCCTGTCCCCTTGCCTCCTCATTCTGTCACTTCCTCATCTGTTGGATGGTTCAGTCTCACTCTGTGTGGTGGGAACTGAGTGAGAAGAAATGTCTAGGGGCGCGTGGCCAGGCCTACCCCCAGGTGCACGCTGTTGGTGACACATAGACACAGATTTAGCTGCTGACACTCCTGTCTCAAGATCAGAAGCATGAACACATTTGTTCTGCGGGGACTGAAAGTCCTGAGCATGTGGGCGGTGGATAGGTTTAGAAGATGCAGAGTGTGACACTAGGGGCCTGTGTTCCTGCACAACGGTTGCAGGGTGGCCATAAACCTGGGCCGGCTCCTGTAGAATGGTGAGCTATGTTACTGAGCGAAAGATGCCCCATCTCTTAGGCCTCAGGTTCCTCCTCTGTCTCCCTCCTCTGTCTCTATGTATGTGTGTATGTGGCAGTCAGAGCGCAGCCTTCAGTGTCTTCCCTGGGGCACTGCCTAGCTTTGTTTGAAACAGGTCTTTCACTGGCCTGGAACTTTCCACATGTGCTAGACTGGCTAGCCAGTAAGTTCTAAGAATATAACCTATCTCAGCCCACCTGCCCCCCGTCACTGGGATTACAAACGAGCACCACCATGCCTGGCTTTCTTTTTCTTTAAATGTAGGTCTTTGAGTTTGAACTCAGGTCCTCCCGTGTGCAAGGCAAGTGCTTTACTGTCTGAGTCATCTGCTCAGTGCTAGCTTCCTCGTTTGCAGTGTGAGCCCAGCGATGCTCCTCACAGAACAGTGGGAAGGGGACAGGTGACGGACAATGTAGACGTTTGTCAGTGTCTGCTCTGTGTGGAACACGGACTGAGAGGAACCGTGTGACTATGGACATCGGTGTGTGCCAGACCCTGCTCTGTACCTGCAGCCATCAAGAAGAAGCCAGTGGCTGCTTACCCAGGTTGAGCTTGGTGCAGTTGCCTTGCGTTACTGGACACTTGTACACATCTCCCGTCTTCTGGTGGCCATTGGTTTCCAGTGGGGCACCCACAACCAACCTGTGAAGGGAGAGGGGAGAAGCCAAGTGGTTGGGGGGCATTTCTTCCCTCAGAGGCTGGTATTGGTGGTGGCTGGGGAGGAGGGATGGGGTGGAGGACTTTCCTGATGAGGGAAGCTGGGCTTTCAGTACCAAGTTGGGGAGTCTGGTGCCAGATCTGGGGATTCAGAGGTGAAGGCCTGCAGCGTCCATAGGAGGGGTGGTGGAGGGGAGAAGCTGAGGGCATGATGGTGGTCGCAGTGCAGGGGAGCTGCAGGAGCCTCGTTCCGTCTCATGGGGAAGCTTTTCGATTTGCTCAGCGTGGCTGAGGGGCATTGCTCAGGGCTCATTAGGCCAGAAGGAGGAAGGGACCAGGGAAACCACATACGCTTTTCTGATGTTATGAGGAGGGAGGCCCTTTGCAGATGGACATAAGGCAAAGCTCCAGCTTGAGATGCTCTTGAAGGATCCCAGTGGCCCTATCACCTACACGGGTGCTTTATAAAGGTCACACAGAGAAGAGGCACAGGGAGAAAAAGAGGCTGGGTCATCAAAAATGCTATTGCCACAACTGGGGAGCACCAAGTGCCCCTGGTGTCTCTAGAAGGATCAAGGAAAGTCTGCCCCAGAGCCAGGAAGAAGGCAGACCTGCCTCCATGTCTGTGGGAGAACCTGCTGTTGAACCACCTCATTTGTTTTTCTTCCTTTTCTTTTTAAATAAAGATTTACTTATTTATTGTGTATACCGTACTCCGCCTACATGCATGCCTGCAGGCCAGAAGAAGGCACTAGATCTCATTACAGATGGTTGTAAGCCACCATGTGGTTGCTGGGAATTGAACTCAGGACCTTTAGACAAACAGGTGGTGCTCTTAATCACTGAGCCATCTCTCCAGCCCCAAAGCCACCTCATTTGTGAGCCTCTGCAGCCTCCTACCCCACAGGAAGAGATGACCTTGCTCGCAAACACACATTCCTAGGGAAATGAGCCACACACAGTGCAGAGAGGGACAGCTTGTGGTGTTGGGGACACATATATACAATAGTGTCCCCTGTGGGTGGTGAATTCCACCAGCACATGATGGCTCTGAGGGTGCACAGATGCGCATTCTTGGCCTCTATATCTCATTCCCAATCTCCCTGGAGCAATATTATCCCAGGAGGCCACAGGAGCCTCTCCTGAGATGAAGCCTAGATGGCCACCTGCCACCTATCAGAGTGTGGCTTTCTGGTACACCTGGAGCCCTCTGGGCCTTGGGCATCAGTACAACTCTCTGCGCAAAGGTTTACAGCGAATAGTAAGCTAAGAATGGTGGCCTCTGAGCTGGGGAGATGGCCCGCCCAGTTGGTAAAGTGTTAACTGCTCAAGGATGCAGACCCAGGTTTGAGTCCCAGAACTTACATTTAAAAGTCAGGAATGGCAGTGTATTATTATAACCTCAGCATCCGGATGGGGCGGTGGAGATGAGTGGACCTCAGAGACTCAGTTGTCAGGGAGTCTAGCCTAATTAGCAAGATCCAGGCTAAGGAGAGACTGCCTCCAAAAAAGCAATGTAGGTGGTGCCTGGAAAAAGCACCAGGGTTGATCTCTGACCTCTACATATATGCACGAGTGCTCAAGTACCCACACATAGTGTATACACACACACACACACACACACACACACACACACACACACCATCCCTTGATCTCTGGCCTCTACATATATGCACAAGTGCTCAAGTACCTGCACATAGTGTATACACACACACACACACACACACACACACACACAGAGTCACATATGCATGAGTGCTCAAGTACCCATACATAGGAGTGTACACACACACACACACACACACACACTTTCTAGGGAGAGTGTGTTGTCATGGAATGGATACCCCAAGCTCACCATAGCGAAGCTGTCAGACCCTGAGTGTTGCAGAATAGACAAGACTGGGACAGAGGAGGCAGGCAGGAGCCCTCCTGACCCTGCTCTTACGG